>NW_027103841.1:63402-404949 GCF_902728285.1 Clytia hemisphaerica | reverse complement strand
TAAATTCGACCATCTTGAAAATGCAAAAAGTTTTTTATCAAATCAAAGGGAAGGTTATTCAAAAGTAAAAAAATGTAAACTTACCACCTCCTTTAACAGTTTTGCAGTGTACAGTCTCGAGTCCTATTCCTCTTGCAATTTTGGTAAAATAACTCTGATAAGCTTCGATACCAATCTCAGGCCAATCGAACATCACCCAGAAAGATATTCCTGTGATGGCTTGGTGCTGATCATCTTTCGTTTCGTTTGTTCAGATGAAAATGTTTCTTCCAAAAGTTGCCTTGCCTACCCAACTTCCATATTTGATGGTGTTGCTAGCATCACTCTAACGGCTGTTGCCTGATAGTAACGAGACACATGCTGAGCAACGAATGATTTTAGCGCACATTTAACCAGCGAGCATCGAAGTTCCTTTTTTGGATTGATAATGTCTTGTTCATCTTATTGTTGAGAAGCATTCTCGACGTGTCTCTGTTCCATATTTTCAACCACAGTTTTGTTTAGAAAGGAACAAATTTTCTCTTTTATGGTTATTAGGATTTCATTTTTAAATTTATTATCATTATTTATTTTCATCATTATTATATTTCATAATTTTCGTCAAATACCTTACATTTTTTACCTTACCTTTTTACCTTATAATTTTGTTAATGTCATCCATCTTCTGATAGTTGAATTATATACCTGTCACGTCCAGGGATTGAACCTTAGGCGCTTTACTTAAGCTAACGTGCCAATTTTTCTATTGTTTCGTCTAAAAAGAAAAAAAAGAATTCATTTATGAAGAAAAATTTCTTACACTTTTAATATTGATTGAGCCATCTTCTGATAGTTTTCTGATGGTTGACTGGTAGTTGAAATACATGCCACGCCTGGGGATTGAACCAAGATTTCCTTTCGGCGTTTTACTTAAGCTAACGTGAAAATATGTTTTTTTCTAAGACTTGTTCAGAAAATTCCTTACCTTTTATACGATAATAATGATGATATAGCCTGATATCTTGGAATCCTTTTTTCATTAAAAAAACACAATGAATTTTATTGATATACCACTATATACTATACTATGGAAACTATCCCAAATATCCTGCGTCAATTTTTCATACGGTTGGTGAAACATTTTGTTCGAAAACTCAAAATTGACCATTGAACATTGGACAGTGATGTACGTACTTTTTCATTCACCCCCCCCCTCGGTTGAAGAAAATTTCGAATTCAAATTGTTTGGTTCAGACCTTTATTTATATATTTAACATTTTATTTCCTTGATGTGTATAACAACTGTAAAAGTCGACAAAAAACGGTTATGAAAAAATTTTCTCTGCGTACGTACATTTTCTTTTGACCGCTCCCTCCCCCTGTACGCAAGCATACGCTTTTGAGAAGAGCCCCTCCTCCCCCTAAGTGCGTACGTACTATGTGGACGGCCCCTTATGACGATACAGTATTTGATCTTGTGCATGTGCACACGTGAAAATATGAATCTTTGGGTGGTGTGGTCGGTCACAACACAAGTGAAGTTTGTGTATGACAGAAAAATTCCATTTTTGTAACCAGAAGTTATAATAATAATAACAATAATAATGATAATAATAATAATAATGTTTTACAGATTTCCAGGCCACCGTGCATGCACATGGGCCTCTATAAATCGCTCATACATTGGTTTGGTTTATTACAAAGGTTACTAAACCGATCTTGTTTTACAAAATATCTTTTTTGAATATAATCCTCCTTGAGGACTTCCTCGCACTCTCCATTTGTAATCGCTCTGCGGCATTGCTCGATTTCTCTCGTTTGCTTTACTTCTCCATTCTTTTACTTGGTCTCTTTCCATTATTGTTAAATCGTCTGTGATGCTCATGTTGGCGTACTTGTCGTACTGCTTCAATTCCCTTAAGTTTCTCATAAATTTGTATTTTACATGCCCACCATTAAATACAACTTTGATTGGTCGTGTACGATTTGATTCTTTACCAATATGGGACACGTAAGTTGGCTCTGTGTTTATTTTAACGTCGTTTAGGAGTTCGTTTACGAAATCATTTTCATCTCTATTGCCATTCTCTTCCACTCCATGGATGATGATGTTAGCTTCCCTTGATTGCTTTCTCTGTTCTTCCATTTGTTCTTCGACCTTTTCGCTGCGAAGTATTTGTTTCATGCTGGATATATTTAACTCGTCATTGGTTTTCGTGATTTCGGCAAAACTTTTCTTTGAATTTGTTTTCGTTTTGTTATCTGTAGGTTTCGCATTCATTGTATCTTCGATTTTAGTGGTAAGTTTAGTTTCCAGCGCTAAAAATTGAGCTTGAATTGTATCGGCAACAAGGTTCCTTTCTTTAACGTATCCCTGACATCTAGCTTGTAATTCTTTAACCGCAACATTCAACTTCCTTTCATTCTCGTTTTTCACCTTGATAATATTTTCGCACGCTTCAGTTTCTTTACGGCTATGTGTGCAGCTTTTGATTTTCTCTGATTGGTCCAAGATTTTTCGGTGTAGCTCTTGATCGATGGAACAGCAATTTATGCATTGGTATTTTCGATAGCCTTTATTCAGGAACATTTGTATTTGGTAAGATGGTAGTCCTGTGCATGCATAATGCAGTGTTCGTTGACATTTATGACATTCTAATCTCATTATTTCGTCATCTTTTATGCAATTTTGTTCTGTACATCGATTTGCAACATTTTCGATTTCATCTCTTGTTGAAATTCTGCTAGGCGATACCGTTTTTTGTTGAAATTTGGTCGTTTTTTTTTCATGTTTTTGTATTTTTAGTTATGGAGATGAGCTGATGTGAGCTGATGCAAAACATTTTAAGCAAGAAGTATCATGATCATTAAAAGAAATAAAGTGCCACACAGTCACTCTACACATGATATGTATGCCTCCAGGCATGATTGGTATTAGAATGTTGGAAAAAAAACATTTTACGAGAAATTGTTGATAGAAATTATATTGACTTATTTTTACAATTTTGGCGGTGTGGATTTTGTTGCGGAATTGAACCTCTGACTAGCTCTGTTTTTAAAACTTCAAGACATATTTTTTCCTTTGTTGCTATTAAAGATAGATTTTCACTTTGTTCAAGGATTTATTATACACTGGATATACAAGTAACAGATTTTTGCCGATTTCTCGTGTACTAGCTATATCCGCAGTAATGATATCATTGTTCACTCTCCTTCCCGCATTAAATGTTTTTTCGAAGCATTTTTATTGCATTTCTAATTGAAAACCGCTCATCCAATTCCCAAAAGAGACTTTCCTGTGAGAGTCAGATTCTTCCACTTAATTGATAATTATAAGTCGTTATGACGTTTCAAGCTGTGAGAAAGATGCAAAAGACGTATAAGAAATTGAATGTTGACACCGGAAATTTTCAAACTTCAACCTAAAAAAAAACATCTTGCCACCACGTGCCTCCAAAAGATTTTCATACCACAGTGGAGCCAAGACAACCAAGTCTTATGTATGCTAATTTCAGCTCTTCTGGGGACAGTCTTGGAAAGATATTTCCGATGGAAAATTTCGTGTCACTATAAGCATTTTGTCTGAATTTCTTGTCTAATGATGATTTTCTCTTACCAGATTTCACAAATGTATCCAGCTTGGTATGGTAGCCTTACTTTCAAACTTTCTTTTCTGCAAATGTACAAAAATAAAGAGCTAGAGAACTTTTTTAAAATAAGACTGATAAACATTTTTTCAAATCAGACATCTTCGAGCCGCCATGACAGTTGTCCTTTGCGGACAAAGTTTGAACATGAATTGTTTTCTGAAACAATGAAAATACAATGATCGCTCTCCGTCGTTTTATGAGTCGTTTATCCAGTGTATAATAAATCTTTTCTTTGTTGTAATGTAAGTTTATGGTAAATTTTAGTTTTTGAGTTTAGTTCATCTACAGTAGTATTTTTTCAGTAATTCTTTCTTGTAACATTTAACTAGACTCATTGCCCTCATTATATTCAAAGTTGTATTTTTTTAGGACTGATAAGTACATATTTTTGAACACCAAAACAAAGCAAACAACATGCCACTTCTTTCTGGGCAAACCATGGTTGTGCCTCCTTAGTCTACTTATATCTTATAAATTACATTACATACACAGAGCTTTGACAGACCCTGGAAAACCTGAAAAATATAGGTTTATAGGGAAATTTCAAACTCAGAGAATTCTATTTTTCAGACTCCTTTTAACAACAGAATAGCTTGTATTTTAGGGTCTCGAGTACCTGATCTTCAAAATTTTCTCCCTTCGGGGTCGACCATGGTGGCCTCTCAGGATATTTTGAGTAATTGAGATGCCTCTGTAATGTAGGGAGATTGTGTATCAGGGAAAACTTTACAGGGCTAAACATAAAAAACTGTCATACAAACAAATAATACTCTTTGTACCGCATCTGTATGAATTCTTTTTTTGCGCAAAAATTTTTCTATTAGGAGGGGGGGGTGCGAAAAAATATTGGGCCTTATGAGGGGGGTTCGAAATTTTTTCCAGGCCAGGGGAGGGGGTGCGAAAGTTTTTTGGGATTTTTCAAAATATCCTCCACTCCCCCCTAGTAGATACTTTCTGACCACTCCCTAAGGTGGGTAAAGGGAGGAACTTGTGAATTCATACCAAAAAGTGAGGAATTTCATTACTTTTGGCCAGTATTGTCTGAGAGAGGCAGCAGGTCTGGACTGTATATCAGACTTATAACCGCTTTGCGAAAGATTTCTATCCTTCTTAAACCAAGTTGAAACTTCGAAAGAACTGTTTTAATTAATTTTCTGTTTTTGGATATGAGAATTTACTTAGGAAAATGGCTGACAGTTGATTTGAAAACAACCACTTCAGTTGAGGGGTGAGCAGAGGAAAAATAGACTATTTATGCTCCCTGGGCTTTACCGTGTTTATATATTATGAAAATAGAACGCAACTATATAAAATATTATATCATACATGAAACAAATTAGAACAATAGTATACATTTAATGACAAAGTAAATATAAAAATACCACTGGAAGTATCCATGGTTCTTCGCTACCTCCTCTAGATCAAAGGTGACACTAAAGGATTTGGTCGATGCTTACTCGGAATAAAAACGTACAATTTTTAATCAACACATGAAAAAGACACTGAGCAACACAGGTAAAGAGGCTAAAAAGCGTACATGATGATCGTCCAAGTATCTGACAGGAACTGTACATGCATATTTTCCGCCATGCGGAAACTGAAGGAAGAGTATGGTACATTCAACACAATGCACATACGCAGAAGAGCTGAGGTTTATCACCTTGCCCCCAGAACAGTGCGCAGAATTTTAAATAATGCTGGCCACAAATAGGAAGAAGGGACTTTTGTTAAAAGGGAACCTGAAGAAAGACTCAAACTTGCAAAGAAGCGTAAGAAATTCCCTCAGAACTTCTGGAAGGAGGGTATGTGTGACTATGTAAAAACTTGTCGAACCCGGACTTATATGATGAAGAGTTAGACCTCCATAATACAGCCAAAGGGAAAAATGAGGATGTTGGATCACGTACTACAAAGTTTTTCTGTGCCATAGCTTACGGCAAAGCATGGTTTCAGCCCCCCCTTAAAATAAGGGGTGATTTAAAATTTAGAGAAAAACACAAAGGGCAAAAATGTTAAAAACTGAGAAATAAGGGGGGGCTTGGTCTCAAGGGTCAAATGGAAGCCCTTGCTACTTGAGGGGGGAGTAATCTTGTTCCTTTCTGTTCCAACAGCTGATATTTCTTCGTTACTTTTTTCATTTTTACCTCATTCTAAAATAATTTTGTTCCTGCTGTGTCCCGATCTTGCAAAGCATCTAAGGCTCCAATCACATTTCAGCTATGGAATTTTCTATTTCGATTCGAATGTTACATTCGAAAATATTTTTGTTTCCTTGGTGTGTCATCATCCTACACTACATCTAAGGCTCCAATCACATTTCAGTAATGGAATGTCCTGTGATTCGAATGTTTACATTTTTGAAAGACATTCAATTTGGAATATTTTTCTGTTCTGCTTATAGTTTCGTTCAAATGCTATCAGTTTGAGGAGAAAACGATTTTAGAAAAGTGTATTGTAGGGATTATTATACCAGGTATATTGTTTATTGCAGTTTATCATTCTCTACTAATATTTTAAATTTGCTGGTTTAGAAAAGTATATAATGATAAAAAACTTTTTCACGAAAGAAAGAAATATCAGTAGAAGAGCTTCCTCAAAAGATGGAGCTGATGCTGATCTACACCCCAAAAATTAAGGGTATGTATACATAAGAGTCTTGCTAATTTAAGGGGGAGTAAAACTTAAGGGGCACCTCAAAACCATCTTTAAGCTTTAAGGGGGGATAAATTGATAAGGGGTGATTTGTGTTTTAAGGGGGGACTCAAAATCATGGATGAAACCATGGCAAAGGCTTTATGTGATGTCACCACTACACCGAGCAATTAAATGGACAAATCTGTGAAGATTTTATGAATATATGAAAGAGCACTTTCCGGAGATGTTTAGAACATCTGCCAACCCAAGAGGAAAACTATTTCTTCAAGATGGAGATCCCAGCCAAAACTCTGCAGCAGTAAAGTTAGAAATGGACGCAGTCGGATGTCGCCTCTTCAGAATACCAGCAAGGAGTTTCGTTCTCAATCCCATAGAAAATGCTTTCCATAACATTATGAGGAAACTAAACGACGACGTTTTTGAGGTAAGAATTAAGCATGAAACTTTTGATCAATTCTGCAGGAGAGTGCGAAACACAATTATGGATTATAGCATAGAGATCATTGATTGTACAATCGACTCAATGTCAAAGAGGATTGACTTGGTCATCAAGAAGAAAGGGATACGCACCAATTATTGATTGATATTTAATGAGACAGCTATTTACAACTACACAATGTAAAGTATGCAGAATTGTTTTATTCAAATTTTCCATTTTGAAGGGCATCCATGAGAAAAAATAAACCGAGGACTGTACAGGCCAGTGGCCAGTTGAGTATATTGACTGAAAAATTTGAATTTATTTAAACTCTGAAAACAAAAACTCTAAAGAACAATCTACTTAGGACAAAATAAATCTAGCGAAGCATCTCCCACATGTTTCAATCTTTCTAGTGACAGCCATCGGTCTAATAAATTCAAATTAAACCCAGCGGTTGTTCATCATTTTTGTGTTATGCTTTTCAATTTTGTTCCCGTCATAAGCGTAAAGTTTATCATCAGAGGTGGCAAAGATAGGGGACTTGTACTCCCAAACAATGTCCTTGGGGTGTGTGTGTTTTTGGGGCGGAAATTCGTTGAGCAGCACCCTCCAGTAAATTAAAAAAGTCTGACCGAGCGATCAATTTCTCGGACCATCTTAAACCCTATTAGCCCCAGGGGGGTAGAATCTACCACGCTGGAGTTCTTTTGCGTATATCTCTGAGAAAAATTTTTTAAACGACTTGAAACTTTATGACTTTAAACAAAATCTTAATAAGAGTATTTCTGCAAAATTTTAGGGTTATAGCTTGTCCAGATCAAGTTTTATGACTTTATTGTGAAACATGACATATAACCCAGCTGAAATCGCTTAAAACTCATTATTTTAAATTGTTGATAACTTTTAAACTATTTATTCAATCATCTTCAAATTTTGACACGTGATAGGTATTGACAATATAAATTTGAAAAATTAGAAAAAACTTTTTTTAAATGATGACGTCATCATTAATGACGAATTTATTTAAACTCTGAAAACAAAAACTCTTTATCAGATTTTGAAAATTTAACTCATCTTCAGCACAAATTTTAAGATAAAATCTTCATGGAAACTGCAAAACCGGCAATAATGTTAAAGAAGAACCTTTTATCTTTCAAAATTTTTAAACAGAATCTAAATATCATTATTGGTTCGATTGTAATAGACATTTTTGTAAACCATATATTTTGGCTTTATGCCGACAGGTGGAAATTTTGTGATGACGTCATCGGTTTTTGAATGACGTCATCAAATTTTTTTTGTTCCAGGAAATTTGTGTCATGATGGAGAACATATGTACCAAATTTCATGACCGTAGCTCCCCTAGATCAAAAATAATCGAGGGTGGTAGATTCTACCCCCCCCCCCTGGGGATACAAAAGTCAAAAAAGCTTGGGGCTAATAGGGTTAAATCATTCAAGAAAACGCACTCAGCCTTTTCTGCCCCAACCCATGCAAAAGCCCCGATGGCAGGTGATTCAAATGTCTTGAATATTTTAATCAGAGTTTTCAAGAGAAGAGTTGCAGATTTGACGTGCAAAAGAACGTTGTCATGTTTTACCTCCCAAATTTAATTCCTTTTAGAACCGCAGACTTAAAACTCTCAATATTTATTTCATTTCTCTCCAACACCCTCACTGCTGCTAACCTGTACTGATCTTGACAAACACACTATTTCTCTCTCACGATGTCCATTCTGTACATTTTCTTCCTTTCGACTTTCGTTTTAGAGTTCTTTGCTAACCAGGCTGACTTGACTTCTCTTAGCGCCGCTCTGTCTCATAACATATTTCAATAAATTCTCCTTACCCTCATCATACTGAATTCGAGCCTGCAGGAACAAGTGATCCTCATCCTTGATGTTCTGTGTTGTTATTATTTCATAAAGCGAAATATCACCCAATTTAACTCTGTTTCTCCTTGGAATCTCAACATAATCAACATCCTGCTCAATGTCACTGCTGCACTACTGAAAATAAATCTTCAAAATACTTCATTGCTGTGGACTTGTAATGTATTAAGTAATAGAATTAAGTTGTTTATCTAACATGGCGTTGTTGTAAATCACATACATAGAGAAATGATCGTTGTCTAGACACCTACCACCTTGTGAGCTGTTTTTTTTTACTGAAGTTGAGCCCAGTGCGTTGCGCACGTTCGACTATTCATAATTACCATTCAGATTTATTCTATATTTTCCGCATCTTACTTAAGACTGAAAATATAATGAATTAATCATAACTTAAAAGTCATATTGTACGAGTATACTGTGAAAAAAATATTTCTTAGATGTACAACATAATAAATTCCAGGTATTCTTAAATGCCTATTCCCAGACTGTAGCTGAACGAAAGTATTATAAGTAACATAAATATTAAGCTTGATATTGAGTTATCATTTAGGGCAGGTGCTGTTATGAATCAAAACAACTCTGAACGATTTTCCCACAAAAATAAACAACTGTTGCTACTTTGCTTTTTATTCTTCGATTTATATGCTTTAATGAGTTGAATACCCTTTGATATTACCTGGAGTGAAAAAGTTCAATATTTCAAAAGGAGCCCTGTGGCTGTACTCGTCAAATTGACCATGTTTTCGACGAGGTGTTCCAAGATGCTTATTAATGGCTTGCATCCGATTAGGCAGATTTTAAATTATGTTGACAGAAGAGAGTTTCAGCATCGAACAGGTTTAGAACATGTTCATTCTCAAGTTCATATTTTTAATATGTAACTTGATCATATCTAACATGATTAGTATTCAAACTCTATATAAATCAAATATAAAAAAACAACGTTAAACCATTTAGAAGACGCAACTAAATAAAAGAAACTTACTGCAGTGACTTAATAAAACAAAGTTAAACCTTCACTTATTACCCTCATCCCATCCTACTTAATCTAAAAAAATCCTTCTATATAATAAAAGCGATCCTTCTTTTCATATGATTCTCATGTTCACAGAGGTGAGACAGGGGTGTAATTCCACTACTTTGTCAGCCTTTTGTTATGAGTATGATCAAATTTAAAAAGTAATCGTCTCTTGCAGTAACTCATTTTTCGAGTAGAATATTTGAATCGATTCAATTTAGAAAACGATTGTTCATGTCAATGACCTTTTGGAGTTTATCGAGATAGGGATTATATAAGCAATTTTCATTACCAATGTTGCATTTTGATTCAGTGTGCTTACCAACATGAAATATATCTACTATGTAATCTAATTCTTCATAATTAGTTGCAGATGTGTTGCCTTCGTCACTTAAACGCTTAATAATCAATTTCATCATACAGCTACGGATTCCTGTTTGTAGGAACCACTCCATTGAATAAAGTTTTATGAAGTTTTTCACGGCTTCTTCACACACAATATTTCCATTCCGTATTGCCATTCTTCTGAGTAACCATGCACACTTTATTATCGTGGAGCCAATTTTCAAGGGCCTGTACGGTACACTGAATGAGGCAACTGGTTCTTCTTCTTTGGTCGTGACAGAAAAACCACCTAGTTTCTTTGTTGCCATTACAATGTTTTAGAAATGGTGTGGTTTTAAAACATCTTTTAAATTGAGGTCCCTTGCCCAGTGAATCTCTCAATTCTTTAACCAGACGCCCTAATAATCTCATTATTTCGCTGATAGTGTGTTGTTTACGAAGTCCAGAATTTTCAAGCTTGAAGGATCCGTATTTCAAAATAATTTCATCATTTCATAATCTGATGTATATCATCGTGGTTTATTTTTTCTAGCACCATTGAGCGTAGTTCATCGTGTGGACGCGCGACGGACTGAATCGAAAATAACAGAATTTTCTATATTTTCACACTTCCAGTGCTTCCATTTATGAATTTACAAGTCTTATGATACCGCCACATATCTTGCTTTGTGATGAATGTAAGGCAAAAATGGCAAGGTATGTAATCTTTAACTGAAACTCTCGTGGTCTACGAAAAACTATCGGTTCGCCACCAACTTTGAGGGCTTCGATGTTGTGGTTATAGTCTCCTTTGTCGTTATGACGGGTCGTCGTATGTCTCCAAAAGTTCAGCTCGTCTGATTTTCCACAGAAGTAGCATGCGTAAAGTTCATTATAAACCATCCGCAGTCTTTTTTGCTCTTGGTATGGTGACATTTAAAAAGTAAGAAATGAAAAAAAAACAGACAATCTTTGACTCAGGGCTTGAGTTGCCATGGATTTTTAGGAAAAAATTGCTTAGCAACTTCCAAAATTTTGACTTTTTACCAATTCCCCAAAGCCTTAAATACCTCAAATTTTATAAAACAGTTTGAACAGAAAGTCCAAAAAAATCTTGCAAAATGCCTAGAATAAACTCTAATGAAATATGTTACATTAAAAAGCAAAGAAAGTTTAAAGAACAGTAATACTTACGATGGTTGCGAGGGGTCAGTTTATTTCCTTTTTTTACAAGAAACCTTCTCTTTTTCTTAAAAAGGAAATGCGAAATAAGACAATAGATCCATTGTTCTAAAAAGAGAAAGGAGAAGTTTTAAAAAAGGAAAGGAGAAATCTAGAAATAAAGAAAATATGCGAAAGAGAGAGAGAGAGCACGTTTCTCTTTTTAATAAAACAGAAAGTTGAAAAACAAAACATTATTCACATTTCTCTTTTAAACAAAACTGAATTGCTGTTAGCAGCTTTCAAACATTTTTGTAGTGTCTCGACGCACATTGGCTCATGATTTGAACTGTAACTGTGTTAATGGAAGGTATTTTGAGGAAAATTGTACGTGAAATTCGTGAAGAAGAGATGTCAAATCCAAATGAACCAGGAGAGGAACCCAAACAACCAAAACAAAGGAAAAGAAGAGATGCACGGTTAAGTGGACTGATTAGAAAGATTAACGAGAACGATAAAAACTCGACCAAAGATGAAGGTAGTGTTAAAACTAAAAAGCTTCATATTAAGTGGAAACGTTTCTGTCCAATTTCGTGCATGTACAAACTTGTTAGAGCGGAAAATGGAGGAGGTGTGCGATTACTGGAAATTCCATTTCTTGATGAAATATCAATAGAATATGTTATGAATGGGGCTATTGCCAAATATTTCTCAGAGTCAGAGAATGGTAATTGTAATAAATTCCAAGAGACAGTTGAAGAGTGCAGTTTTCAAATTATTTCACCTAAGGGTGACTTACTAAAATGAAAATAAAATAATAAAACAAAACTGTGGTCATACATTCAAATAAATGGGCTTGTAGTATCCAAATCAACTTTCATTTTTCAATCAAAATCAGCAGTTGGTTTTGCTTTTGAAGAATTTTCGACATGTCCAAACTGTGCTTCATCCGATTTCTTAACACCGTTTGGTAATTGCTTAAAATGTAATGCCTCTCATTATGAAATATTGACAAACAATACCTCCGCGTTGAATCAGGTTATACCATTTACATCGACCCCAGCCGCACAAGTACCACTGAATGCTTTGGTTACGTCTCCTGCGTTGAACAGAGAACCTAGCGTGACTACCTCGTCCCCAGCTGCACCAAATGGAGCATCTAACACCATTACGACTCCTCAAGCCGTGCAAGCACCAAGGACAAGGGTAATGATTACGCCAACTCCTGCATTGAACAGAGAACCTAACGTGGCTACCTCGTCTCCATCTGCACAAGTACCAGCGAATGCCCTGGCTACGTCCACTCCTGCGTCAAATGGAGCATCTAACGTTATTGCAGGTGAAGGACTGGAAGTTGAAGGCAACTAAGTGATCATTGTTCAAGACGAAGAACTGCAAACAGCCAGAATTCATGGACTTCACGTGGCAAAGGATTTGATTCTATTCTTCAAAAGCGCAATGGTATTTATTTTATTTTTATTTTTGGGTGCGATTTTTTCTTCTAAGGCTAGGAGATGGTGCTGTGTCTATGTCCACAGTTATGAGGGGTCAAATCCCTGGTCAAAGAAGCCAACCACCGCTAGATAAAATGGCGGCCTTTAGAGTGCATTTTACAAATTTTCAATCCTTTCATTCTGTCCCTTAAAAAAATAAAAAACTATTCATAAGGGGCTCGCGTCTGGTGGTTCACTTATTCACCCAAGCAGTTGATATATCTAGTTTTTGAGAATACTCATCAGAACTTGCTCATTTTCATATTTTGCTTTAGGGTGACAGACTTGAAAAGGTGCGCTTCAAATTCATAGATCCGCTTGGTAGAGAGGAATTGGGAGAAGGAGATGGTGTTTCACGTGACGTTATTTCTTCCTTTTGACAAGAGGTTTCAGATGGCTTGATGATTGGCGAAGGAGAAAGAGTCCCGTACGTTCGCCATGACTATTTTGAGGACGAATGGAATGTTGTTGGTCGTATCATCGTTTATGGTTTTAGAACATTGGGATACTTTCGTATTGTGTTATCGAAAGCTTTTGTTCTGTATTTTTTGGGTTACGAAATCTCCCAGAATGTTATGGTAGAATCTTTCAAACGATTTCTTTCCGATGATGAACGAAAGTTGGTGGAGATGGCCTTAAGTGCTGAAGTAAGCGAAGATTTCTTTGAATCTGACAAAGACTTTGGTGAGTTTGTAGACAATTACAAAGTGCGCAGCCGTGTCACAAACAAAAACGCAGCCACTTTGATGTTTGGCTCAACAAGAGCTTATACAAAAGCCATATTTAATCTCAACTACTTGGAAAACACCGTTTGAAAATCTGAAATGTCAAGGTTATTTCAACTCTCCAGAAGATGTTGATGAATATTACAAAGCCACACCGACAACCAAAAAGGTAACTGATTTATTGAAATCGGACCCGAAATACGATGCTCAAAGAGAAGCCTTTGGACACACGAAGAGGTTTGTACGCGGCGGGTTAGATAGCAATCAATTAAAATAGTTTATGAAATTCACCACGGGAAGTGACCTAATTATGATCGAGCAGATTGAAGTTATGTATTCCACTTTTGATAGTGAGCTGGCAAGGCGTCCATTTGCACACACGTGTGGTCCAATTTTACGAGTTCCGTCAGACTATGGGAACTACTGTGATTTTAGAGCCGGATTCATCAAGATTTTGAAAGTGGACAATCCAATGGGTTCCATTTAGATGACTCAACTCGATACTTACAATTAAAACAAACGATTTGTGCTATTTTTTTATAACCTAGGAACATTTAAACCCTCTTATGTATATTTTTGAGACTTTTTTCTCTGGTCAAGACACTTTTTAATCAGGCCATTGCTATACTGGTTACAGCTGGCTCGTCTTTTTCTATTTTGAAGGTTTCTAGGTCCTATTTGAAAAAATACTTTGATCGTTTTTGTTCGTTTGTTTTTATTAGTTTATAAACTTGTTACATCAGGTTAATGCTATACTGGTTGTAGCTAGCGTAAAACTATTTTGAACCATTTGAAAGTTATAAAGCCTTTCGCGAAAAATACTTTTTTGTAAATATTGTTGTTGGTGGCTTTTTTGCTCCTTCTTAGTTGTATACCCTTGTTACATAACATCATGAAACGTTAGAACATTCATATTTTTATTGTACATATCATTAGTTCGAATCTATTGTATTTTTATAGATAAGTTTTTATCCTTAAAATCTGCATATTTTCGTTTATCTTTACTGATCTTTCTTTTCTTAGCCTTCTTGCTTGAACAGTGTTATTTTTTGATATTCTTGCGAGCTCCTCAAGATAAAATTGGGATTTTATTACCTTCTAAGGTCACATTTTTAAAAATATTTTGGTTGAGGAACTACTTCCAACTTATTTTGGACTTTTAGCGAACAATACTCTGTTATACGAGTTTTTCTGTGTAAAATGGAATCTCGGTCAACTCAAAAATCCATCGATTAATAATCGTCGTTAAATTCAATCTACTTTACGAAAAAATATAAGCCTGATAGTGTCCATTTTACTTAAGTTGGTACGATAGAGTGCGGTGAAAGCATCCCTCAATCGAGAGACGCTAAACCTGACATCAACTAGGCTTAGATTCTTAAATTCAGTGACCTTTAAACATCTTTATTGGTATGCTAAATTATTTCATCATGACTTTTAAGACTTTTTATAAGGTTAAAGGCGATGACAAAAGTGCAAAAAAATTGTCAAAATTAAGCAAAAACTGCTAATTTGAGCTATATTTTGACCAACCAAACAAACCCCCTGAAAATAAATTATTTTTCATTTTTTATATTTTCATCTTAATTGCCATCATAAAATACGATTTTTGGCCAGACTTGATCACATTTAAATAATCTTTTGCGAAGATATTGCTTCAAGTCTGAAAATGACGATATTTTGAAGTTTCGGTTATGACGTCATCACTAAAATGGCCTAAAAAGGGTGTTCCACCAATGGGAATTGAGGGGAATCTTTTTTGTGGTTTAAGGATACTATAAGGAAGGTCTGTGCTAATATTTCTTTCCTACAGAGAGTCCAGCCCTGAAACTCATCATGAACTAAGAAAACAACCAAAAATGCCTAAAAAATGGGCCTGGGAAAGTATGTAAGACTATAAATAATAAAACCGAGGAACATGTTAAAAATAATTTGAACCTCTCAGAAACTGTTAATAAATTTGTGGTTTTAAGTTCTTAAAGGTTTTATTTTTACATAAGTGTTCCCGTTTCATACCAGATACATATTTCATATCAGGACAGTGTCTTGTTATTGTTATATTATGCTGATATAAGCGAAAAAATGTTTTTCTTTTCCTCTTCGACCAATCTTGCTCCGCATACGTGTCCATCCAATGCGAAAAAGCTTGTGAATTAAAATTGATGAGTAAGCAAACTATATCAGTCTTATTTAAAAACAAAACCTTTAATTGAGGAGAATTTCGGACCGTCTTTTATTCAAACCTCCGCAATATTCCGGGACAGAGTCGTGTTTTTTGAAGATGTAACAAATTTTTTAATCAAAAAGGAGGGATATTCTCTCAATTTTCTTCCTGAATTATAAGAATTCTTATGAATATTCCAATATTTTTTAATAAAGAAATGTATAATATTCTGTAAAAATTCTTATGAATATTCTACAATCTTTTCAAATAAAAAATGTACAGTCTTAAAGCATCAGCTACATTTTCAGATGACACGTCGAAATTAGTTCCAGTCAAAACTTCTGTGGCAAATTCCTCAAATTCTGGAGAAACATCTACTGGTGAGGGCTTGAGACACATGTACAAATCAGCTAGTTCAATTGGATCTACTTCAGAGCAATAATTTTCACTATCAAATAAGTGTGGTAGATTGAACATAGTATTTGGTCTTCCTCGTGGCCCAGTGTTATTATTACTCGCAGCTATTAAATGTACATTCCAGTCATTTTTAATTGAGTTTAAGTCGCTCCTTATCAAGGGAAGAAAACAAAATCGGATACATTCCTTTAATATGGGAGAATTTATGAACATGTCAAGATCTGTCAAATCTTCAAAGAAATGCTTCCACCAGCCAATTTTGTCTTTCTTTAGAATAGACCAATAAGCCTCAATGCGTTGATTTTGCGGCGACGTGGTATAACTTAAGGAGCTCAGTGCCCTATCCTCATCAGTATCTAATGATCTCAAAGCAATATGTAATGGTTTGATTGTAGAATGTTCTGTGCCGTTGTCCGCTTTTGAAATCCATGGACAACCATAGAGGGAAACAGCATTAAGATAATATCTAGCGATAACGTCTGGTTCTTTATTTGTGGGCCCTACTTCTAGCCAAATTAGCTTTCTTGAGAAGCCGTCAATACAGCCATGAATTGAAAAACCATAAGGCTTTATTTTATCGTGACCATCTATATGCCAAACATAACCAGGGCCTCTAGATCTATACTTTCGACGTCTTAAGCGATGCTTTCTTCTTATGTTAACACCGACAGGATCTAGTTCCAATAAGAATCTTCTCACGTCTTCTCTCCGGCACATTAGACCTTTGGTTAGCAATATACGATGCATTCGTCTGTATCCAAGGTTTCCACTACTACCTTCGAGCTCTTCTGATATTGCTTGCATTAGAACCAAATCTTCATCACGTCTATTTTGCAATGGTCTTTTGTATAAACGATTTGATCTAAAAAATCTTTTCAATGTTGACATGCTCGTTTTTACTCTATCTTTAACCCTCAACATTTCAATTATTTCACAATATGTATAACCATCATTGAAATAACCAACGACGAGATCCTTTTTTTTCATTCAGTAATGCAGCCATGATATATCAGCAAAGCAAAACTGTCGCCTCAAAATATTAATATAAACTGATCAGCATCAGCATATACCACATCCTCAACGAAACTGAACGAAAAATAAGAACAATTTTTTTTTAAAGCGAAAGGAGTACTTCTCCTTTCTGTTTTTAAAAATTCGGCTTTCTGTTTTTAAAATTCGACTTTCTGTTTTTAAAATTCGACTTTCCGTTTTTGAAATTAAACTTTCTGTTTTTAAAATTCGACTTTCCGTTTTGAAAATTCACCTTTCTTTTTTTAAACAATAGTTAGAATAGAATAGAATATTGTTATAAAAAGAGAAAATTTCTGTAAAAAAAAGGAAATAAACTGACCCCTCGCAGCCATCGTAAATACTAAAATTTCAATTTTGAGGTTACTTTTAGTAGGTTGAAGATATAATATCGGTACCTTTACTTTATGGAAAAGGAAAGCTTTAGTACTCAAAAATATGACCAAAATTAATGAGAAAAAACAAATAAATTTTGATTACTCTGAAAAGTTGTAATGTGCAACAAATGTAATTATCTGGCAAAGCTCTGCTTTTGTTACAAGTACCAAGTCTTTCCTGTTGGTTTTGAACTCAACGAATGGATAAACCACACTAGCTTTATGGATCAGTGACATTTTGTTTGATACTTTGTCGAAGTCGGCTGAGCGTTTGCTTGAATGTCCAGAGATCTAAATATTTATTTTATTAATTTTGAAAATAATTAATTTTCTCTCAATAAATGATAAACACAAAACTGTAAACATGTAAAGTAGCATAATATTTGAACTAAGTGAACATTTGAAAAGCTATACATTTAAAATGTACAAGGATATAACGAAAAGTTTACAGACCCTAAAATTCGAAGAGAAAAAAGACTGACCAGCTTAGAGACAGAGGTGCACACATCTACTTTTGTTTAATAAATGGTCATCGGGCTATACTATCGGTAGTCCTAACAAAAATATTTAACGAAATCACGGATCAATATCTTAATCGAAGTTCTTTCAACTTTAAAACTTTCTGCGTAGCTTCTTTTGTAGACCTCAGTGTCACAGAGCGGCAAAAGTTGTTCAAGAAAATGTTTGATATTATGAATGCATATCTCTCAGGTATATTGAAAGAGTATAACGATGAAACCATGTGTAAGATTTTAGTCAAAGAAATTCTGCAAACTCGATTTCGAATTGCATTGAAGATTATGTAGGAAACATGGTCCATTGGCACGTGTTATCTGTCGGATCTTTCAGACCACCTCTGTCCAACTCATCTGTAAATTGTCCGTATTTTTTATATTCAAAGGCAGTTGCATTTAAAAGCTCGGATTCGTTCAACGATTCTTTGCGTGATGCGTAACCAGCGATGTAAACCAATGACATTTTAGTTTCGGTAGGGATTTTCTTTTCTTCAAGGTGATCTAGCAGCTTGTACGTTCGGTCATCTAGTAAAGTGTTGCATTTTTCACAAAAGTGACCGGGGTTAACACGAAATTCAAAGTCAGGATTCATTTTCAGCAAAAGTTTCGTTTTGTTCAAATTCAGTTTTTCCATCATATCACTTGTTGAATGGTGATAAAGTAAGTTCCTGAAAAGAAATCAAATCAAATTTGTATTTAGGGTTTCTGCTACCAGCTGTATGTATTGGTTCCAAAGCTTTTTTTAACAGCGTCTGCATTTGTGAATATTTTGAACATTTACATGTGTCTTCTTCAGCAAGTTTTGGAATACAATGAGATCAAATCACCTACTCTATCAAAGCCGACTAGAGCAAATGAAAGAATGAAATTCTTACGTCCAGATCCTTGGCAAAGTTTCCCAAATTCTTTTTCCAAAGGGTCGCTGCTTTGCTCTCCAAGTAGTACGTATTTGTGGGATGTTTCCAAAAGATGCTTGGTTAAATCGACGAGGCCACGTAACGTGTGATTCAAGGCATTGGATGTATCCATCGTCAACGTTTTCATACGTTTGCCACCAGGCTTCTTTCCGATTTTGACAAACCACTCAGCCAACTCGGTTAATTGATTCAATCTTGGATCTTCAGGAGAATTTATAACTGCTTCTAACGAGTCGTTATGCCTGAAGTCTTTACCAACAGTGCCTACGTTCAGGATTTTCCTCATGGTGTTGATTTTTTCGACAAAACGAACAGTTCCTGCTACATTTAACTTCTGAAGCGAAGGGTGCACTTTCAATGCAGCAGCCGTTTCCTCACAAAAAACTCGTAAACATGTAGACACCCTTTGCCTCTCTACGGGTTTTGGACGTACCGAAACTTCGTTCAATTTAGATAAACCATAAACACCTCTGTTTTCTTTTGATGCATTCAACTCGAATTCGTGTAGCTTAACAAGATCGGACCATTTCGCTGTTAATTTTTGGTCAAGCTCTTCGAAGCATATTTCACCGGTCTTCTCTGTGAGCCAGTTGTTCCGAATGTTCTTCAAAAGGTGTACAACAGGTAGATTCCATTAGTTGTTAACCAAGGTTTGTTTGGCATGGCATCGAATCTTTTGAAAAAATTTGATTTGTTCGATTGCCATCGCATATGATAGAGATTACTTCTGAATTAGATTCCTTGATCAATGAGATAGTTTCGTTCAATTGATTGAAAAGAAATGCAGCATCCATTCCCTTGACAGGTACCATTTTGAAAAGAAATGTGGGTCCACCGAAGATCATAATTCCTAAAACTGATGTAGCCAACCGTGAAGGATCATTTTCCGCTCTACCAAAAACGCTTCCACCATGATAAAGCAATGCCTTAAAAAAAGTGATCAATACATATAACCGAAGTACTTTATAAGTTTGAATTCTGAGTTTGCCGTTGCCCGCCCGTGCCATTCGTATACACTATCTACATCTTAAATAATAGAAATCGATTATCAAATTGAGAGATAAAAAATCCTTTCTAACCTGTTTCACGTATATTTCATCGACTATAATGATGCATTTTCTCTGGTCTGGTCTGAGTGATCCCAATGTCCCTTGCAAAAACTTTTTGTCGGATATACCATTAACTTTTGATGCAATGTTGGATAAATTTTTGATGCTAGGAAGTTTGTAATCTTCACGTAATTTGACCATAGAGTGATCTGGATCTCGAAAAATATCCAAACGCTCTCATCAACATTTGCGGTGTATAAGTTTTCTCTCCAACTGTAGACGGCTTCATGGCTGATATTTGTTTCTTTATGATCTCAGCATGACGTGGCATTTCTTAATTTTTCAAGAACCGAATTGCTTCCTCAACTTTGGAGAAAGTGTCCAAGCGAGTGACTCGATTGGATGGTAAGGTGGAAATCGTGCATTGAATACCAACTTGGTATACCAAAAAAGAAAGATCTCTCTCTACTTTCAAAGAATAAGCTGGAATGTCTTCCACAAAATCATTGGATTGAATCCATTTGCTGTCTTCAACTTGAAACATTATGCATGGATATTTCAAACTTTGAATGCGCTGGTCAAGATCATCGAACGTGATTCGATCACTTTCCAGGAAGTGCTTTAACTCGTCATTTTTTGTCGTTCTGGCTTCGAAGCTCGTTTTTGTTGTTGTTCGTGGTGGTGGTAGTGGTGTTGGAATCGAGCTTTGTGGTAGCGTTTCAAAGATTGATGGAGGATTTGCCGGTTGCTCCCTTCCAGATCCTCCCTTGACTGTTTCCATATCATCTGGCCAATGCTTTCGACAAATAACGGGTGGTGTCTTCAGTTCTCCAACCAAAGCTACGTTAAGATGAGAGATGGCTTTAATACAACCTTTAAGTTCTAGCTCGTTTTTTTTCTTTGATGGCAGCTTGAAGACTGGTATTTTCCGAAATGGTTTAAGCAGCTCTTCATTCTTTTCTCGTACACCATTATTTGTAGCGGAACTTTCATTATAATTTGATTTACATCCCCAAATAAAACACTTTTTGCCCATACTTTCGACCCAAAAAGAGACCTGACTTGCGAAAAGAAAGTTTAAAGTGGGCGGCTTTCGTTGAAAAAAGTGACGCAATACAAGGGAATCAATTGACGTCAATGCACGCTTGCTAGGCCTGTAGATTTAGAACGCCATGGGTCCTTCCAAATTTCCATTGGGACTTAATTTCGCGAATGACACCCAAATCCGCGAAAGTTTATCCCATTAACTCGTCTAGCTTAGAGTGATAAGGAGCATAGATAAAATATCGAATTGTGGGCGGGGAATAGATAGTTAAAACAAAGGAAAACGTTTTTTTATGTTTTTTGGAGAGAGATCCAATTTTTCAGGCGAAATAGCGTTTAGGAAATATGTTTAAAAAAATCCTCCATGGATGCTTTTGAACTGGCTGGAGGGCATTGGTTAAACGGAGTGATTTTTTTACGCCCTTTTCTGGTTTGAGGGGAGGGGCCAAAAACAAATTCAAATTGAAAGTAAATAAATTGAAAATGTCAAAATTATTGCACGCCATTCAGTGCTTTGTCCCTAGGGAAGTCATTTTTACCAGGGGGAGCAGTCAGGATTGTAAGGAATTTGAAACAACTTTCCTTTCGTTTTTATTGGATTACCTAGATTATAATCATGTCAGTTATTGCTTTGTCCGAGGAATCAAAAACCACATATATTGTCTACTGGAAGAACCTTTTTTATCATTGTTTCTCATTCGCAGGGATTGCAGATTTGACCTTTTATTTCCACCACTCGCCCTTCACAAAGTGGAATTTACCAGCCGTTACAGAGCAAGGTCCGTAAAATAACAAAGTAACACTTTAAGGGAACTAATTTTCGTGAAAACTGATTTTCGCCTTTATTTCTACATAACCATTCGCTTCAAGTTTTTTGTTGTTTACTTCACCCACATTGAGTCCCATTTGAGTTTCTCCCGCCCACCTTCATTGAAATTATCAACTTGAAATTCACTGACGTGATAGAGCCGGGCAGCTATGTAAAATCCGTGTCTTTTGCTTTTGATACAAATAAGCTCTCAGATTCTTTCTACGCCCCCTGACAGCTGAAAATTAGGCTAGGCTAGGCTAGACTTACCTCTTTTCTCTTTTTTATTCCAACAATGAAATGCTTACATACCTAGACTGGAGTCGTTTATAACGCGTGTAATACTAATAATACCAATACTAATAATAATAATACAGGATTTAGTTTGTATAAACGACTGGAAGAATCCGGTGTTCCTGCCTTATAGATACCCTGGCTAGCTACACAGAAACTTGCGTAGTGAGAAAACAATTTATCAAGCAATAAGAAACTCTCAAAACAAAATCAACTCAAATGAAAAACTTTCAATACACAAATCCACACACATGTTTTTCTCAAGAATTATTTTGAGCGGGAAAAAATTATAATTGCAAATATTGACTTTTCTTTTGTTTGGACTTAGTGCACAAAGGTTTCTAGACGACTAAAATTGTTCCCTTTATTACTTTTTGCTTTATTTCTACTATGTTTGAATTAGTCGTCATGGCTTATGAGCAGGTCCTAGGTCCCCCCCTAAGAATTTAGGTGCCCCCTAGTATTTAGGTGGCCCCTATTGGAAAAATATTCTAGGTGGCCCCTAAAAGTTCAAAAATCGAAGCTAAAAATTGAAATCGTAGATATACTTTTAGAAAAACTTTCTTTTTTGTCAAGTGTAATTAAATACAACAGTTTTAAAAATAGCTACTTAAAGGCAAACAAAAGAAAATAAAGTTTATCACTAAAGTTTTTTATGGAAAAAGGTTTGCGAGAGGTTTCAAGGTTTTGTAAGTTGGGGTGCAAATCCCTTGCCAGACAGTTATTATCTATTCTAAGCAGTGTAAGAGACTAAACTTTTCAGAATTGAGCCACCGTGTTGATAGTAGAGTATTGATATGAGTTTCCCTTACATTGCTTGGTTTAAAGGAATGGCCAAACTATAGTCTGGTAGGCCGCTTACAATATCTTGAAACTATTGAAAGTTAATGGACATTTCATAGAAACCTACTACACTTCTACATATATCAAAATAATAGGCACGACTGTGTTTCAAAAATTGTTTCAAATAAAGTATCATTGTCAGCTGAACGTCTGAAAGAGACCTTGTATGTTTATATATTACAAACTGTTTTTTGAATAAAATCTTAACAAAATGTTATAGCTCATATAAAACTCCTTTATATTAGAAACTGTCACAAATAAATTGACAACCAAAGTTTTACAATGCTTATGTACTAAAAAACTCTTTCAAATAAAGATATGAAGAGCAATATATTACATCTCAGATAAAACCTGTATGCTAGAAACTGTTTCAAGCAGAATATCAACAAAATATTATACATAGCTAAAATAAAAACTTTTCAAAACAAAGTTATGAGGCTATCTCAAATAAGCCTTAAATAAAGTAATAAACACAATGAAAATTTTCAATAACAATGTCATTTCTGCATAGCTTTACGTGCATATGTGATGAATTCAAAATCATCTTCGTTGACTTTCATGGCTGCTAAGAGATAGAGACTCTCCATCGTTTCAGGCAACATCGAACTTCTATCCTTATAACAAATTTTAGCCAATTGAGAAAAGCTTCTCTCGACTGGCCCTGTTCCTGGTGAGATGCTTAGTAGTAAGATGACTAAATCGGTTAGATTGGGATATTCGATTGCGTAATCTACAACAATTTTCGTCCAGAATCTTTTAACTCTATCGATTTCTGGTTTGGAGTCTTTTGTCTGCAACCAAACCTTTGTCAAAATTGGCCACAATGAGTTAAACTCACTGATCAATTCTTCTTCACTACACTTAATTTTCGCTTCATAACAGATTTTGATTTCGAAATCCTTCAAGTCACCTTTGAAGGAGTCATCTGTGATTGTATGGTTAGCCTCTCTTCCGTAAACATTATAGAGGCTTTTGATGTGCTCTATACGTGTATCTTTGTCAGCCTTTCGGGTGAAATCAAAAGCAGAGGCGAATTCCACTATTGTCGATTCTTGACTTTGGTCGTTAGCGTTATCAATCAGGTTTTGTTTAACTTGTTGTTTCAAAGAAGAAGCTTCTTTCTTGATCTCTTCCACCTTATCTTTGTTTCCCCTACTTGCTCTGTGTGATGAATTCAGCATGATGCTGTGCGAATCTGTAAAATAGACATAAGTCAGATAAAAACATAAGCTGATAAAAAGGTAGGAGGATAATATAAAGAAAACCAAACAATACTATATTTTTTAAATCTCTCTAATAATTTTATGTACAGCGCTTAAAATATTTAGGATTTCAGAATATTGCTTTCCATTATTTTGGAATAATTTTCTCAGATTGGTTAAATGGGTTATCGTTTTTGTAATATTAGAAACTCGGAAAGAAGAAGAAAAATAAACCAACCTTTATCATAGTAGATGTTACCACTCGGTTTGTTCTCCCGAATGCCAGAAAGAAATTCATCCAGAAGCGGTGTCTGAACTCTTTCCATCTGCTTCACAAAATTTTCCGTATGGCCAAAAACTTCCATCAAAGTGGCTTTGTCTGCGTCAAGCTTTCGGAGAAATTTTGTCATAAAGGTTTTCTCCAAATCTGCCATCAAGTGTAACAGAATCATGGAAGTCGGTGACATGAAATAGGCAGCTTGCTCTTCTTTGAGGTTTGCGGTTGCCAAAAGATCACAAATGGGAAACAGGATTTCGACAGCACGACTGCTCGACGTCAAGATATTTCCCATTCTTGTCGATCGCTTTTAAAGGCTTCATTTCCATGATGTGCAGCGCATCATTGAGGGCGCACGAGCTTTTACCACTGGATTTGAAATGCTTTAGGATAGGCTTTAAACCAACAGCAAATGTTACAACTGCTTCAACTTGCATTGTTTTAGAAGTTGACATGCGCTTGATGCACCCAGAAGCTGCATGTCCAGGACACCTAAAGTAAAGAAAAGCAACACTATTTATCATTTTAGCATTCCAACAAAGATATGTGTTGAAATTCACTTAAGAAAAAAGAACGAGCATATCCTAAGATAGACTAACAACAATCAAATAGAAATATGATCTGAAGTCATATAATTCATCACAAATTCTGTAAACAGATAAAATAGTAAACAACATGATAAAAGAATATTTGATTACCTGGTTGTGGGTGAAACAAGTCCAAGTTTATCTGTAAGTATTTTTCCTGCCTTGGGATTCACACTTGCACCGTCAGCGACTAAGGCGGTTGGCCACTCTTTTAAATGAAGTTCAATCACTTTGGCTTCCAAATCTAATTTTCTAAGCTTCGTGCATTTGAAAATGGTTGGTATATTTGCAGGAGTAATGTCTCCAGGAAATCTTTGATTGAATTGTTGAATGAATTCTGTTTCGGCACTGACAAACGATTTGTCCCTAAGATGAGAAGTTTTTCAAATAATTAACAAACAAACTAGTTAAGTATAGAATAATGTCAGTTGGAAATGGAAAGCAGGGAAAGATATATGAGAATGACAAGGTGACTATAATTATATGTACAAATCTGAATTTCAAAACTTCTTGGATAACGTTCAAAATGTGTTCGACAAGTTTGACTGAATCCATTGATCCACCAGGGATCCTCTTTAATGACCATGGCAGATTTGAAATATCGATGTTGAAATCCACAGTACGTGTTAGTAATCGTATGACTTTGAGGGCAATTTGGGAAAAATAGCCCGAGGTTCATTTTGACGTTTTTTGAAATTGCCCGAACGAAGTGAGGGCGATTTCAAAAAACGTTAAAATGAACCGAGGGTCTATTTTCCCGAAATTGCCAGAGAAGGTCATACTATTCCGGATTAATCGTATCAAATACTGACATGAAATAAATTTTTGAAAAAACAAAATTTGTTTGCAGTATAATTTTCAAGGTCTGATTTCTTGTTTCTTTCTTTGGCCCATGATTGATAAGCATTTAACCAAGTCGATGTCGATCGCCTTGTATTCTTGCTCTCAGATTTCTCACTCAATTTCTGCAGCTCTTCTTCACTCAACAGTTTGAATCTGCCCTTCGCCATTTTATTTTTATTTTGTTTGGTTTGGTAGTCACAACAAAAAACAATTTTTTTTTGATGGAACAAAAAACATTCGAAAATCTGAAAAGATTCGAATTCGAATCTTTTAGGCACTGTCTACATTTTGATAAAAATAAAATGCGGGCCGATTACAAGAGCGGGCAATTAATGATTAATCGGCCCTGCGAGCTCGGGACTTTTGTACTTTGCTGTAATCAGTCATACGATTAGCACATAAACTCCGTTGAATTCTTGAGTGAATTTTTGTATTCCATCGTTCATGACACTGAAGAACTTTCCATGTGTGTCCCTTAGTGCAGCATACGGTGCTTTGTTTGTTTTTGTTGACTTGTCAAGTGCTTTGTACGCTTCACATAAGCCCTTCTGTGCACGGACTATATTGTTTGGGTTGATATTGACTCTTACAGGAAGACGAAACTTTCTCCCGTCAATTTCAATGTCACCTATCTTTGCGTTGTGGTAGTGACGTATTCCTTTTAGAGAAGTTTCGTAAAGATCAACAGTAGCTACATTCTTTCTTCTTTTTTTTTTTTTTTCTATTTGGTTGAGTTGCAGGAGATAGAATATAGAGACATTCGAGATAGCTTTTCTTGCCCCCGACAATATTAACGATATACAATGATCTTGTGCCAGTTTTTGGTCTTCGTTTTCTGGATCCCGAATCAAAAGAATAGAAAACAGATGTTCAGAGAAAAATGAATTTCATGTGTAGGTGTTCGAACAAGAGATCAGGTATCCTATAAAGTTGTTTCAAAAGACTTGTTTCCAAAGTCTGACATTCTTGTATCATAAACTGTATAATTATTTTGTATAGCCTACCTTGAATAGAGAAACAGTGGGATCAATCAATGACGCAACATCTAGACTGGCCCATGATCCAGATTTCACCGTTACGGATACTTTCTTTCCAGCAGCCATTGTACCTTTCTTGGTGCACTGTTTATACGTCTTTGATGTGTGTGGAATAAATGCATTCTTTTTAGCAGGTACAACAACTTCAACTGCGCCAGTATCAGCAGCTCTCTTTAAAGTGGATGATGCTTGTGATGAGGTAGCAGTGGTAGTGTCGGCCTTCTTATCCTTCTTATGATATTTGTTCCAATGATCTACTGGCCTAACAATAAATCTCCTACTATTAGGACCAGCCTCAAGTGAGTTACGGCATGTCCACGGTAAAAGTTAACCAGTTCCACTCACTTTCCAAATGTCAAACATACCTGGAAAGAAGCGCCATATGATGTAGATCAACGTGATGGGTGTTAGAAAAATTTAACTTGAGGCTATAAGAAGTTATAGCCCAAAAACCTGTATTATGACATCATAAACATTACGTAACATTACGTCACAAAACTTAAAATTTAAATAACTCATAAACTATTAATGATATCAATATGGAATTTTGACAGAACAAATATATCGTAATTCTCTAGAAGTAAAATTTTGTAAATCTCCTGAAAAATGATGACGTCAGCATTTTTAAGCCATTTTCGTTTTTTGGCTATAAAAAATGACGTCATCATTTTTTTCACAAGATTTTTAACTCAGTAATTTTCTTACATCAATATCTATTTGTGGTCAAAATTTGACGTTTATATGACTATTAGTTCACGAGGTATTCAAATTTTTAGTTTTATGACGTAATGTTATGTAATGTTTATGACGTCATAATACAGGTTTTTGGGCTATAACTTCTTATAGCCTCAAGTTAAATTTTTCTAACACCTATCACGTTTATCTACATCACAATGCGCTTCTTTCCAGCTATGTTTGACACTTTGAAAGTGAGTGGAACTGGTTCACTTTTTCTTTGGACATGCCGTAACTCACTTGAGGCATGAACATCAGTTGAACTTGGCAGCAAGCAGCCACAAACGTCAATATCATTAGATTTTGAAGAATCTTTGGCCATCAGTTCATCCCACGTAGCTTGGATATGCTCGATCTGCGGATCAGCTGGTAGCATCCCTTTATAACTGGAATGACCTGAGAATTGAAAATTGGAAAATGTTAAAAAACTATTATCCACGCATTGTTTTATACAAAGGAAATAAAATGATCATTGAACAAAAAACATTTTAAAAACACTTTACTGTCGATCCATCAACTTTCAATAGTTTTAAAATTTAAAATAAAGTGGTAGGTACCATTTAGCTAATAAGAAGATATCAAACTCCATCAAATTTTAGCAAATCCATGAAACTCATGCTAGCATTAAATGTAAAACAATAAGGGGATCAGACAAGCTTCCCTAAAATGAAATAAAAAAGGAAAAGCTAAAGAGTAAAATTCAAAACATACCAACGAATTCGGATATGAAGTTCTTCTCGCACTTGTCGCAATAAAGGAGGTAGAATTCTGAGTATCCTTGATTTCCCATATCCTCACATGCTACTTCAACGTCTTTGCTATCAAAGTCCTCGCACAAGTCCAGTGCCTCTGATACCTCACTAGGTATTGCAACTTTTATTTTTACTTTCGGATCTGTTAGTAGTTTCTTCATTTCATTTTTCATACCCCAAGGTATTATCATTTTTCTAGTGAATGATCTGGTTTTATATTTCCAGTGTTGCTTTAAGTGGGTATGTTCAACTTTCACACGCCTTATATGACGCCATTTTCCGGCTGGCTGATTTTTTTGGAAGTATTTTAATCGTTTCGCTGTCTTTTCTCCTCTGACCCCATCAAAGCCATTCGTGGTTCCTCTCTTAGACATACTGGACATTTATCAAATATTTTTGTTACATATCTTAATTACTACTAACATTTCTGAAAAAAAATAAAGAGTGTTAAATTATCATTCATAATGCGAAAACTTTTTTCTGTGAAATATTTTTATTTTTGTTTACATTTTGAAATCACAATGATGATTCGAATTTCAATGCAACATCTTCATTTGAATCATCCAACAACGATAGCTGTGTGCAGCGCATTGTGCTAGCAAATGCAATGCAATGATTTCATTTGAATAAATTCATCTTTTTTAAAGAAATTTTTTGCAAACACACAAATTTTGAAAAAATGTACTCAATCAGGACTGCGAGCAGGGGGGGGGTGAAGCCATGGTCGTCTAGCTTGCCAGACTATTACATACCCTGTTGACACATAATACACATCAAGAGAAGTATTGCCCATGGGTTTCAAGCGCGAAAATCAGCTACATATTTTTTTTATAAGCATAACGCTTATAAGCATATGGAGGCTCAGATTTTCAGAATTCCTAAGCATAACATGAGCATATATGTCAGCCTAAAATATTTTCAAATGGTTATTTCTATCTGTTTAAAAAGGTTTGGTAGAGGTCAAGTTAAAAATAAGACATTCCACGGATAGCTAACATTCCAATGCTCCCAAAATCTGAAGAAGTTTTTACAAATTTTCTGAACTTTTATTAAAAACTTGGCTCGGGGTGAATCATAAGCATGATTCTGAAGCATATAATAAGCATAAACTATGCCTGGATGCTTTGAGAACTTAAGCATACCCGAGCCTGACCAAGGGGCATACACTTGCTTATAAAAAAAATCATGTACCACGAAAATTAGTTCCCTTAAGGTAAAAGGTAGGGTAAAAACTTTCTTGTGATATAAATATCTTGATAGCATTTAGACGTGAAAATTTATCTCTTCGAAGAAGTGCAAAACAGTCATATAGTTAATAGATAATAGTTTTGTCAAATAACTTTTTTGAACATCGAAAGGTTGAAATAATTGCTAAAAAGTACAAAAAAAAAATTAATAACCAGAAATTCTTAAAATCAAAAAAAATATGTCAGACCGGGAACATGAAAAAAATTCCAAAATAGCTCGAACGCGAAATGAGGAAAAAAGAATTCATTCATTTTTCCAAAAAAAACGATCACAATAAGAAAAGAGAACACAACAGGAGCAAGACATCATGTAAAAGAACTAGCTTGTACAGACTTGATTACTTGAAAAAGACAAAGTTTCTGTGTGACAAAAATTGTCATAAGTATATTTTAATTACAAAAATAATAATTTAAAAGCAATTACAACTTTTTCGTTTATTACTCTTGATTAATCATTGATTTCACTACAAAGGACGAGATGTTCGAAAATATTTATTCGTTTAAAATATATAGAATTAAGTTTCCCTCTGATTGAACCACAAATATAACAGTAAGGTCACAACTTTGCTTGATGAGTTTCTTGACTGAATAAAAATTTTGAAAGGGTCTTCAACAGTTGAATCTTTGTTTAATCACATTGTTGATTCATGTAATAAAAACCAAATGACCACATTTCCACTGACCAAGTCAGCTCAATCTTTCATGCAATTACATTTTCATTAGTGAAATGCCAAAAAGAAAGTGGTAGGACAAGTAACTTTGTTACTCAATTGTTGATACAAATTTAAGATCGCAGTTCTCGTCAACAACCATCAGAAATAACGTTTAAGGTTGAATATTCGAAAATCATGAAGCGACAGTTTAAAATTCAATACAGGACGTTCGCGTATGATCCAGTCGTATAGCTATTTAGAGCACTTTTTCTTTTATTGTACGTAGTGTAGTTTTTCCATCAACTCTGTTGGATGACAGTGTTTTCATGTTGCATTAATCTGCATTAATTGTTATACAACTTTAGCCAACGCCAGTAACATTCGTTCTAGTTTACTCACTCGGGTAACTTAATGCATGTCCCAAAATGCATTAATTTTTCCGCCCCAGTTCCAGTCCCTAAACCATAACAAATTATACATTTTTGGAAGCGTATTTTGATGTAGAATACCGTATTCGGTGTAACTTAAATTCTATCTCTGCAGAATTTGAGTTTTTTTAAGAAAACGTGATTATGACGTCATTATTTATGACGTCATAATTTTAAAAAGTTGAATATCTCAAGAACTAATACTCAAAGCTTTATGAAATTTTGACCAATGATAGAACTCATCAAGAGAAGGAGAATTCTTTTTAAAAAAATTGAAAATTTGCTGATGTCAGCATTTTATCGCAAAAATTCGAATTCTTGCAATTTCTACTGACGTCATTAGTTTTCGGAAATATTTTCATAACTTTTTGAAACATCTCAATGTACTTTTTCACTGGTCCAAATTTCATAAAGTTTTGATTTATATTTCTCGAGATATTCAACTTTTTGTATTTATGACGTCATCAATCATGACGTCATAATCAGGTTTTCTTAAGATATCTCTAATTATGCTGTGAAAGAATTTTAGTTACACCTAATACGGTATTCTACATCAAAATACGCTTCCAAAAATGTATAATTTGTTATGGTTTAGGAGCTGGAACTGGGGCGGAAAAATTGATGCAATTCTGGGACATGCATTAAGTTACCCGAGCAAGCGATAATGTACACAATCATTTTAATACGTTTGACATCTTTCTTCGTTGTATAAATGCCATTGTAAATAAAATCTGATTATTCTTTCCTTTGTTTCAATTTAGTGCTCATTTTAAGATCTGAAAAATAAATGGTTTAGATAGATTATTTGTCAGAGTAAGAGAGCCCCTTACTATGCCTAAAGAACAAAAATCTACTTATTTTTTAAATCACTAGCTAACTTAATCACAAAAGAAGCTCAAACAATTTTATTCCAACTTTGAAAAGACCAGGCAGTATCAGAGCTAGTTTCAAAAGGATTTCAAACAGAATGCAACCGAAACACAAATAGGTTAACGTAAAAAAAACAGAGCATATATATTAAATGCTTTCTTGAAGAAGCAAGTTGTCAAATGTTTTTCGAGGTTTCCGGACTGTTTTATGAATTATGGGAAAACCATCGAAGAATTTTTACATATTTTCAAATTGTGAAATTGTTTTTTTTGTGTTTTTTTTTATTTTTTTTTATTTTTTTTATTTATTTACTTTATTTTTTTTTTTTTTTTTCATGTCTAAGGAATTAGCATCAGCATCGGAGTCATTCATTTCCTACTTTCCCTTTCCCCGTGCGGTCGTCCCGACGCCGAACCGGGTTCTTGTCCAACTTTTGATTCTGTATTTTTCAATTTTTGTGTGAGAGGTGGTTTGCGACAAATGGTTTTTCACCTGTAGTTTATGTTGGATTGTTATTACAATTATTGTTCTTATTGCCCTCTTGTACTGCATTTCGTTGTAGTGTCTGTTTGTTGTTTGTTATTTATTTGGAAGCTGCTGGTCAGTATCTGTTTCTGTTATGTTTCCTGAAGGCGACTGAGTGTGGGCCCTTAAACACGTGGGAAGTCACTATGCCAGTCACAAGTCTGGGACTTCGGGTTTTGTTTTGTGTTGGTATGTTTTTTGATGTATTTGATGTGTTTGCTTTTGTATTTGTCCCCATTTTGTATGTATTTTGATGAACTTGTGTAAACCAGACCCGATCAATCGAACTTGTCGAACCAATCGAACGATTAAAGCTCGATTAAATAAATTAATCGAACTCTAAGATTTTTTAAAAGATTGTGAGTGTTCGATTAAGTTCGATCAATGGGTTTCGGTTCGATCAGTTCGATAAACCAATTTTCTTCGACAAGTTTGTGCTGCTCTGCCACCGTATATTAGCTTCTTTTCAAAGCCAAATTCGGAATGTAAATCGAGAAATTACTTCCGATAACGGATTACACACTTTTTCTGTATCCTTTTAGCGCCAGAAGAAGCGGTTTGTTGGGGCGGCCGTAGTATTCCGCCACTCGGCCGCGGGCGAAATCGCAACAGAGGGGCTACAGACTTTTTTTCCGAATAGACAAATATCCGGGTACAATAAACATCAAGCTGTTAAATCCGGGAACTGTCGAAATTGGCAATCGCGTGCCAGGACAAAGTTTTTGCAAGCGAGGGAAGATATGAGGATTTTAATATCATCGAACTAATCGAACTTTTTACTGACCGAACTAATCGAACTGCTGTTGCTTCAAAAATTGTGAGTGTTCGATTAGGTTCGATTAATTTTTCTAATCGAACTTTAATCGTTCGATGGAGTTCGATTAGTTCGATTGATCGGGTCTGGTGTAAATGATTGTACGGAAGTGTGTTTATCAAAAAATTTTTTTGCAATTCATTGTTTCTCCACTATTACTTTTCTTCTATCTTCATTTGGATTAGGTTTTTCTTTCACATACCACTATTCAAATTCCCTTTAACTTTTTGCTAAGTTACCCTCTGTTTCGGAATGATTAAAAAATTAAAAATACCAAAAAAATCGTAAATATACATAATTAACAAAAATATACTTAACTTTTTTTCGTTTTTAACAGTTTGAGTTATTTATATATCAATACTTTTCCTTTCTATATATACTTTTCTTTTATGAGCCAGTTAAAAATCAACTCTGAAAACAAAATACATTTTCAAATCTGTTCAAATAAATAACTATTTGCACAATATTGAATGCACTAAATAAAAGAAAAGGAAAAAATTGTATTGTTTCAAAAAAAGTATTGAACGTATACAAGATTTTAAAGAAAAGATCAAAACAAAAAAAAACCGATATCATGCTATCCAAAATTCCAATATTGAAGCGTACTGTTGAAATCAAAAGAAAATTGACTCCTTCTACTACATGTTTTATGTGTAATTACTGTGTGAAAAGAATCGATTCAGTAACAAACTAACATGTAAAATAACATTTTAAAATACGAGCATAATTTTTTCTGCAACATACGTTTTTATGAAGCCTATAGAATTCCAACCATAGGTTGACAAACATTCCTTTAAGAATCTTGCACTGATCATGGTTTTTAAGATTTCTACTGATGACTTTAGATATTAGCAACAACATTTCACAATAATTATCAAAATTGAAATCTAACTGCAGAATCTGAAAGAGCAAAAAGAGTAGATATCCAAAATGGGGTCATTTGTCAAATTTAGTCAACTAGATGCTCTAAAATGGATCAAAATCCAGCAAAATTCTGGTTTTTGTCGTTGACGTCATCAATTACCAAAATTATTCCAGAGAATGAAACCATTATCAAACGATGTATCTCGACGAGTACTATGAAATAGAGCCATGTTTTATTTGCCTTTCATTTCTAGATCATGAGATGTTCCATTTGCGATGATGTTCAGGGCTTAAATAGCTAAATCATTCAAATCCTCGAAAATGTCCACTTTGAGGGTTTGTACTGAGAAATTATGTAATCAGGAAAATGCCCAATTAACAGAATCCAAAAATGCTGTAATCGGTTGGGCTTTTTTTCTGGTGTATATTGACAACCATATGGGAGCTGTGTAACAAATTTCAGCCTCATAATTCTACCATACTAAATGTGGATTTCTGATTAGAAACAAAAAACGTAAGATTAATTTCTAACGTAAAATATAATAAACAGTTTTATTTTTTTAAATCATCATCCTCCAATTGCCACTTGGAAGGGTTATTGTTTTGAATGTATCTATTAAAGTTGTTTGTTAATTGGGTAAAGGAGGAATACTATCTTGGTATATGGAGAATGCAAAAGCATGTTTGTGATCCAGGGTTAACCCTATTAGCCCCAAGCTTTTTTGACTTTTGTATCCCCAGGGGGGGGGTAGAATCTACCACCCTCGATTATTTTCGATCTAGAAGAGCTATGGCCATGAAATTTGGTACAGATGTTCTCCATCATGATACAATTTTCCAGGAAGAAAAGAAAATTGATGACGTCATTCAAAAACTGATGACGTCATCACAAAATTTCCACCTGTCGGAAAAAAGCCCAAATATATGGTTTACAAAAATGTCTATTACAGTCCAACCAATAAAGATATTTCAATTCTGTTTAAAGATTCTGAAAGGTAAAAGACTGTTCTTTTAACACAATTGCCGGTTTTGCAATTTCCATGAAGATTTGTTCTTAAAATCTATGCTGAAGATGAGTAAAATTTTCTAAATTTGATGACGTCATAAACGATGACGTCATCATTTTCAAAATTTTCTTTTTATTCTTTAAATTTGTATTATCAATGCCTATCACGTGTCAAAATTTGAAAATGATTGAATAAATAGTTTAGAAGTTATCAGCACTTTAAAATTTGAGTTTTAAGCGATTTTAGCTGGGTTTTATGTCATGTTTCACAATAAAGTCATAAAACCTGATCTGGACAACCTATGACCCTAAAATTTTGCACAAGTACTCTTAATAAGATTTTATTAAAAGTCAGAAAGTTTCAAGTCGTTTAAAAAATTTTTCTTCGAGATATAAACAAAAGAACTCCAGCGTGGTATATTCTACCCCCCCCCCCTGGGGCTAATAGGGTTAAAATATGTCTCTGGTAGATTGCAGAATTCAACCTTTATTTTGTCATTTTGGAAGTTGAAGCTGTGACAAATCTAAGTAACTGGCATTATTCGATGTAACTACATGCTGCAATATATCGATGGAGGCAGCTGATGATAGTTTGTTCATGATTCGATTTTTCGTTGGTGATTAAACTTTCAATAACTGCCTCACTTGTGGGGGTTGATCTAACATAGATTTCTTCAATTGACAAGGATGATAAACTTTTAAAAAAAGACATTCCCTTGACAATTGTCTACACTTGGAAGCAAGGGTTTTGGATTAACGCAATATGAGCAGCTTCCTCACAAAGTCGTCTGATGTTGGTTTCATTTGGATTTTCAAAAATGTTAAATTCTGAAAACATTCTGATGGCAGTATCCTTATGTGAGCTTGATTTCCCATTAAAGTTAGTCAAAGTTAGTTTTTCCCTTTCTGGAAGGAAATTTAAAAAGGATTCGTACAAAACAGTTTCGCTGACTGTGCCAAACATATAATATTCAATGGCTGCTTTCGATGACATATTAGGGAACATTTGGTACAAAATGAACGAATGAGTGACTATTCTACCAATAATTTGAGGTACAATTTCCCTGCTTCCCTTAAAGCGATTTCTGAGTTCATCAAAAAAACTAGAAAATGTATCCTTTGCCACTCCATTGCCGCTACCTTTTTTATTTGTGAATTTTAGAACCAAACGCTGGTATAAATCTGGCCTTTCTTCCTTATTATAGTCTAATCAAACTGTCATAAATGTCCTCACGAGTCAAGGTTCCACAAAACGAATCATCAACAAGCAGCCTGTCGGAATTTAGGCCCAGCTCTCTTTCAGTATCGTCGGGCATCTCGCATCTCTCCATCATTCCTGCAGATATCAATCAGTACTTTTTTTATTTTCAGACCCTACAGTTGATATGGATGATTATATGGATTTGAGATTCTTTGGGTCTTGGATGCTTCGGCGAAATAACTACTTTGATTATAATCATACATGTGTTGAAGCACTCGAAATATTTACCTCGCCTGCAGTCTATAACAATTTTTTTCTGTGCAATAAATCAAATACTGACTGTTATAAGTTCGTTCTGGTTTTTCAGATGATTATAATAACACCCTCCCCTATAAAGTATATTGAACTGAAATCAAATTGAAAAATCATTTTTAGGCTAGCTGTAACCACCGACTGGTTATCTGCAAGCTTGTACAGAGTCACTTTTTAGATAATCAGTGAAAAATCGGTATTTTTCAAGCTACGCTAGAAAAATTCAAGACTGTAATTGCAAATTCTTTTTTTTACATTTCGGATTTCGAAGGTTGCTAGTTTATTGGAGTACTGAAAAAATGAGTCACCCCTCCCCTCTTATTTTTGCAGACGCTCCCTAATTAGTTTATTTCATGGAAAACCACCCATTTCCATTTATTTACACCCATCCCGTTTATGATATTTTTCTAAAATGTTAACCTCCCCCACAATTAGCTTCCAAAGAGTAGGAGAGATTGGGGTATAATTGGTACTCCTCAAGGAAAGCATCTCAAATAGTTTACAAATAGATTTTAAGTATAAAAATGTTCAAAATTGGCAATTTTCTTTCTCCGAAAAAACAGGAAATGGGCTCTTCCAGAAAAAAACCGTTCATGGGGGGTGGAGGATATATTATTTTTTTAGTGCTTTACCCATGGACCATGGACATTACGATTTTTCACCCCCTGGACACGGGCTTAACCCATGGACAAGCAACAAATTGACCCCCTAGACACAAAGATTTACCCCTGGACATCGCAAATTCACCTTGTGGACATAACAGTTTTTCAGGGTTTTTTCAATACCCCTGGACAATGTATCTTCCACCCCCCATGAATGGTTTTTTTCTGGAAGAGCCCAATGATCAATCTTTACAGTTAAGCACGGACGAGCTTGTGCGGGGTCAAATAGCAATATTTAAATCCCCTATCATTTAAAAATTACTGAGACTTCAATTCTACGAAATGCCAAAAAATCTTCATTTCTTAGGAGATGCCAGCAAAATCGAGGGGTAAAGTAGTCCAAAAAAGGTGTACGAGATTTTTTGATTTTTTCGTGATTTTTCTGTGAATTTTTTGATTTTTTGATTTTTTTTGTGATTTTGTGATGATTTTCTTTGTGATTTTTTGGAAGGATGTACGTGATTTTTTTCAGTACTTTACCCCTCGAGCAAAATAGGCCAACAGCACTTTACCCAAAAAAGAAATTCGAGATAGTAGAGTCAATTAAATGTTTTCATGGTGTTTTCTAAAACTGAGTTTGTAATAGCCAAGTTAAGCCTGACTTTTTGTAAATAAGTAAAGAAGAAAAAAATGTACAAGCAAAAAGAAGTATAAATCTCAAATCAAGAGACCTATCCAGTAGGACCTCTTGAAATGAAGTAAGTACGCAAAATCAAAAATAAAACTTCAAAAAACAGCTGTCCTAAAAATAATAGAAAGGGATATTTACAAGTATCAGAGAAATCCTCATTAGTTTAAACTAGCCGTCACCCGGCGTCGCACCCGCCGAGGAGCAGATAAGCTGAACGCATCATAAGCCCTTTGGATGGTGGGGAGTAACGCCTCAATACCAACGTCACATTTATTATAGCAGATTATAGAACGAAAAAAATTACCACCTTAAATGGTTGAAAATGGTCATAATAAAAAGCACACAAACAAATTGAAATGTGAATGTATAATAATGTATAACGAAAAAAAGCATTCTTACGGGTTTTTTTCAATTTCAAAATGTTGTGTCTTGTTAAAGATGCCAAATTGGTAAGCGATTGCGATCATTTCACGCACCATATTTTCTATAATAAATGAGCAGGTAAGTCATAAGAAAGCAACATTATTTTGGAAAGTCACTAAAAAGAATCATATAAAGGATAATGGGTCAATGGAAGAAAACATTTACATACCTTTTCTGTATAGACCATTATCACCATTTGAACCATTGTTNTGTATTAGTCCATGAGCTGAGGGCCTAATTTTGAGATTTTGGGCTCAACGAGGTTACCAGACATATTATATACCAAAAGATCCCAAATTTTATGTAGATTGGAAATTTCCATGTTAGCAAGGTCAAAAAGTATGGAATCGAAAGATTTCGGGTTTAGACTGAGGGGTGGTATGCTGTTAACACCTCAAAAATTGGGAATTTATTCTCTACCCTAGTTTTACATTTTTGTTAATATTTCAAAAAGTAAGAAAGATATAGACCTGAAATTTTTTGTAGATACTCATACTATCCTAAAGAATCCCAAAATGCAATATCAATGATATGTCATTTACTAAATCGGTCCTATGACGTCATAAAGGCGTGCCAAAACGATTAAAATCAAAATTTTCATGAAATCTAAGAAAAAAATCAACATCTTTAAGGTTTTTAGAGTTAAAACAGTATAAAAGCAATAAAAAGGCATTTTTTTTCATACAAGTATAGGTCTTAGCCATTCAAAATAACTTTCTTTGATTATTGATGGGGCGCCAAATCTTCAAAAATTCGATTTTCCTGTTTCGAGCCAAAAATGACCAATTTTACACCTCATGGAGAAAAATGGGCTATGGGTTAAAACGAATGTATAATTCATGGATACTATGAATATACAGTAAATTGAAAAAGAAAACACCCAAAGTGACCTTTCTTTAAATGCTGTATGGCGCGCCAAATCAACGAAAATCAAATTTTAGTCCTATGTCAAAAGGTAGAGACTATTGACATAAAAAACCTAAATAGAGTGACAAAATATTATTGTAAAAATTAAAGGGAAGGCTTCAAAGGACCCTTTAAATGCAAATTTAAAGAAGAGCAAAGAGTTAATCATATTATCAAATATCAATAAATGGATAATTTTTCATCAAAATGAAATTTCAGTTGATACCAAAATAATAAATTTATGGTCAGACTAACCCCAGTAGATGATCTCTCTCTGATCTCGACTCGAGATACTTATTTGCATTGTCATTCTCAATACACTACATTAGAGAATCAAATTATTGTTCTAAATTGCTGAATAGTTGTCATATATTCAAAAATCAATTTTCCTCAAGATCACTTTCTTCGTCACTTTCGAAGTCTTCGCTTTCCTGGTCGTCTTCGTCTCGATTTCCACAATCACCACATCCACACGCATCACTGCATTCCATCTTGTTCATCACACACGGACAAGTCGCTCCACATGACTTTTTGCAATCGCACGTAACAAGTGAGAGTACCTAAAAATTAAATTAAATTTTTAGATGAGTAGTCTACGAGTTTCTCTAAGACTTGAGCGCGGCTTTTCAGTTTTCTAAACCCTAAATAGTTTTCTATCATTTTGAGGCTAACATTTTCAAAGGAAGTCTTTTAGATTAGATCTAGACACGATAAGGTATGATCATCTTATATTCACCTCGTCCAATGCAGGATTGCAAGTCATCCACTTGACAAACAAACCACCATCGTCGATTCCCCAACCATGTTCCGAAGGATCACATCTTTCAACTAATGGATTGAGACACATCCTCCAAATCTTCGCTTGATAGTTGGCCCTTTTGATGTGCTGGCTTAATACGTTTAGACATGGTGGAAGTCCTTCGCACGAAACCTTTCCACTTTTTCGACAATATATATCGTAGCGTAGATCGTTTACTGAAATTCCAAGTTTCAAGGCATCTTTCTTTCCATACATATGGCAGACAAAACTTTCCAAAACTGATTGGGTTTCTTCACTTATGTTCCAGCTCATCCCAAGCTCTCCAAATGCTTCAACGTACGTACTCCTTCTTCTGTATCAAAATTTTCAAAGGTTTGATTTTTCCTCGTCCGGCGAAAGCGCTGATCGAATCACATCCTGTGAAGCAATGAAAACCAGGCAAAGCTTTGAGGAACATTTCTTGAGTGTAATCTGGTTTGTTGATCTGTGAGTAGTAGTTTTTACATGCCAGGTTCAGATCAATAAGCCTTCTGTTATCACCAGTTCCAGTTAGCATGAACAAATTGCAGCGAAGTGCATTGAGATTCGAAGCTGCAATGATGAATACATCTGTATCAGGAGTTGCAATGATTACTTTTTCATGATTTGAAGCTGCGTCTTTTGTGTGAAGAATCATTCTTGTATCAGCTTCCTCCTGGTTTGATCGCAAACGATCGCAAATTTCCATGTGTTGTTTGGTTAGTTTCCAGGTTTCAGTGGAGTCATTTACATAGAGAATCTTGTCACCCAACAGATGCCTTTTACTTTTCCAATCGTTCAGGAAGTATGTGATTAGCTTATTCTTGAATTCTCCTGATGAAAGAAGTTGACCCCATTGTTTGATCGGTGCTGACGAGACTATTTGTTTGACTGTCATCTCACCAGTTGATCTCCTTTGGCGTTCAACATCTTTGATTGAAGTTTCGAAGTAAACATCAAAAACGACGTCGATTCTAGATAGATGCCGATGGCGTAGCGCTAACGATTGACTTCAAGAGCTTTGTGGAGAACTGGTCGAAAGTCAACCCACCAGACTTGAGCTGCCGAACATATGCCATTCCATCAACGACAAATGCGTGATCTCCTTGTAGCATTTCAACTGGAGTGGTTTCCCCCTCGACCGCGTGTAATAGTCGTGACTTGGCTGTTTTCTTCAAGGTACCATCCGGTTCTGACAATGACAGAGGTAGCTCAATCAGGGGAAATGAGAGGAGTTGTTTTAGATCGATGACTCTAGATTGAGCGATGATAGCAATTTTTGCAAACAACTCTTTCGTACTTTCAATAGCCACTAATCTTGCCTTGTGCTTTGCTGCTTTTGACATCGCAATATTGGAAAAAGTGGGTAATTTTTGTTTCTTCATGCGATCAAAGATTGATAAAGTATGGCCTTCTTCCAGACGCTCCTTGTTGAAGGTAATCATGAGCTCTTTACCTATCTCTTTAACTGAAAGCATTTTGTCTGCTGTGGCTTCATCCAATGCAATTCCTCTTGAAATCGACAGCAATGGCATCTCAGCAAATGGATGGACGAAAGTTTCCTCCAGGATCGAAATGATTGATTGTACGGCTGCTTCATCCTTTTTGATCCGTGCTGGAGATAGATCTTTGTGCTTGTGCTTTTGACTTGTGAAATTTAAATGCTGATGAAACACTTCGCGAAGGGATGCCCTGTATGTAGCGTTAAGTTCCCATCTATGGACTGCTCCTATGTTCGTCGAGAAGCCAGTTGTGCCACCTGGTGTCTTGGTGTCTTTATTCAACGTCATCTCGATCACTTTGTCGGTCTCTACTCTGCTGAAAACACCGTCACTTATTTGGGCTGTGAAATTCCCAAGAATGAACTGCTCGTAAATTTCAGGAAAGTCGTGTTCCAAAGCCAACATGTCACCAAGCATCACAGACAAGTACCTTGCGTAGTTGATGTTATCGTAGGCAAAGGCATATGGGATTATTTCACGAATACATTCAAGCAGAAGATCCCACAAACCAGCTCTGCAAGCATATATTACGTTCAATAGAAGCTCGACCATTTCGATGTAGCTGATCCAAAATTTCGGCAAATTAAAATCTGACGATTTGATTTCATCTGTCAGGTCGATGTAATTGTTGAAATACTGCTCGATTGTTTCATCAGCGTCCAAGATATTGTAAACATTTTCGTCGATCTTCTCCAATGAAAGTTGGCTGCACACTTCATCAACTCGACCACATTTTCCAGTTTCCACAAGTTTCTCGAGCAAAAAAGACGTTGAAGGGCTTCATAGAAGAGCTTGTACATCCGCACACCCCGATTGTAGCCCTTTCCTCGTAATGCTGAATCGACAGAGCCTTCAGCAATGACGGTGCTTTGGATGAGGGCGTCTTTCAGTCCACCATCAGCAAAACGCTTTGAAAGGATATGCATGTACGTCATGATCATATGAAACATTCCCATCATCAGGACACAGTTGTGAAACTTCTCCGGTTCTTTCCACTTTATCTCACAGGCCTTGCAATAAATTGCTTGGTCGAAAACGCAAACGATTGACTTCAGCTTCAAGGAATCCATTATTTCCAGTGCTCGGGAGAGTACCTAAATAGTACGAGATTTTAATTATCTTAGGGTAAAATGATTATTAGAGGAGTCATAACTATATGAGCAAAAGCAGGATAAACATAAAAATAAGCTTAACTTAGATATTTCATGGTACTCTTACCTGATGTATTGTTGATTTTTCAGTCGCTGGCTTGTTAATGCAATTGAGATATTCGATTGACGATTTCATTATTGGTGTCCCATTCTGGATAGAAATGTTGAATCCAGTCCAACTTGGAATCATCTGTTGTGGGGAGTAATCTCGACGGAGGAGAGCCCAAATGAAATTTGATTTTTCTCTGTCTGCAAACAGGAAATCCTTGAAAGGATTTGCGGGGAATTTCCGACTTTCAGGATCCTTTCTCTTTCCTCCGAGCATCATTACAGCTTGATTATCATTGTCTTGAAGTTTGAATGATCTTCGTTTCTGCCTCTGATACTTAGACGAGTTTGGAAGCGGTGGTAATGTTACACTAGATGGGTCTTTCTTCATTTGTATCAATAGATTATTCACTTTGTGTGTTGTTCCCGAACCTACAATTGAGATTTTATTTCAATAAGGTTTGAGACGGAGATCTATAACATTCAAGATGAATATAAACTTAAAATTTATACAAGTTTTACGAGGTTTAAAGAATCGATCCTACCTGTTAAAGTTTCTTCGTTTCTGTCGATATTGTCAGCGACGTATAAGCTGAAGATCTCTTTAAGTGCATTTAGGAGCAACGTTCCATTTTCTTTCTGTTTATCAACGATTAAATAGGCGTTTTCTGTTTGAATTTCCATGAGTTGTGTGTATGCGATACCGTGCCCTAATTTGTTCAATGATGTAATGATTTCGGTGTTGTTTGTTAACGCTTTAACAATGCTTGGGAGTAGGATGCTCTTCGGTGTCTTTACCCTGCCTATGAGGTAAAAAGGTAAAATAGGACTAGGTGATCAATAATTCTTTACCCCTTAAAAAAGAAACAAAGGGTAGAATAACGTTTACTTTTAAAATTGGAGGAATGAAAAATAAAACAATTACCTTTAGTCACGGCGTAGATCAAATCTTGTGCGATGGACATCTTCAATCTTTGAGCTTTTTCCGATAAGGTGCCATCTTTTCCTTTCAAAAGGGTCGAGAGTAACAGATTAAGCATCGGTGGGATGACTACTTTATCTGGTGTTAAATCTTGGGGCTGTGGTGGCCAAGGTATCGTGTCAGTTAAATTTTTGATTTCCTTTCGAATAAAATCAAAGGTTTTGATAGCTTGTACCTCATCATTTTTCCATTCATTCTTCAGTTGATCATTTTCCTCTTTAGCGTTGACATATTTCAAGACAATTTCATCGAGGGAAACAGATTGGTGATAAACATACGTTTCATTTCTTGTTTTCAGAAATTTGAGAGATGGCATCTTCGTTTCTAGACTTCTTTTAAAGTTCTTTTTTGTGGAAGCTTCCATGGTGAGATCATTGTCCTTCAGTTTTCCTTCCATAATGGACATGAGAAAGTTCAACGTGACAATTTCACTTGAATGGAAACTTTCTTGTTCTAAGCAATACTTAATCACTGCTTTAAAGGCTTCTGCTTCAATTTCAGTTTTGTCTTCTCCTTTGCCATCAGGGACCTTGATAAATGACTGATAACAGCTTTTGTGGTACTTGGCTTCATTGGTAATTAGGTTGGAAATACCCAGCACATCAAAATTACCTTTTTTTTTTTCTTTGCCCATTCTAATATTTGGTCTCGTCCTCTTTCATCAATACATTGAACTAAATTTTCTTCTTCTCGGTTTTTTGTTTTTTCTCTTCTTACACAAAAAATACATTCGTCTTTCAATATTGGAGAGTCTGAGCATACTCGCTTTGCACGTCTTTCGGTTTCCTCAATACCATCGGTATATTTTTCAATGTCGCCAACCTGTGCCTGGATCATCTCGTGTTTAAGTTTAAGTTTATCAATTTCTCGTTTCATGATAAAGCGCTGATAACATTTCGTGTCTGATATATGTTTTGTATATCAGGGTTTAGATGCAATTGGTTTTTTTTCGTCTGATTTACCTCACTTCATGCCCTTAACCTCGATTTCACTGGCCTTTTCATTCTTCAGTTCTTCGTGCCGCTGTTTCTTTTTACATTTTCTCCTGTTACGTTTATCTGTCAAATGCTTGCTGAAAGACTATTCTTTACAATTCTCATGTTCCTGACTTCTCCACCTACTACTCCCACCAGTGAAGATAACAACTCTACTGGTACCAGAAAGAAGAAATGCCCTGGATGCCAAAGAAGTCACGACTTACATGATTTTGGTCATCCAGGCAAAAAACTGCCAAGGTCCACCTCCACCACCGTCTCCGTCTCCGTCTTCTTCTCCATCACGAAATCGTCGCTCATCTGCTGAAAAGACAAGGAAAAGCCCCGACTCTCGTTCCTTCTCAACAGAGCAGATAAATCATTACCGCCAACACCTTGAAGACCTCAAAAATCAAGAAACTGAGCTTCTAGAATCAATCAGACGTGATAAGGAAAACCAACTCCGTGAAGAAGAAAACGTTTTAGTTGAGGAAATTAAACGTCAGACTGAAAAACTTCAACGTTTAAAAGACTCTAGAAGTCAACAAAATTCGTCTCGCTCCGCCCCTCCGCCCGATACACGCAACGGTTCCTCAGGGGAAAACCATACTGCTCGATCCGCCATGTTTAACAATTTTCCTGCCGATTCAATGTCTACTTTGCTTCACCGCCCGCCCCTCCTTTCTTCTCAAACAACAACAACAAACTTTGAATCCTGGCTCTTCGTTTGGTAATGTCCTTCCTTTTTTGAATTCTGGCTCGAACACTGAACCTTCTCCTTCTCGTCAGTTCACACAGAACGAACTTTTTCTTCGCCCAACACGCACCAACGATGTTTACCAGAGGTAAAGCTTTACGTATAGTGGACTTTGTTTCTCGTATTCCGACCTGCTGAGGATGAAAAGTTTGTCTTATGACAACAATTGTAAACTTGCCTTGATTTTACAGGACTCTAAACCTAAGCTTTCTAGTGTTTACAGTTGAACAATTTAATATTGCTAATTTGAGAATTTTTTACGAGCTACTTTTTTCTGGGAAGCTTTCCACCCTTTTCCATGTACAGGAGTACCTTTCTTATGCGATTAAGGTCTTAGAGCTGGCAACTAAGTACACATGGCAATCCGTGTTGCAATATGACGATGAATTTCGGATTTTGCAACATACTTATGGGTTCTCGTGGAGTACTGACCATAGCCATCTACATGAGGTTTGTTCTTATACCTCGCTGGGCTGCAAAGCTACCTCGTGGGCTTGGGCATGGCACTGATACTTCCTCACCCAAGATTGATTTTCTCTCCTCTGGTCTTGCGGGTAACAGTAAGGTTTCTGGTCCTCCCACAATGACACATCTCTCGTCCGGCTCTGAGATTTGTCGGATGTTTAATTCAAGAAAAGGTTGTCAGAAGTCACCCTGCAGGTTCACTCATGCCTGTAACCGCAAGGTTGGCTCTCAGGCTTGTGGAAAATCACATCAAGGTTCTCTGCATCCTGTGAATGAGGGTGGCTCTCAATGACTCTTTTCTTCTGAACCTGGTCCTTCTCCGCTTGATTCTGCACTTTGGGACAAAGAACTCCAAAATGATCCGGACCGTCAATTTTTATTTGATGGTGTGGTCAATGGGTTTCAATTGCTCCCAGCAGATGCTTCAATCAGCCCTGCGGAGATGGATAACTACAATTCTGCTATTGGCCAGAGTTCTAAAGGGAAAGTTGAAGCCACTATCCTTGAAGAACTTGCGGCCGGAAACTACATTATTGCTACTGAAAAGCCTGTGATAGTCAGCGCACTTGGAGCAGTTCCAAAGCCTGATTCTGAGGATCTCCGTTTGATCCATGACTGTTCAATGCCCCACGGTATGGGCGTTAATTCTTACATCGATATTGAGAAGCAATCTTTCCAGACCCTAGATGACGCCTGCAGGTTGATAGGGAAGGATTTCTTCATCGCTAAGATAGATTTGAGACATGCGTATAGATCTGTCCCAGTCCATCCTTCTAACCGAGATGCTCTCGGGTTGAAGTGGAAATTTAGTGGGGATAGCCATTACACGTATCTAAAAGACACACGTCTCCCTTTTGGCGCACGCAGTGCCCCTGGTATTTTTCATCGTTTAACTCAGAGTGTCAGACGTATGATGCAGAGAAGAGGCTACCCTTTGATCATAGTGTATCTTGATGATTTTCTTGGTCATTGGTAGAACTCAGCATGAATGTCAAGCTGCCTTTGATATCTTTCTTCCTTCCTCCCTTCTGGTTTCCCTAGGTTTTACCATCAGCCCCTCTAAGCTTGTCCACCATGCACAAGACTGGTATTTCCTTGGAGTTGAGATTGACACCACCTCTTTGACTCTCTCGCTCCCAGTCAAAAACTAGGTGATCTGAAAGATGCACTTCTGTCTTTTCAGTCCCGAGCTCGTGCATCAAAGAGGCAGCTACAACAGCTTGCTGGCCGTCTTAACTGGGCTTGTAAAGTTATTTATTTATGGGGGAAGAACTTTTTTGCGTCGTATTCTTGACCTTATGGGCTCCTTACGGAAACGTCATCCAAGTGTTTTGTTGTTGAGTGAGGAGTTTTTTAAGGACATTTCTTGGTGGTTAGATTTCTTGAGATTTTTAATGGTCAGTGTTCCTTTCATGACACTAGACCTGTTACCAACATCACAACGGATGCCTGTACAAACTGGCATCGGAGCAGTTTTTGAAAATGACTGGTTCTATTCTAACTTGTTGGTTTGATGCTCCTGCCCTGGCAGGCTTGCACATCAACTACAAGGAAGCGCTTTGCATTGTTTTTGCCTTGGAACGCTGGGCACCTTACCTGTGTAATAAGGTTGTCCATATTTACTGTGACAACACGGCTGCAGTTGGGATGTGAATAAGGATCATCTCGCAACCCGCTCATGATGACTTACCTCAGACGTCTGTTCTGGTGTTCTGGCCAGCTATAACTTTCGCCTAAAATTTTTTTCATGTGCCGGGAGTCCAAATGTTGTTTGCTGATCAAATATATCTTCGACTCCATGAGCATGCACAGCTTGCAGCTTTCTCCAGTATCTTTGTGACTATTTTGGTCAATCTGCTTCCACTGATAATGTTGTCTGGCACATGTCTGTGAACTGTTTTCTGTTTTCTTCTTGGCTTGCATGGCTCCGGCTCACGTCTTCACTCTGCTTTTTAGAGTTTGCGTCTTTGCTGCTGGCAGATGTGCAGTTCTATCGTGAAGCCACCTATGCTATCAATACCCGCAAGGCCGACCGTACTCACCGCAAGGTCTATCTTCAGTTTTTTGCAATATGCTTGATCTATCGCCAGCTCCTGCTAAATGTGTGCACCTCTGCATGTATGCTGCGTATCTAGCCCGTTCCTGTTACCATCAGTCTGTTTGTATATATTTGAACATTGTTGGCCCTCTGCATCGTGAGATGGGATTCCCCAACCCTCTTTGATAATTTTTTCCTGTCCTCTGGTTGAAGGGTTATCAAGCGCTCCAAGGTGTCCCTCCCGTCCCCAAGCTTCCCATCACGGTTGAGATTCTTCTTTCATTCACTCCCAGCTCAACCTGCGGGATAGTAAACAGGCTTCCTTTTGGGCTCTATGTCTGGTCTCCTTTTTTGGGCTTTTCGGAAAGAGTCACCTTTTACCCGTTTCCCAGAAGGATTTTTCCCCAGACACTTTTTTCTCACCAGGGATGATTTTTACCTTTTTGGATTCTGAGATCCACATCAGGGTGAGATGGAGCAAGACTATCCAGTTTTGGTCAACGCACTGTTACTATACCACTGGTGGGCGATGCCTTCGTCCACCTCTGTCCTTGTTCAGCAGTTTCACATGCCTTCTCCCTTAACCCAGGGCCCTCCCATGTGATCAGCTTTTTGTTGGAGGGATTCCTACCTGGGGGCTAACCGAGTTTTTTTGTTTACCGGGATTTCTGTACATTCTTCAAGCACAGCTCTCACGTTCTGGGCTCCTCACACCCGTCAATATGGGTCACACTCATTCCGACGTGTGGGGCTACCTTGCTTTGGAGGCTGGTGTGCCTCTTGACTCCATTGCAGTTATGGGTGACTGGAAGTCTGATGCAATGTATCTTTACCTAACATATGCCCTTGTCGCAGCGTTTGCATGCCCAGCATTCTATTTCTTATATATGTCTTCTCTATCTAACAACTAATACACACATTGGATTGGACATTTGTTTTATTTTCCAGTTTATTTCCTGTACATATTTTGTCTGTGCCGTTTTCACAGTGTTTATTCCGTCAAGAACTGAAAATACCATGTAGACATATCTGTGTGCTTTCTACCTATCCTTGCCTATATAGCCTTTTGTGTTTAAGTGTCTGATATATGTTTTTGTATATCAGGGTTTAGATGCAATTGGTTTGTTTTGGTCCTAATCCGACTCTTGATTTAGCCTCACTTTCATCCCCTTATAAGGCCTCAGATTTTCCACATGGGCTTTCAGTTCTTCAGTTCTTCAGTGCAGACTGCTGTTTTTTGCTCCCCTCCCTCCCCAGCATCTTGGTGGAAGCTTNAGCTATCCTAAGTCCAATTTTATTTAATGCTTAGCTCACCGAATATTCTGATATTTTTCTTAGGTTTTCTTTATGTGAACCGTTTCTTTTACGGTCTATACTATGTATTTTCCATTTGCTGGCTCGTTGATTTTATATACCTATATGTTTGTATTGTGTCGTTATTTACTATACTGTGCTCCGGTAATCATTTGTTTTATTTTCCTAGTTTATATTCCTGTACATATTTTGTCTGTGCCGTTTTTCACAGTGTTTATTCCGTCAAGAACTGAAAATACCATGTAGACATATCTGTGTGCTTTCTGCCTTTCCTTGCTTTAGCCTTTTGTGTTTAACTGGTAATTATTGCAAAGGGAGGTAGGTGTATCGCTAGCCTCCCCGCAATTACAACGTCCCTGCACGCTTGGGTTGAATTTTTTTGAGAGTTTTCAACTGACTTTTTGTTGAGTTAGAGGGTTTTCACCATAACTTTTGAGAGTTTTCACCATTTTGTTTTGAGAGTTTTCAACTGGCTTATTTTTAGTATAGAGAGTTTTCACCATAATTTTTGAGAGTTTTCAACTGACTTTTCTTTAATGACAGAGTTCATAGTTTTTGAGAGTTTTCAACTGACTTTTTTCTAGTTGAAAACATTGTGTTTAGTTGAAAACATGACCCTTCAGGTCCATCGTATTTCTGAAAACAGGAAAACTGCCATTCGCCATTTTGTCTTCCCTTCGACTGTTTTCGTTACAAAACTCACGCATGCGCAAACTGAATTTCGCTGCGATAACAACCGTGCAGGTCGGATTTTTTTTTGCTATTAAAAGATGTAAATACGGCGGAGAAAATTCAGGAAAATCTACGAAAACAACCGAATTCAGCATCAATTTACGACCTTTGCAGCCCAACAGAATGTGTTTCAAGTGAAGAAGGAAGATCCAAAGATACACTTGAATGTAAGAAGTGCAATCGAATCGTACACTACATTTGTTCAAAGCTCCCCGTCTATCAAATCCAGTTATGTCTAACATACAAATCGAGAGCTTTTATTTGTCAAAATTGTGTCGTGATCACTCCTGATCTATTGGAACGGGTCAATTCATGTGAAAAATCAACAGTTTCCGGATTCCGAAAGGAGATAAAAGCTTGCGAAAATATAATGAAAGCCCAGGACGTAGAAATCACTCAACTTAAGTCCAAAGACGTTAATACAATGATCAGCGAAATAAAGGATAGCTTTGAGACCAGAATGGCAACGATCGGAAAGAAGATGGAAGACATCATCGAGAAGAAAGGAGAAAATAGATCACAAAGCTACGCAGCAGTCGCGTCGAGGCAAATCGAGAAGAACATAGAAAACGTACTTCGAAGGGAAAAACAGGAGGAACGACAGATTCAATCCACGGCATGCAATCTAATTCTTCATGGTGTTGACGAATCCACTGAAGATTCAGAGGAGTCAACCAAAATCTACGACGAAGAATATCTAAATGAAAAAGTTTTACCTTTGAAACTACGGTTAAGGAATATAAAGATTGAAGAAACTCAAAGAATCGGAAATTTTTCGAAGGAAAAGGAAGATGAAAAACGCTATCGACCAATAAAAGTTCGATTTGCAAACGAAGAAGACAAAAATACAGTGTTAAGAGCAATCCCTAAAGGAGAAAGATTGCCCTTCCGGGTGACAGAAGATCTTATGAAAAGTGAAAGGAAGACAATCAAAGAGTGGTGTATGAAAGCCCAAGAAATGAATACTTCACTAAAGGACGCAAACTTTAAATTCAAAGTCAGGGGAAAAAACTCTATCTTAAGAAAATTGTAAACCGAACAAAGAGCGGTTCATAGAGGCCCATGTGCTCGCACGGTGGCCTGCGAACTTGTATAGCATTATTATTATTACATTATTTTTCAAAAAAAATTAGTGACTTGGAAAGTCCATCCCTAATTTGATAACTTTCCAGGGTGGTAATTTTCCGGGTTGGAAAACAGCCAAATTCAGATCGGATTTTTTTTGCCATTATTTTTCAAAAGAAATAGCGACTTGGAGAATCCACCCCTAATTTGATTACTTAAGTAATCTTAAAGCTTTCAAGGGTGGTAATTTTCCGGGTTAAAAACAGCAAAATTCAGGTGTGATTTTTTTGCCATCATTTCCAAGTAAAAAGTGACTTGGAAAATCCACCCCTTATTTGATAACTTTCCAGGGTGGTAATTTTCCGGGTTGGAAAACAGCAAAATTCAGGGGTAATTTTGTTTGCCATTATTTTCAAAAAAATTAGCGACTTGGAGGATCCACCCCTTATTTGATTACTTTCCAGGGTGGTAATTTTATGGGTTGGAAAACAGCAAAATTTAGGTGTGATTTTTTTTCTCTATTATTTTCCAAAAAATTAGGGACTTGGAGAATCCACCCCTTATTTGATTACTTTCCAGGGTGATAATTTTCCGGGTTGGAAAACAGCCAAATTCAGGTGTGATTTTTATGAAATAGGCCGAAAATCGAAAATACTTATTTGTTACACTTAGTTACGATTTTTGGTATGTTTACAAAAACTGGCATGGCAAACGCGAAATTTAATACACGCGGAACAAGTTTCCTCAAAAAATTTCGCGAATTTTGTAACGCGCGAAATTTAATACCAATAAGGTAGGCGAAAAGAGTAGAATTCACAATGTTTCATCAATTTATAAGTTATTGAATTAAATTTTCTGATATCATGATCGTAATTAGACGATTGAAATATTTGGTAATTGGTTATTGGAACAGAATATATAACACATAAGGGTCTGTCGTCAATTTTAATTTTTGTAATAAACAACGAGTATCCCAGAAAGAATATCAAAAATATACTTTTTTCTACAATACTACTAATACGGTACGGTTAGTGAGAAACAATGAATTCAAAAAGAATTGAAAAACAATTCTTCAATTTCTTCAACAAGTGGTTCTTAATAAGGATCCAAAGCAGTGGGCTGTTTGTTTGGAAGCTTGTGCTCTGGCACAAATGATGACACAAATACATTATCAATTTTAAAGCGTTCCTTTTTTCTCATATTGGCAACTGTAAGCTCTATGGAACCTAAAAAAACTGATTGTCATTTGCATAAAAGATAATACTAACGGTAAAAATGTTTGTTTAAAATTTTGATCACTTTATTGGACCAAATTTAAGTTACATCATGTGGATTTTAAGATAATACTGTCCAAATTTCAGGTTCATTCTATATACCATTGATATCAAAGTTAGTCAGTACTCTCAGGTGCTGAATCAACCTCCCAATTTATCTATAGTCTGTTTATTCGGCACATAGGGAGTACACTATTTTCTATACAACAACAAGGCTCAAAATGGCCAAAAAACAAGAACAATCTAAGAACAGTTCTGAGACTCAAAGTTTTTCAAAAACTGTATTTGTGTTCTTTTTTATTAAACATGCTTTAATTTATTGAATGTTTGCGACTAAGCTAATATAGCATTCTTTTATAAATCTCTCTTTCATTGTTTAAAAGATATCATCTTACAAAAAAGTAAGAATAAGAACAAATTTACCTGAGCCTTTTAAATATCCTCTACCAAAACCTGTTTGCCATCCATCCCAATGTCCTATAAGAGCGATATTGCGCGGATCACCAGTGACATAAACAGGACGTATTATTTCACTTTGACAATTATCACATGTTATAGTTAAAGATGGAGGTTCATTTTGAGTAGCATCTTCAAGATTGATTATATTTTCACACCTGCATCGATGAGGGAGTGCCCAAATTGAATTAGGATCCCAAAACCATTTCACTTCTTTAAACCGTGATCCATGCCAAATTTCATTTGCTGGAAACGAGGTTCCGGTTTCATGTAACCAGTCATCTTTATTTTTTCAATGATCTAGCATCAGTCTACACATATGGGGGCTCAAAAACCTTCTTTGAAATTTACCCTTCAATGAAAAGTAATATCGACCAATATCAGGAATTTCCAAACAATCTGGGCATGGTTCTCCAGGTTCAAGTGTATAATATTACAATGGATGCTCCATGTTAAAACAGATGGCTTTTTCATTCACAGAGGAATACAAATTTCCAGCCTTTAATACTGATTCTGCTGATGAGTAGCCTCGAGGCCAGTGATCGTAAATGTCTGGATGTGCTAAGTTTAGTTAATCACCAACATAAATTAGTAATTCTTCTGTCTGCTTTTGAGATGCGTTCATGTCAGATGCCAAATTCATTTTTTTTTACATGAATTTGAATTAATTCCATTCTAAAAATGAATGATGGAATGCATAATGAGATCATTGTTAAATCATTGCAATGTCATATTGTCTAGTTTTTTCAGCAGGAAAGAACATCACCTTCCTTTAACCCCAATTTAAAGGCAATCGAACTGGTAAATATGCCAAATACTGAGTCAGCAGCATGTCAGCAGTGAAGAGCAAGAAGTTGAAAAATTGTAAAAATAGTTTGATGAATTTTATTCTGTAACTGTAGGTTTCTTTAAACAATGTAGTGGAATTCTGAGTGGATTTATGATAAAACACCCCCTCTAGCAGCCCCTGTGGAAATCTGTGTGGAGTTCTGATAAAACACCTACTCTAGCCTGCCCTGACAACCCCCCAGAAATTTCTGGAATGATCCCGGGGGTGACGACAGACGTAACCTATCATACCGTAGAATCGGATCTGTAAAATAACCAAAACAAACTCTGAATGAAATTCTTGGTATCATTCTTATCAAACAAGTTCATTCATTAAACGCATGCAAACTTTCTCGTGTTTATCATTAAAGTTTTACAACTTTATTATGCTTCAAGTCGCGTATAAAAATAATTCACCCGCTTAGCATGGTTTCCCCTTCCTTTTTTATAAAAAACACACACTCTAGGTGCTAAGTGGCTGCATGCCGTGATGGCCAGTGTGGCGGTCACATTAAATTCAAAAGGAAACCGGGTTCTTTTTATTATTTTTGGTTCACGGTAAAAAGGTCTACTTAAAAATTTCTTACATGTAAAATGTTGTTTTGATATGGGTATCTTCGTTGAAAGCATGCTAATTAGTCTTTTAGTGATTACATCAAAGTTTTCTTTTCGAAAAAAAACCCACTTCACATTTCTTACGTTTCGACAATTTGTGACGTGATAGGGACAGTACAACATAGTGATTGATTGATAACTTTGGTATGTATTTGTTTATGTTTGATTTTTTATTTTGAAGACCAGCCTACTACAGCTATGTCGAAATAACTAGATGTATGTCGATATTAGACGATTCTACGGTAACTCCCGGAAATCTCTGGAGGGTCGTAGCCCTAGCACCTTAAGGTCATTTAAACTTACAAGTCAATGGGTAATTGATCAACATCTGGTTCTGGTAGTGGTTCACCCCACAATTTTCTCCTTCATCTCTTTGAACGTCCTCGTCATTGCTTTCATCTTGGTCACTACTGACAACACTGTCATCAATGTTTTTGTTCATGTTATTGCTGCTGTTGGAAGGACCGTCGTCATCATTATTGACGTCATTATTATTGTTACTTTCAGAGTTATCATCAAGTATGCTATTATTGTCATTGTCAATATTTTATTTCCAGTGTCATTAGTATTTACTTCTTCCACCTCCTCGTCAGCAAAAACATACCTTGCTGTTCTCCAATGGCGACGTTCTGTACTTGCTGAAACAGCTGAATATTCACAATCAACACATGGGCAATGAACACGTTTCTTGCTTAAGGATCCACAATCACAAGTTGTAACATCTTGTCTTCTCCATTTCAACTTTGGCTCCATTGTCCTTCATCTAAATTGTCATAAACTTATTGCATTCTTTCATATGTCTATGTTCTTTTTTTTTCTCAGTTCATCTTCTGGGTTGCACTCTCTGTCAGTCTTTTCTGTCAACTTGGTTTTCTTCTGTGTTTTGTGCGTAGACTGCACTTAGTTCATAACAATATAATCGCACAGGCTAGTTTGTCTGGTTACACCGACTATATTTAACGACATTCACGCCATTCACGCGCACAAATTAATTAATGCAACGCGCCAAATTGAAATTTTTTTGAACCGAATTTCAAACTCACGTGCACTTTTTCATCATATCAATCTTCAAGTATCATATCAAGACAAGTCAAGTATTTATAATCAAACTCAAGTGTATTTTTTTCATCGTCTAAAAAACAACAGGAAATTTTCGGGACAACTAAAGTTTTTCAATGTAACAATATATATTTAACGTTATGGATTCGCGAAACATAACTCCATGAACATTGAACAGTTATATGATTTTCTCACTGAAAAATATACAACAGAACTACAATCTCCCTCGAAATATATTGAGATTTTAGTGCATCTTAACGTTTTTCAGAATTTAAAGTTCGGGCGAGAATTGCTATTTTAGCACTTCCACTTTCTTTCATTGAATATTTCGATTTTAGAGGGGTTTGGTGGCTTCTAGGCTATATTCCAAGCCTCATTCGAGCAAATCCTGAGATCCTAAGGTCCTAAGTCTTAAGTTTCATGTTAAAACTCAGAGTTAAAACTCTACTTTCCAACTGTATTTTGAGGCGCTTAAAAATCAATTGTGGTGTTCAAAATTACACCGGGAACTCCCCTTTGTCTCAAATATTTAGTGGATGATTGTCTGAAAAAAATTGAAAAATTCCAATTTTTGTCTAAAATTACAAAAAAAAACTTAAAATGTACATTTAAATTCAATTTGGACCATTTTGAAGCATTTTCACTGGGTCAAAATCTTGTTGATAACATCATACAATAAAGTCGAAATGTTATGGAAACAGTTCTTCTCGGGAGAATATTGTATATGTAGACTAAGGGAGCGGTCATAAAGTATCTACTAGAGGGGGGTGGAGGATATTTTGAAAAATCCAAAAAAAATTTCGCACCCCCCCCCCTAAACCCTCTAAAAAAATTTCGAACCCCCCCTCATAAGGCCCAATATTTTTTCGCACCCCCCCCCCCCTACTAAGAAAATTTTTATGCGAAAAAGAATTCATCCAGATGCGGTACAAAGAGTATTATTTGTTTGTATGACAGTTTTTTATGTCAAAATAAGGTAAGGGAGATAGTTTAGCCCTGTTAAATTAAAGTATAACAGGGTTAAGACAAGAATCATGAAGTGGTTTTCTCTGAGCTTCTGTAAAATTTGGAAAAAAAATACGGCTTATTTTCCCCAGTAGCGACCTGGCTTAATTTTCGGGGGTGCAAACTTTGAAATTGGCGCCCCTGGTATTTTTTGTCCTTACTTGCGCCCTCCATTACTAAGTGAAAATATTAAACTGTAAGAGCAGTATGGTTGAAAGTAACGAGTCAAGAAACTTGGAATTTGCTTTTTGTAATTTGAATATAAGGTGTTTTGACATTAGCAGATGCTAAGGAGGCGCAACCATGGTTTGCGCCGACGGGCGAAAATTTCAATATTTTTCACCACCATTTTAGCTAAAAAGACACTTTGTTTTGACAAATTTCTTTTTAGAAGTACTTTTTCAAACCACTCTGATGAGCTGTGAGAGCCGCTAATCTACTTCCCTCACCTAGCTCAATGTTACAAACCAAAAGGGCAAGGCGATGATGCCCAAATAATGGCAATATGAAATGTACATATATCCAATAAGATAAATTATTAGATGTCGGCGGTAAGACCGAAAATTTTTTGAAATCTTCAAACGTAAAACTATGAAATTAGGCTTCCTACATCTTCTCTTGAGTTTCCCAAAAAAAATTGGACCCCCCCCCCTAAACCCTCAAAAATAATTTGGAACCCCCCCCCCTAAACCCTCGAAAAAAATTTCGTACCCCCCCTAGAATCCTCCACCCCCCCCCCCCTAGTAGATACTTTATGACCGCTCCCTAAGAAGAAGATTAATGCAACCCATATAGATTGTCCTAAATGTTATGGAGGGCTTAAAACAGCGTATGTTTTCTGGATGGGATGGACTTTATGCAGAAGTTACAATTTAACTCCTCAACATAATACTATATTCTATCCAAGACCTCCAAAAGATCAAGAGCTTATCTGAAACTCTTATCAACAGAAAATCTGTCGCTGGTATATATTTGTAGCAGATATCACACTTTGGCAATTTCATCTATCATTTAACAATTATATTGTAAATATGGCATTTGAATGTAAATTTTAAAAACTTGTTGTTTAAATTCAGAATTGACCAAACCTTTTTGAGAAAAATGATTTTTTTCCTGATAAATTTCCCTTGTTTTTCTACTGTCTTTACAACCGAGCTGCTTTTATCTCTTTCTCTCTCTCGTTTTTTTGCACATAACAATTTATGACTTTCGTTAAAGATCTGCTCACGTGATCAAAATCAACCAATAATAGCGTTAGATTTGATGATAGCGAAAAGTAAACAGCGGCAAACATGAAAGGCAAAGATCAGATAGGGCGCACGTTTTTCTAAAGGTTCATACTCCAACAATGTTTACAGCTCGCTGCTAAGATACAGCTTATGGCAATATAAAGTATTGGTGCTTTAAAGATTTTTATGTTTGTGGACACTTTGTTTTGACAAATTCTTTTAAGAAGTACTTTTTCAAACCACTCTGATGAGCTGTGAGAGCCGCTAATCTACTCCCTCACCTAGCTCAATGTTACAAACCAAAAGGGCAAGGCGATGATGCCCAAATAATGGCAATATGAAATGTACATATATCCAATAAGATAAATTATTAGATGTCGGCGGTAAGGCCGAAAATTTTTTGAAATCTTCAAACGTAAAACTATGAAATTAGGCTTCCTACATTTTCTCTTGAGTTTCCCAAAAAAAATTGGACCCCCCCCCCTAAACCCTCAAAAATAATTTGGAACCCCCCCCCCTAAACCCTCGAAAAAAATTTCGTACCCCCCTAGAATCCTCACCCCCCCCCCTAGTAGATACTTTATGACCGCTCCCTAAGAAGAAGATTATGCAACTCATATAGGTTGTCCTAAATGTTATGGAGGGCTTAAAAACAGAGTATGTTTTCTGGATGGATGGACTTTATGCAGAAGTTACAATTTAACTCCTCAACATAATACTATATTCTATCCAAGACCTCCAAAAGATCAAGAGCTTATCTGAAACTCTTATCAAAAGAAATCTGTCGCTGGTATATATTTGTAGCAGATATCACACTTTGGCAATTTCATCTATCATTTAACAATTATATTGTAAATATGGCATTTGAATGTGAATTTTAAAAACTTGTTGTTTAAATTCAGAATTGACCAAACCTTTTTGAGAAAAATGATTTTTTTCCTGATAAATTTCCCTTGTTTTTCTACTGTCTTTACAACGAGCTGCTTTTTATCTCTTTCTCTCTCTCTGTTTTTTGCACATAACAATTTATGACTTTCGTTAAAGATCTGCTCACGTGATCAAAATCAACCAATAATAGCGTTAGATTTGATGATAGCGAAAAGTAAACAGCGGCAAACATGAAAGGCAAAGATCAGATATGGGCGCACGTTGTTTCTAAAGGTTCATACTCCAACAATGTTTACAGCTCGCTGCTAAGATACAGCTTATGGCAATATAAAGTATTGGTGCTTTAAAGATTTTTATGTTTGTGGACACTTTGTTTTGACAAATTTCTTTTAAGAAGTACTTTTTCAAACCACTCTGATGAGCTGTGAGAGCCGCTAATCTACTTCCCTCACCTAGTTCAATGTTACAAACCAAAAGGGCAAGGCGATGATGCCCAAATAATGGCAATATGAAATGTACATATATCCAATAAGATAAATTATTAGATGTCGGCGGTAAGGCCGAAAATTTTTTGAAATCTTCAAACGTAAAACTATGAAATTAGGCTTCCTACATTTTCTCTTGAGTTTCCCAAAAAAAATTGGACCCCCCCCTAAACCCTCAAAAATAATTTGGAAACCCCCCCCCCCTAAACCCTCGAAAAAAATTTCGTACCCCCCTAGAATCCTCCACCCCCCCTAGTAGATACTTTATGACCGCTCCCTAAGAAGAAGATTAATGCAACCCATATAGGTTGTCCTAAATGTTATGGAGGGCTTAAAACAGAGTATGTTTTCTGGATGGGATGGACTTTATGCAGAAGTTACAATTTAACTCCTCAACATAATACTATATTCTATCCAAGACCTCCAAAAGATCAAGAGCTTATCTGAAACTCTTATCAACAGAAAATCTGTCGCTGGTATATATTTGTAGCAGATATCACACTTTGGCAATTTCATCTATCATTTAACAATTATATTGTAAATATGGCATTTGAATGTAAATTTTAAAAACTTGTTGTTTAAATTCAGAACTGACCAAACCTTTTTGAGAAAAATGATTTTTTTTCCTGATAAATTTCCCTTGTTTTTCTACTGTCTTTACAACGAGCTGCTTTTTATCTCTTTCTCTCTCTCTGTTTTTTGCACATAACAATTTATGACTTTCGTTAAAGATCTGCTCACGTGATCAAAATCAACCAATAATAGCGTTAGATTTGATGATAGCGAAAAGTAAACAGCGGCAAACATGAAAGGCAAAGATCAGATATGGGCGCACGTTGTTTCTAAAGGTTCATACTCCAACAATGTTTACAGCTCGCTGCTAAGATACAGCTTATGGCAATATAAAGTATTGGTGCTTTAAAGATTTTTATGTTTGTGGATTTTGAAGTTTGCCTCAGAATTCTGATTTGCAAAAAGCACTACACCCGTTAGATTTTTGTATTAATTTTAATTTTTTATATTTACAGCCTCTAACATTGATGGGAAGCTTTTTACTGTAATGTGCCAAAGCACTAGTAAACATCGCTACTTCTCTATGTTGCAGCTGTCTCTAGTGGAAATGTTGAAATTAGAAAGCGACTTTACTTCCATTTCACCAATAATTCCATCAAAAACACCCGTCACGCCAAGTTCGCACGCTTTAGTTACTGGCCGTCACAGATTACAGTAAGTGATAAGTTTACCGTTTTTACAATTAATGTAAATGATGATTATTTTTATTGATGATGTTCTTAAAAAAAGGTATAGCTCTCAAAAGATACTTAATCTTGGTAAATTAAAGGAGAATATAAATAGGGGTCTTCCGAACAGAATCTTCTAAAATGTGGTCCGATAATCACAACCTACCACGCTTTGACACTGATACAAAAAAAGATGCTTTAGATAAGCTGATCACAAGTCTTAAGTCAAAAAGCTTGTTTGGATATTTGGATAAGAAAGCCATCAAAGCCAAAGTTCTGTCACATATGATGGATAAGCGGAAAACATCAAAGAAAATTGATTTCGTATGTATTGATTTTTCTTTTCAAATTATTGTTTTCTTTATTTGCCATCTTCCTATTTTTAATTTAGGTTATATTGGAGCTGGCTATTTCTTCTGTTTCTGACTTATTTTCTTTGCATGTTGTTTTGTTATTACCTGATTTTTGCAATATGACCTATCTTAAGTCTGACTGAGTATGTGAAAAGCATTGAATTACATTTTTAAACCACCAAAAAATTTAAGTCAAAGAAATCACTTCGCCAATAATGACCCCCGGAGATTTGTAAACAATCTTGTATATTTTTTCTCTCAATTTTTCTTACTTTTCTCACTTTTTAAATTGCTTTTCTCATTTTTATTGAAGAAAAAAAATGAAGAAACGCGAGTCTCTCTCTATTGTCGAACTAATTGCCAATTTAAAGATATCTAAAAAATAGAAACATTCGATTTCTTTCAAGAATGTATCTTTTGATGTTTTTGATTGTAAAAACCTTTTAGCATTCCTTTTTTTGAAAATCTGTTAGTTGACGTCACATTATCATCAATCATACGATTTTTGTGCGAGTGTATTAAAGGCAATCGATCAGGTCAATATGCCATATTAGTCAACAGTGTGTCAGCAGAGACTTTTGTTCAATTTTGATTGATTAAAAAAAGTGCATCGATTAAAAGTTTTGTAACTTCAATTTTTTCAATCAGTAGTTGGACTGAAAAATGGCTATGAACCTCGATTGATGGCCTTTAAATCATCATTAAATTCTCGTGACTCCTCGTTCGGCTCTTCGATTTCCCTAGTAAACTGCATCTGTTTACCTTTCAGAAAGTTAACAAGGATGATCAACAACGTGAAAACAGCAACAGTAAGTTGGATTTCTTTTTTGACAAGTAATGAAACGTTGATAAAAATCAGTCATTTTAATTCTATTAGCTCGTGACCACTCAGGAAAAAAATGCCCAAATATCTCAGGGAGAAAGAAATGCCTTGGAAGGAACATGTGGGAACAAGATTGTTTAGACAATGTTCTCTTCTATCTAGTTTAGTATGTCAAACTCAAACCAGCGCCAAATTTATCATCCAAGTCAATGTAGAAGGTAAGGCGGATATTTTGTAACTTGTCAAAATCCTGATTTTCCTGAAATTTTTACCAGAAATATTTAAAATACCTGTCTACTTTTCACAGAATTTGATATTTTTTTAATGATATGTGAATCTTGCAAGTTTTCTAAATCTTTTGCCCTAAATCTTCGTATTAGCCTCCTTTTCGAAAACTTTCTACCCAGGACATTTTTATTCCAACCCCTCCCCCCTGCTTATTTCAAACCCGCCGGCTATCAGGCACCCGAGAGTAATAATATAATCTTCCGTTTCAGATCTTGACTAACAAGGATTACGAGAATATTGCAAGAATATTCAGAATCAAAAAGACCTTGTGCAAATCTGCAATTCTTCCAGATGTTACAAACTTCAAACAATTGCGTTTGGACGTAATGAACATGAGAGACATCCACCTGATGGCTGAGAGTGTGGGGCGTCAGCTGGTCGAACACCGCATGGTGATCATTGTGTGTCGTCCAGTTACGGATAAAGACGATGTCATTCTTCTTGCAGAGTAATTCTTTTTACAGCTTTTTAGGGTAAAAATCTTTTTTTGGAATAAAAGTTTTTTGTTTAAGTTGTGTTTTTATTCAGAATTTAAGGCCCCATTACACATACTGTAATTCTTTACCTCATTCTTCAGCAAAATACATCCTAGAATGGGAAAAGAATTAGTTTTCATTTTTTATCTGATTTTTCTTATGTCGCTTTCGACATCGTGTCTTTTTATGATATTTGTTTACATTTTTGTATAAAACTATTTCAAACATCAAAATTTAACCATGTGCTTTTATCGATCTTTACCAGTTTGCGCCGTGTATAACGCAGACCAGAAAATTTTTGAAACCACATTATACGTATAACAGGTATATTACATATTGTAATGTTTGTAATGTTATATGATGGTTACATATAATAAAACACATCGCTCTAAAACTACCTTCTCAGAGAACTCGCGAGCTTCTGATTGGTGTAATTTTATATCCAGCCATATTGTTATCATCACATTCGGTATTATAAATATCTTTCGTGTTTTTGTCTTTCCTTGCATCAGATTTTATGATTCTGTTAATATTTTTGTCAAAAATTGTCATTAAGACATTAAAATAATAACTGAATAATTAATTAGTTCCATCCTTCTAAAACCACTCTCTTTGGGACCTTGCAAGCTTCTGTTTGGTGCCATTTTTTATCCATTCACACCATCCACATCACATTTTGTATAATAAATATTTTTCGTGGTTTTGTCTTGTTAGGCATCATATTTTATGATTTTGTCATTATTTTTGTAAGTAAGTGTCACTAGGTTGTTATTCTATGCAATTGTCATTTTATAGTATCTAAGTAACATGTATTACTTTTTTGTAATTTAATGCGTTATGTATTGATGTTATGTTATGTATATGTTATGATCTTATTATCTTTTTCCGGTCTGCACTTTGTTGACCTGTGACCTGTGACCTGCGTTTTACACTAACCTTTCTTTAATTGCTCTTGTGCAAAATACATAGAAGAATCCATCTAAAATTAAGGAAGAATATATTTTTTTCTTCATACGTTTATATTTTGGTTTTAGTCTTTTAAGATGTATCTCCTTTTTCTTTCTTACTAAGCTAACATACATTTTTCATATTCAAGTCCGTATTTTTGAGAATATCATGTGTTTCGTTTCATTCTTTCATTTCGTTCTTAGGCTTTACTAGCGTCTGCTAGGAAGTATTCTACTTTGGCACGTTTATTATTTTATTTATTAAGTTTTAAACATGTACATCATCTTTTTTGTTCATATTTCTAGGTATACCTCATACACAAAATTTTCATTTTGGGTAAAAAAAAGGTATTTTTGTCCTGTACCTTTTATTGTATAGGAAACATTTTAACAAATATTTATTTTTTACTGTAAATACTTAAAACTTTTTGTATATATTTCATGGCTATTTTTTTCTCTAAATCTTGATGTTTTAATGGAAGATGTTTATGACGTAACGTTACTAAATAATCCTAAATATTTTTCAGTCAAATTCCCGGGACAAGCTGGAGTTTTTACAAGCTCTTATTTGATTTGGTTGGTCGTTAACCAGTAATGAAACAATTTTGTTACTTTTTCTAAAGAACGTGTCATCTCTATCACTTCAAATGAACAATTAATGAAGTATCATATAAAAACTCCAGCTCATCCCAAATTCCCGTCTGCGCACTTAATGTATATATATTCTCTCTCTCAAATATTGTGTATTTATGTGTATATTTCCAGGCTGGCATTTCTTCGTTTTCATCCTCGAATGTGTAAATCTCAAACCTGGCATTTCTTCGTTTTTACGTGCGATATATAAATATTCAACCTGGTATTACGTCATTTTTGCCCCCGAATATGTAAATATTCAGCCTGGAATTACTACGTCATTTTCGCCTCCGAATATGTAAATATCCCGCCTGGAATTACGTCATTTTCGCCTCCGAATATGTAAATATCCAACCTGGAATTACGCCATTCTCACCCCCGATATGTAAATATCCAACCTGGAATCGTGTTATTTTCGCCCCCAAATATATGAATATCCAACCTGGAAACACTTCATTTTTACCCCTGAATAAGTAAATATCCAACCTGGAAAATTATTTTCTTTGGTGTGAATAAAGCACTTTTCCTACCCTGGAAAAAGACATTTTCCAGGGCTGGTCCAGTCCTGGATATTAGCAATTTTCCAGGTGGGAAAAGTGATCAATTTCCAACCCTGGAATTCGTTAGTTTTTTCATGTGATTTGGCTGAAATTTTGCACACTTCGTCATTTGGGTGGATCCCTTGATCAATTTGTGAATTTGGATTTTTGGGGCTGTTTTCATGAGTTTCAGTCCCTAAACAAAGCTAAAAGTTGGGGCATGGGAACAAGTTGGCCTTAAAATGTTTAAATACATCAAGATTGGCCTACACCTTTCATCACTATTGGCATAATGGTCTCACATTTTTGGAATCTTACAAATTTACCTCAATTATTCTAAGACAGTAACATTTAAAATTTGTACTTTTGTTTTCAGAGCCAAGTACTGGCTGGACAGACAATTCGTTCAATGTCAAAAATCTGGTACCATCAATTTGCTATGGTCTAAAGTGAAAAATGATGAAAAACTAAAGTTGATCAAAGCATCAATGGTGACTCCTAAGAGTAGTTCACTAGAATCGATTGGTACACCTCGCAATTTCCCATTGACACTAATCCCAAGGGATAAAGAAGTTTGGTTTTTTCTTGCCAAAGACTACGAAGAACATGAACCAGCAGTACAAGCAATTTAAGTCGATAAATCTACTCGAGATGCCCTCAAAATGCTAATGCAGAAAGCTAAATCAAAACAGTCACTTGAGTTGATTGATGATTCAAACAACAACAAAAAGGAACTGTATAATGATCTTGTTCAGCTTACAAAAGCTGAGTGCCCTAGCCAGATGGTATCTGATTTGAAAGATTACTAGAGACCGTTTCAAATGCATTGTGGTCAATAGATAGTAACCATCTAAAATTTGAAAATGGGGCTACGAATGGCCATTGCAAAAGCTTACCACAGTATTTTTCCAAAATTTACGAAAAACAGTATAGAAACTTCAAACAACAGAAAAAAGCAAAACCGAATCTCTGAAGTGATGATATGATGTTTCTTAGCAATGCTTTTTTTGATTTGCTCAGTTATTTCCAGGGTTTTGAGAAAATAAACAGACATTTTTTCAATGAATCTCATCAGCTTGCAGAATCCCTTCGCACGTATGCAGATTACCTTCTAAAATCAAAAGAGAGGACCCAAGCCAACAGAACGTCAGAAACGTCATGTTATAGCCCCATAACAAAAACTGTGGTTCAGATAGATGCTGCGGACAAACCTTAAAGATGAATATAAGCAATTGGACCGGTTTATGGAAGATAAAGACAATTATGAATCTGTGTTAGTTGATACAACCTTCCTGCCTGAGGACAGAAGAAAAAGATGGGCCTGGTTAAAGTTAAAGGACTTGAAACTTAGTTACCGGTAATACTTTGATTCTAGTTTATTTTGGTTTCAGTTTTGTTTTCAGAATTTTCTTATTTCACTTTTCTTGGTATAATCAATTGTGTAATCATTACATTCTTCAAATCTTTAAGCAGCTTAGTAAAATAAAAATATTGGTAATTCCATATGACAATCATTAATTTTAAAAAAGAGTTCAGGGGCTAAATAGTTTGAAACTTGGTATGTTGTCTATCGGGTGCTTCACAGACTATCACAAATAGGTTACGTGCTTGGAACCATTTATTGAGAGAGGGTTCAAACTGAAATAGATACAAATGAGTTTATAAATAACTGGAAAATAAATAAAATTGAATAAGAATGAACGAAATCTAAGTCTATGTATAAGTTGAGTCTAAATTGAGTTGAAAAATATATAAGTCTGAATTCATGAAAAATATCTAAGTCTGAATTCATGAAAAATATCTAAGTCCAAAAGTTTGAAAAAAGACTAAGTCCAAATATCTGAAAATATGTCCCTAACCTAGGCTAACCTAAAGTTCATTCAAGGCGAGGCACAATGCAAACAAAGAAACAAAAAGAGAGAAAACATGAAAAACAACGTACCAGAGTGGCCAGAAGTGACAGCTGTCCAAACGTAGACAAACTCTGAATGTGCAAAATTGAATTGACAATTGAAAATTGAGATATTATTTAAATAAATTTGAAGTTTTGATCCAACATCATGTCTTGACTCTTCAAGGACTTATGAGTGAAAGAACTGAGTGAGAAGTGATCCTATATTTATATAAAAATATTGATGATGTCATCATAAATGTACTTGAAATGGTTTGGATCTAGCAAATGGTAGCAAAAATGTAAACAAAAACTAGTCTGCAAAAATGCTAAAATGAAAATGGTAGACAAAGTAACAAGAAATTTAAAAGTAAAATCATGCATTATTTTTGGTGCTTTTTAGCTTAAGTTTTATAAATTTTTATCTGGTTATTCAACACTCCCCCAGGGAGGTTTTAAATTTCTTGAAATAAAATCAACAAAACACATTCCAATCAACAAATCATGTACAAAACATAACGACCAATTAATGTATCGAGCGAACATATCGACCATAATGCATAAACATAATCAACCATTACGTATCGTGAACAAATTGTATCAATATGGAAAGCGTGTCGCGGGCATCCGAGTGACTAGTATTGTGCTAGACGGTTTGAGGGTTGTTGTCGTGTGTCTCCTCTGCAAAATCCATTTCGTCAATTGATTGTATCAGAACAAAGTTTCTGACTGAGCGGAAGGTTTCACGACTTGAAGATTCATTGGCATTGGTGTACTTGACGCGTACTTTTCGAACAATGCCATCTTTGGAAGGTTCGATTTCAGTGATAATACAATACTGATATGTTGTTGAGATTGGAGAGTCAGTTTTGGTGAAGAGTACGACATCTCCTACTTGAAGGTTCTTGTCTCCTTTAAACCATTTTGGATGTTCCATTAATTTTGGTACATGATTGAGTAGCCAATTCTCAAACCATGCATTGAAGATTTTTTTGTTTGCTTTTAACAGCTTTTGTGGGTTGTCACAAGTAACCATTTCACCTGTTGGACTTCTGTGATTGCTCCTTCGAAGAAGAAGCCTGTTTGGAGTGATAAGATCAAGATTTTCCACATCTGATTTGCTTCCAATGTTGATTGGCAAGTCGTTGATGCTATTAGCAATGATTGAGGCTAATGTTTCCCATTGAAGGATGGACAATCTCTCCTTGTGGGCACTTCGCTCAATGGATTTGTTGATCTCTCGAATTTTTCTTTCAGCTTTGCCATTCATGTTGTGTCCACCAACCGGGCAGACAATGAATTCAACGGATACACGCTTGTGAAGTTGGTGTTGAATATCGTTAAAATCAAGGCGCATCTGGTCACATCCTTTGATAATTTGGCTCCCGCTGTCGCAAAATAGTGGGGGATAGTTGGGAAGCCATGGTTGCTGGAGAATCTGATGAATGACAAAATGAATGCTTCAGTTGAGTAGTCATCCATGGTTTTGATAGAAGTGGCTGATGTCGTGCAGCAGCAGAATAAAGCTAGCCAAATCTTTACAGTCGTGCGTTTATGTAATGGTGAGTAGGCAAGGTAAGGACCTGAAAGATCAACTTGCGTGCCATAGAATGGTGGTGCAATGGTGATGCTGCATTGAGGGATTGGACCCATTGCTGCTTCAATGGTCTTTTTGGTGAGATAACGACATCTTGTGCATTGCTTTCTGATGTTCTTAACAAGTTGACGTCCATCGATGATGTATGCAGATTGGAGAATGTAACGCAGAGTCAATTCCACACCAGAATGTTTGCAAACAGGATGGTTCCAGTGTACATCAAGTGCAAGGCTTTGAGCGACTGGGCTGTCCTTGTCCAATACTGGTACGCAAAAGGTTGTACCTGCCAGATCTCGCATTGCTGATGTGAATCTTCCAGTAATGGTGACTTCGTCATCTGGCAAAATTCGACCAGTATAGATGAGAAGATCTCCTTTGCGTGATGTGAACTTCTCATACCTTTTGGGTTCAATAAACTGCATAATTTCTCGAGTTCCCATCCTGAAGTAGTATTGTCTTGATGCTTCAAGGTCTGCATCAGTCAGTGGCTTTGATATTTCAGCTTTCTTTAGAATGATGTTGCAGAATCAAACACAGTAAGCAAAGATTCTGATGACTTTGCTGAATGAATGACGCATGGGGTCGATGTGGTAACCAGTGAAAGCGTATCTGTCTTTGACATCTGGCATTTGTTTGACAAAGTGGGCATCAAATTCTTTCTTGGCTTCCAATGAGTCTGCTTCATTAAGTTTGATTTCTTCAGATGAAAGCATTGGAAAAGATGATTGAGGCAGTGTCATCCAAGGAAATACGTTGATCCATGTTGAGTTTTGATCAACATCATTGATGGTGGCACCTTTCCTTGTACCAATGTCCGCTGCCATGTCTTCAGATTGAACATAGCACCATTCTTCTTTGGGTGTGAATCTGAGTGTTTCAATAACTCTATTTCTGGTCCAGAGCTTCAATGGTCTTTCGTTGTTTGATAACCAGTGAAGGCAGATTTGACTGTCAGTAAATTTGATGGAGCTCTTGTGGTAGTTCTTGAATGATCTTCTGACTATTTCCCCAGTGTAAGCAGTTGTCAGAGCTGCATACAGTTCGGCTCTCGGCAGGCTCATATCTTTGGGAACAACACGTGTGCGAGCAAAGACAAGTTGACACGAGAATGAGCCGTCTCGTCTTTTGAATCTTGCGTAGACACAGGAACAGATCATTGATTTGCTGGCGTCCCCAAAGTTGAGTGTGTTGATGTCAAGGTTCAATGCGTCCTCAGGAACTATTGCACGCTTGAATTTGATGGTGCCAATGCTTTTGATGAGTTCAAAGTTGGACTCCCATATTGGTCTAAGATCTTCAGGAATTGGATCATCCCAATTGAGCTTGCGTAGAACCAGTTGTTGAACGTCTAGTTTCAGAGATGCAACGATTGGAGCGACTTTGCCAGTCAGGTCGAACACTTCAGAAACCTTTGAAGAACAATGGCGTCTGGTGAGCTGCTTTGGAATGATGTTGATTGTGTTTGACGGTTTCTTCCCACGTTCTTCTTGGCGAAGTTGAGATCACCAATGTTGATTGATAATTTATCTTCTTTCACATGCCACCGCATTCCACCAACAAAAATGGTATCCCCATCGTCAGTGAGGTTATCTGGTGGATCTTTCCCTGAGAATGTAACATCTTTTAGTCGGAAGCCTCCTCTGTTTAGGACTAGCTCCAACTCATCTGCTCGTTGGTGGGCAGCTTGTTGGTTGTCTTCCCCAGAAATGCAATCATCCACATAAATGTCGTCCTGGATAGTTTGATAATACAATACTGATATGTTGTTGAGATTGGAGAGTCAGTTTTGGTGAAGAGTACGACATCTCCTACTTGAAGGTTCTTGTCTCCTTTAAACCATTTTGGATGTTCCATTAATTTTGGTACATGATTGAGTAGCCAATTCTCAAACCATGCATTGAAGATTTTTTTGTTTGCTTTTAACAGCTTTTGTGGGTTGTCACAAGTAACCATTTCACCTGTTGGACTTCTGTGATTGCTCCTTCGAAGAAGAAGCCTGTTTGGAGTGATAAGATCAAGATTTTCCACATCTGATTTGCTTCCAATGTTGATTGGCAAGTCGTTGATGCTATTAGCAATGATTGAGGCTAATGTTTCCCATTGAAGGATGGACAATCTCTCCTTGTGGGCACTTCGCTCAATGGATTTGTTGATCTCTCGATGAATGACAAAATGAATGCTTCAGTTGAGTAGTCATCCATGGTTTTGATAGAAGTGGCTGATGTCGTGCAGCAGCAGAATAAAGCTAGCCAAATCTTTACAGTCGTGCGTTTATGTAATGGTGAGTAGGCAAGGTAAGGACCTGAAAGATCAACTTGCGTGCCATAGAATGGTGGTGCAATGGTGATGCTGCATTGAGGGATTGGACCCATTGCTGCTTCAATGGTCTTTTTGGTGAGATAACGACATCTTGTGCATTGCTTTCTGATGTTCTTAACAAGTTGACGTCCATCGATGATGTATGCAGATTGGAGAATGTAACGCAGAGTCAATTCCACACCAGAATGTTTGCAAACAGGATGGTTCCAGTGTACATCAAGTGCAAGGCTTTGAGCGACTGGGCTGTCCTTGTCCAATACTGGTACGCAAAAGGTTGTACCTGCCAGATCTCGCATTGCTGATGTGAATCTTCCAGTAATGGTGACTTCGTCATCTGGCAAAATTCGACCAGTATAGATGAGAAGATCTCCTTTGCGTGATGTGAACTTCTCATACCTTTTGGGTTCAATAAACTGCATAATTTCTCGAGTTCCCATCCTGAAGTAGTATTGTCTTGATGCTTCAAGGTCTGCATCAGTCAGTGGCTTTGATATTTCAGCTTTCTTTAGAATGATGTTGCAGAATCAAACACAGTAAGCAAAGATTCTGATGACTTTGCTGAATGAATGACGCATGGGGTCGATGTGGTAACCAGTGAAAGCGTATCTGTCTTTGACATCTGGCATTTGTTTGACAAAGTGGGCATCAAATTCTTTCTTGGCTTCCAATGAGTCTGCTTCATTAAGTTTGATTTCTTCAGATGAAAGCATTGGAAAAGATGATTGAGGCAGTGTCATCCAAGGAAATACGTTGATCCATGTTGAGTTTTGATCAACATCATTGATGGTGGCACCTTTCCTTGTACCAATGTCCGCTGCCATGTCTTCAGATTGAACATAGCACCATTCTTCTTTGGGTGTGAATCTGAGTGTTTCAATAACTCTATTTCTGGTCCAGAGCTTCAATGGTCTTTCGTTGTTTGATAACCAGTGAAGGCAGATTTGACTGTCAGTAAATTTGATGGAGCTCTTGTGGTAGTTCTTGAATGATCTTCTGACTATTTCCCCAGTGTAAGCAGTTGTCAGAGCTGCATACAGTTCGGCTCTCGGCAGGCTCATATCTTTGGGAACAACACGTGTGCGAGCAAAGACAAGTTGACACGAGAATGAGCCGTCTCGTCTTTTGAATCTTGCGTAGACACAGGAACAGATCATTGATTTGCTGGCGTCCCCAAAGTTGAGTGTGTTGATGTCAAGGTTCAATGCGTCCTCAGGAACTATTGCACGCTTGAATTTGATGGTGCCAATGCTTTTGATGAGTTCAAAGTTGGACTCCCATATTGGTCTAAGATCTTCAGGAATTGGATCATCCCAATTGAGCTTGCGTAGAACCAGTTGTTGAACGTCTAGTTTCAGAGATGCAACGATTGGAGCGACTTTGCCAGTCAGGTCGAACACTTCAGAAACCTTTGAAGAACAATGGCGTCTGGTGAGCTGCTTTGGAATGATGTTGATTGTGTTTGACGGTTTCTTCCCACGTTCTTCTTGGCGAAGTTGAGATCACCAATGTTGATTGATAATTTATCTTCTTTCACATGCCACCGCATTCCACCAACAAAAATGGTATCCCCATCGTCAGTGAGGTTATCTGGTGGATCTTTCCCTGAGAATGTAACATCTTTTAGTCGGAAGCCTCCTCTGTTTAGGACTAGCTCCAACTCATCTGCTCGTTGGTGGGCAGCTTGTTGGTTGTCTTCCCCAGAAATGCAATCATCCACATAAATGTCGTCCTGGATAGTTTGATTGACATCAGGGTATTCTTCCTTTGACAAGTGACCAACTTTTCGTAAACCGTAGACAGCTTGGTTACCGCTTGATCTGACACCATATATTAGGGTTTTTATGACCTTTTCTTCTGGTATGGATTCAGGATTGAGATCTTTGTTCCAAATGTAGCGTTGGTATGACCATTGGGATTGATCTAGTTGAATGGTGTTGTACATTTTGCTTATGTCTGTGTGTAGTGCGATGCGATGCAAGGACCAACGAATGAGGATCTCCTGTAGCTTGTTGAGTTCGTTTCTTCCTTTGGCAAGCAAGTCATTGAGGCTGTGTCCAGATGGCGTTGCTTGTGAAGCATCGAAGACTACTCTGCATGGAGTGCTGATGGAGTTACCTTTCCAGACAGCTCGCCAAGGAATGTGGTATTAGACGTGACACTTTTGAAGCATGTGTTGGACGTCTTGTGGTAAGTCTTTGACGTATTCGACAAAACCCATTTGCTGTAGCTTTTGTTCTGATTGGATGACATCTTGTTTGTCTTGAGTATTGGCTGGTTGATTGAGTTTTCGAAGCTGCTGGCGATAAACTTTCTTAGTCTGGTCTTTGTTTGGAGTAAGTTTGATTACTGGGTTGTCGATGAATGGAAGAGTGGCTGAAGTGGTTGAAGTTTCTAGGTTGACAGAAACTGATGACTCGACGAGGCTCTGTTCAACCTCTTCTTTGATACTGATTGCATGATTTATTTCGTGTTTTTTTCATGAAGTACATATTCGACATGTTGGACATCTGTAGCTAATCTCGCTTCCAGTAGATTCGACTTCCTCAAAGACTCTTTGTAGCTTGGATAGATGTGATTGAGATGAGCAGTCATGATCTTGAATGATTGATGATCGATCTTCCCCTCCATATCCTAGAAGAGGAACGTTTGAGCTGGATTCTTGAAGCCGGTGGGTAAGGAAGATGGAAGGGAAGTTCTTGTGTGTTTTGGTAAAGACATTATGTGGTCCTCCAACGACACCACGTTCTGCGTTTGGACTGGCAAATGAAGATTCAAGGTTTTGGTTCCACCAGATGACTTATAGTGCTTGTGAATGTCCTCTTCAACTTGCTTCAACTGATAGATGGGAAACTCTGATGTGATTTGCTTGAGACAGATGCCTGAAAGTGTGGTGGTACGTCCATCGTGAAGTGGTAGATCGACGTAGTATGATCCAAGTGATTTCATAGACATGTTACCAACGCCACCGAGTGGAGTTCGTCTATTGTCCTTCAGCTTGGCGTGTGGTCCAAGGAGTGCTACTGCCTTTTCAGACAATATAAAGTGGCTGCATCCGGAGTCGAAGAAGATATTGAGTTGGTTCCCATTGACTTGAATTGATTGTAAAAGATAGATACCTCTGTTCTGGATGGAGTCTCGTGGAGAAGGTGTTGCCACGTGGGATGATTGAACATGGAAGGAGAGCTGGATTTCTCTGGAGAATGTTGGTAGGTTGGATGACTTCATACATCTCTCCTTGAAGTTGTCAAGAACTTCTTGATTGGCATCATCATCTTTGTGCATCTCACAAACGAGAACATGATTCTCCACAGGATATCTTTGATGGCTTGGATGTGGACATATGTACTTGCGCTGGCATCGTCCTTCTTGGTGTTTGCCTTCACTTGCCTTTACTCCAGGAAGAAGGCATTGATGACACAAATCCTTGTCGCGAATGATCTTCAGTCTTGCGGCTGGTGTCTGCCCGCCAAAGTAGGAATCTCTTGGCTGTCGTTTTGTCTTTGGTTGTGGAGGTGCATCTTTGCGATCAACTTTGAAGTTATTGACAGTTGATTTTTGCTATTGAAGACTTTCTTCTCTTTCAAGGAATTTGAGCAGACGTTCCCAGGTTCCCTTTTCATCTGGTTGATCGCCATTGATACTTGACAGGAAACGTGTGAGGCGTGCATCTCCAAGGTGAGCATAGATTGTTGTAAGTGTCTCACTGTAGTAGAGGTTGGGTTCGATCTTGTGACGTTTCGCCATTGACATAACTTCTCGTAGCATATTGGTGAAGGAGCTGATTGCGACAACTAACTTCTCAGGATCCCTGATCTTTGATAGGTCGGACTTTGTCAACACTTGAATCTTCTTCATTAGCATGATCTTGGTGTCGCCGTATGCAACTTTCAATCTCCTCCAGATCTCATCGATGTCGGTGAAGGTTCTCACTAACGTTAGGGCTGGCTCTGCTAAGAAGTTGTTCTTCAGAAGATCAGGCAGAAACTTGGCTGGCGTAGATTGTAGGTAGAGTTTTTCAAAATTATCCTTGAATGTATAGAAGTCAACTGAAGAATCATACCCATGGAATTGGACGAGTTTGATGTTCAGGTGTTCTTTGTAGTAGTGCAAATCTTTGTCGAGCTTTCTATACGATATCTCCTTGTTGACGTTTGTGATGAAGTTGTGTTTGAGAGAATCTAATTTTACAAATCTCTCACCAATGTTCTTCACTAATAACAATGTCTCTGCTTTTGTGATTGGTGATTGTAGGACTTCTTCATACTTTTAGGATAACTTTTCGAACCTCTTGACGATAGAGCTGTTTTCGTTCTTAAATTGGACAAGTTCAACATCACTTACATCGTCAAGTTTCAGGTCAAACTGTGTCTTGAGCTGAATCATGGTGCGGTCCAGTGTTTCGAGAGCAAAAATAGTAGCAGATTCTTTAGCTGTTGATTCAATTGATTGTTTCACATGGGTTGCAAGCAGTAGCGTGGTGGCAGGGGGGGCAGGGGGGCAGTGCCCCCCCAGCGAGCGTTTTTTCAAAGGGGCGCCGAAAGTGGAAGGGCGCCCATTAGCCCTTTCTAAAACTCGAGTAACTACTAACTCCCTAACTAACTTAGACTGAAATGATACTTTTTTACTGTGGCGCCCTTTCTTGTTGCTAAGAAACGTTTAAAAACAATAATTTAAGTGGACCCAGAAGTGAAAAAGAGAGAGGAAATCTTTATTATAATTTCATTTACTTTGTTCGATTTTCTGTTTGATTTAGGTGTTTCTCTTTATTGACACACAATTTTCTCTCCGTTTACCACCTCTAAATACATTGTGGGTCTTAAAAGGAATAACAATAGAACAGATGTCCTCCAAATTGAGCTCGAGAGATGTGCACATGACTTGTATGTGTGCGAGTATGCTTTAAAGATATATTGAGAGATAGCACGAAAGTACAGAAGTAGTATAACAACAAGACAGACAAAGAAAGAAAGCAACATAAAGACGAGTACTTCAAACAAGAAAAAGAAAAGTGGATGTCAAAACCGAAAATTTAAAAAGATGCGATTAGACGAGGAAGCGAAGTATAAAGTTCAGATGGACAATTATTTCAAACCAAAATCTCATGAAAGTACCGTAAATAACAACATAAGCGAGACATTAATTCAAAATCAAGAGTCTTCTACACAGTCCTTTTCAGAACAGCTGGAGTGCTCGTCTGGACCTGGACTTGGTTTTGAACCACAAATGATTGAAAATAGTACTGATTTTGAACCTCGTAATGCAAGCGTAAACTTTTCTGATGACATATCTTCAATGGAAATAGAAGACACGTTTATGATAGAACATCGTGACCTTGACCCTCAATTAGAACACTACGACCATCAATCAGAATCTTCGGAGGATGATCAACATGATGAAACTAAATTTGATGACATCGAAAAGGTTTTTAATGTGTCTTCCGTTCTTGGAAAAAGCCTAAGCCACGAGGAAAAACTAGCCTACCTCAATCAAACCCCTTGTCAGCCTTCAAAAACTGAATTAAGCAAAAGACAGAAAATGATAAAAAACGTTAATAGACACTGTTCTGAAACTGTATTTTTTCGAAAAGACGGGTCGAATCGATCATGGCTTACTTACTCGCTTGAAAGTAACGCGTTGTATTGTATCCCATGCCTTTTATTCTCTGACGAAACTTCCCGAGGTGAAAGTCAACGTAAAAATCAGGGAAGCGCATTTGTCAAAGAAGGATTCACAAATTGGTGTAAGCAGTACACATCAGTACCAGATCACGAGGCATCAACTACCCACATCAACTCAAAGCTTGCCCAGGTTATGTTTCAACAAAAGAAATCGATGAGAGATATTTTGGATGCCCAGGATAAAAAGCAGGAGGAATTGAGAAAGCTGGAGGAATTGAGAAAGCTGGAGGTTGAATCGAACCGAAAAATATTGAAGCGAGTGATAGACACTATAGTTCTCTTAGGGAAACAGGAGCTTGCTTTTCGAGGACATCGAGAGTCCCTGGCATCTGATGAATCGGTAAACAAGGGAAACTTCCTAGAAATATTAAAGTACCTTGCCAGCTACGATGATGTGATAGCTGCCCATTTAGCAAACGTGGAAAAGTCCCATTTTGAATTAGAGGAGAAAAAAAAGGGAACCAAGAAAGGCGATAAGGCACGTAGGTTTGGTAGAGGTAACAAGTTGACTTTCTTAAGCAATGACACACAGAATAAGCTCATCGAAATAATTAGCAAAGAAATTGCAAAAGAAGTGGCAAATCTCATCAAAGATAGTGTAGCTTGGGCTATAATTGCAGACACAACCCCAGACGTTGCTAAGCACGAACAGTTCAGTTTGTGTGTTCGTGTTGTTGAGAAAACTGGATACGTAAGTGAACATTTATTATTTTGTACTCGAGTTGGTGGTACTACCGCTGAAATGTTGATTAACCAAGTGTCGAAAGAAATGAAAACTTTACAGATATCCTTCGAAAATGTCGTAGCGCAAACGTACGACGGTGCTTCTAATATGTCGGGAAAGTACAATGGCCTGCAAGCAAAATTTAAGGAGCTTGCTGGATCACACATCATTTTCATTCATTGCTATGCCCACAACTTAAATCTCGTCTTGAGCGACGCTGCTACCGCTTCTGTAGGCGTTGAACAGTTGTTTGACAATTTACAGGCATTATATGCCATGGTTTCCAAATCGCAACCAATTCATCAGTTATTTGAAGATTGTCAGAAAGCACTAAAGGAAAAGTCAGTTCTTTCTTTAAAACGAATCGATACCGTACGTTGGAGTGCCAGGGAATTTGCTTTAGATATTTTTGTGAAACGTTACGATGCGATTATAGAAATGCTTCAAAAAATCGTGGGTAATGTTGGGAGGTCTTACAAAGCAGAAAAACGAAGTACAGCAGATGGGATGCTTAAGCTATTTTCAACGAAGCAGTTTCTAGCAACAGCTTATCTGTTTAAGGAGATCTTCTCTATTACCGGTCCGCTAAGTCGAAAATTGCAAGGAACTAACATAGACTTTGGAAGTGCACTAACAATCCTCACCGAAGCAGAGAATCAATTAACAACCCTGAGGAGAAATCACCAACTCATTATCGACAACGTAGAATCTGAATTCGAAGGAGTGGAATGGGAACAAAAGAGAACCCCCAGAAAGCGAAAACCCGCACCGGAAATCGTACAAGGAGGAGACAGTGAAGCTGAAGAAACAGTTGAATCAACTCCAACTGCCCAGGATAAATGGCGAATCGATGTATTCAATGTTGCACTCGACCAAGTTACGTCAAGCTTAAAAGATAGATTTTCCGATAGCAAGCACGTACTGGAAGCATTTACGATCTTCTCACCAAGGTCGTTTCCTAATTTCTTTCAAATCTATCCAACGACGAGTCATGTCGAAGCAAAAGTCAGGAAATTTTGTCAAACCTATGAGATTGATTCATACCGGTGTGCTTCGGAATTGTTTAGCTTTGCGAAAGCGTTCGAAAAGTTCAATCTTGATGTCATCGAAACGAAAGCATACGTAACAGATGATTTGGCTGATGACACCGATACCGATGTTGAACCAAAAGATGATGTCGATGTCACCAAGAATACGTTTATTGATTGCCTTTCAATTCTAACGAACAGTACTTACAAGCTGATCGACGCCTATCCAACGCTCGTTCGTGTTTACTCTATCGCGGTCGCTATTCCAATTACATCGTGCTCTGCCGAACGGTCATTTTCCACATTGAAACGTATCAAGACCAGATTAAGATCTTCTATGCTGCAGGAAAGGTTGGAGGGACTTATGTTGATGTCAACGGAGAGAAAAATTTTAATAGAACTTGATCGAGATAATATAATTGACTTACTCGGAAAGAGTTCACCAGAGCTTTCAAAAGCACTCATTTTGTAGATTGATTAAGACCTTGTTACTTTCTTACTTTTCATTCTTTCTCACTTCTTTAGAATTTATAGCTTATTCTTTTGTCTTCTCATTTTCTATTCGTTATCGTTAGTCCTAAGATTTTACATCATACGCGTTTTAAACTTTTTAAGTTCACAACAACAGAAAATTAAGCTAAAATACTCGTAACACAGGAAGATAAAAGTTAGATATTTTTAATTTCGTTAAAAGGCCTAACTCGTAGCAACTTGAAGAAAACAAACAGTTTTTCTAACTATATACGTCGTATAGGATTCTACCTTGGAAAATAATTTGTGTTTAAGAGGTTTTTATTCTAAAATAAAATAAGAGGAAATAAGCTTCATTCACATTATTTGTATCTGTATTCTCAACTTAATTCAACATCCTTAGAAGTTTTTGCCTAAATAATGAATTCTTAAATTCGAGGGGGCGCTTACTAGCAAAAATGGGGGCGCCAAAAAGGACAAAATGCGATTTGTCCCCCCAGCAATGAAGCACCCACCACGCTACTGGTTGCAAGTTGGCGGATGGATGTGCGATGACTCTTGTGTTCTTTTATGAGGTCATCAACTTCTTGTGATGTGACACATGCACGAAGTGGACTTTCATTGATCAGGTCATTTGCCTCATCTATCAGGTCTGTTATATCAGAGTTGGTTGTGTCAGACTCTGACATGGTTGGTGAAGGTACGTTTGAAATGTCTGATTGGTAAGTAGGCGCAACTTCAGATTGAGGGTCTGGTTTGTATACGACTTGTCCAGTTGAATCAAGTATATCGTACTTGATTGGTTTGATATTACGTTTAGGTCTTGATGACATAAAGGTTGAATGAAGATATATTTATGTACCTTGTTGAAGTGATTTGAAGTGGGCGTGTCACGATGATGATCAGCGTGATACAGTGATTGATTCTATCGGTTTATTTGATTGGTCGATAGATACAATTGGTTGAGTGATCGATTAATTCGGTTGAGTGATCGATTAATTTGGTTGAGTTGGATTTGATTGGATTGGTTGGATGATCTGAGTCTGTTTGAATGTTGTCTATCGGGTGCTTCACAGACTATCACAAATAGGTTACGTGCTTGGAACCATTTATTGAGAGAGGGTTCAAACTGAAATAGATACAAATGAGTTTATAAATAACTGGAAAATAAATAAAATTGAATAAGTATGAACGAAATCTAAGTCTATGTATAAGTTGAGTCTAAATTGAGTTGAAAAATATATAAGTCTGAATTCATGAAAAATATCTAAGTCCAAAAGTTTGAAAAAAGACTAAGTCTAAATATCTGAAAATATGTCTCTAACCTAGGCTAACCTAAAGTTCATTCAAGGCGAGGCACAATGCAAACAAAGAAACAAAAAGAGAGAAAACATGAAAAACAACGTACCAGAGTGGCCAGAAGTGACAGCTGGAAGCTGACCAAGATGGCTGAAAGCCAAATGACCAAACGTAGACAAAGTCTGAATGTGCAAAATTGAATTGACAATTGAAAATTGAGATATTATTTAAATAAATTTGAAGTTTTGATCCAAAACATCATGTCTTGACTCTTCAAGGACTTATGAGTGAAAGAACTGAGTGAGAAGTGATCCTATATTTATATAAAAATATTGATGATGTCATCATAAATGTACTTGAAATGCTTTGGAAATAATATATGTACAAGAAATGGTTTGGATCTAGCAAATGGTAGCAAAAATGTAAACAAAAACTAGTCTGCAAAAATGCTAAAATGAAAATGGTAGACAAAGTAACAAGAAATTTAAAAGTAAAATCATGCATTATTTTTGGTGCTTTTTAGCTTAAGTTTTATAAATTTTTATCTGGTTATTCAACATGGTAAGGCATTGAAAACTCAAGGACAAGCAATTTCTAGTAAAAAATACTTTTACCAAAAGTTCTTACAAAAATCATGTATTGCATTATGACTTTTAGTATTCAAATGTTCAGATACAATTGTGGTAGCCATCTAGGCAACGCTGTGTTTATTTGGAAGATTGGAGACAAGTTGAATCTCATGAAGCAGTGTGAAACGTTGATTATGATGAGAAAATTGGTGCCCACCTTCGAAAAGGAATCCTTGGCTTGAGCAAATGCAAAAGAATTATGAAAAAATTGCCAGTATCACACCTGTTGTAAGACGGGGCCTTGTTGCATTTTTGACCGGCAAAATATCAAGGTACCTTTATTTTTAATGTTTACAATGACAAACCGCTAAACAATGACAGAGAAAGCAAAACTATTGAAGATAGACAAACCACAATATGATATGAATACACAATACAAACAATATAAGCTAACATCAATTATAAAATGTACTATCTTTTCAACAGCTTCACTGACAATACTGGGTATTGACAATTTTACAATGACTGTGACAGAACAATATGACATTCACCTGCAAACAATACAATACAGCACCTGACCCCGAGAATGTAGGTGAAATTTGAATCAAACCTGAGAGATATAGATTTGCATTTAAAAAAATATTGAATAGTTTAAACGAAATTTTGAACTCCCAAAATCCTTTCCCAGGGGTTAGTTTCATTACTTTTGATAGATAGGCTAATTTTTTTGGTCCTTGAAGTTGACTCCCATTTTCGTTATAACCCCCAGAATGTAGGTTTGGTTTTATGGCTTTAAATCCAGTAATAGTAAAATGTTGATATTTTTTCGATTGAAATAATTATAACAGGAAATTTTAGAAATATTTTATGCCAAAACAATATTCTAAAGAGCTTTTGTTATTCTGAAAATTGGATTTTTTCGCTTTTTAACCCCCAGAATGTAGGTGAAAAGATTCGGTTGCTGAGAGCGAAATTTCAGTATTCATCGGAAATTTTTGTTCTCTAAGTGAAATTCATACTTTAGAAATATACTCTGACAAAAAATTACAAAGATATTAATTTTATTGTGCTACAAATGATGAAAAGTAAAAGAAAGGACGAAAAGAAGAGACAAGAAAGTTGTTTTTATTTTGTAGGTTGAAGATTCTGTGTTAAAATATGTGAATAATGTAACAACACCCCTGCCTCACAGCCCCGGTGGAACTTTTCCCACATCGGGTCAAACATTTCTACTAAATTCCCAATGGGGATAGAAATTCTATTGTTCCAAACTAAGGCAAATTTTCCGATTGGACTGGGGTCCCAGCGGGTCTGGGACACGTCGTAAAAGCTTAAAATGCCAACATTAATCATCTCTCAGGTAATACTTTCATGTTATGAAAGTACAACAAAAAAGTTTTGTATAATTTGACAGACTTTTTATGTCGGGTTATGAAGGCTCCCAAATTGTAGGTCAACTAACCCCAAATAATAGGTCAAACATTTTCGTTAAAATATCTTTTATATTTTCCACATTTCCTTAGTTTATTAGGAATAAGAAAATACCGTATCATCATAACTTAATTCCAATAGATTTCGATTTAGAGAGGATTTATTTAAAAAATGTCTCCATTCGAGTAGTATCCAATCAACTTCGATTCAGATTTTCCCCTGAAAAAATCAATTCAACTTAAAATTTTATGTCTAGAGATAATCAGTAATATGTAACATTTTGCACTGAAACAACTTTTTATGAAGTTGAACTATCGTTAGGCTACCATGCTAAAAAATGAGAAACCTACATTCTCGGGGTTTACTACATTCTCGGGGTCAGGTGCTGTACATATATTTGTTAAACTGAAATTTAAATAGTAAGGTCATTCTTTGAGATTTTGTTTCACTGGCTAAATTTCTTGTTTGTCTTTTAAAAAGTTTAAACAGAGAAAGAACTCTAAGTATAAGGACATTGAAGAAATAAATTAATGTGCAACCATTTTAATGCCAATTTCTCCTGCATTGATATATTCATGTATTTTTAATAGTTCCCCTAAGGTACCAAAATATTTTTTTTAGTGATAAGTCAGAAATAGATGAACAGTTCGAATTGTTTACGTCCATGGCAGTTGGAGAAGAGGGTGAAGTGAATTTGATTTAAGACAAGCGAAAATCCAATGAGGGCCGTCCGGAAGGAAATTTTAAATTGTTTTACGACAAATTGGACAAATACTTGGAGGAGTTTGTTTGGTAAAGCAGCTGAAGAGAGAAGGAAGAATTCAGCAACCCCCATGCCATTAGCCGTCTCTGTTGCTCAACTTATTAGAAAGGCATTTTAAAGATTACATATTTTTAGTCCTGAAAATTGAACAAATTTGCCTGGCAATTTCTCTAGCTCATCTATCTACCAAAGAAAGACTAAAATTTCGCACTTGAAACACTAAGGTGGTTCTTCATTCAGTTTCCGGAAGTACAGGCAGGTACACTAATTAGAATTAAAGTGAAATAAAAGGTTGACCTTAGATCCGTTTTAAAAACATAATATAATCAATATAATTAATAATATTTGATTATTTTCAGGTATAGGATTGATTAGCAAAGAATGGCATCGCAGATGCACCGATTCCATCCGAGACCAGTTCGATACCAGTTCATGCCTGACCATTCAAATAGAAAGACATCAAATTCCCACAAGAACCTTTTTGATATTATACACAAGATACAAAGTAGGCAGATACGCAAATATCACGAGGATGCACATTATGTCAATGCTTACTTCTTGTGAGTTGAACTGTTCAATATCATATAATATATAGAATTTAATTTTTTTGCTCTAAATTGCCTCTTTTTGCTTCTTTTTAATCCATTGTTTTTTCCAATAAATTTCCTTACACTGACCTTTCATTCAGGAATGAAAATTGTCTATTAGCTTATGAATGGAAGTGCACACATTTATTTGACTTGAATTTTAAATGAATCACGTGAAAAAATTATCGACTTGCATACATTAAAAATGCCAATAACCACAATCGCAAGGCATTAACGAAGAGAAACGTTGAACTTGAAGCATCCGATCATAATTACCATGTGGCAAATTTTACACCCTCTGTTACATTCATGGTTGTCATTCCAGAGGAGGTGACTAAATCGTTTTTCACAGGACAAATCTATGTTGGAATCAAGGACTCTATATTCCATGGGTCTGATCCTAGGCGACATATCGTCAAGTTGTTTAGTGCGGTGAGAACAAGAAATATCCATGTGTTACCTTATATGTGCATCTTCTCGGATGGTGGGGGTGATCATAACATTACCTCTCTCTTTGTCCAGTGTGTTTTGCTTGCTTTATTTCGCATTTTGGATCTCGACGTATTAAATGTTGGCAGGTGTGCACTAAATCAATCATTCATAAACCAGGCAGAACGTTGCATGTCTGTTCTAAACATTGCTATGCAATGTCTCTCTTTAGAAAGAGACTATCTAGGAGAATATGAAGATGCTCTTAAAATTTGCAAAACAATGAAAGACATTCGCTCAAAGGCCAAAAAGCATCAAGGGCTATCTGGTGCCTATTAAACCAGTCTACAGAGCACAAGTTAAAGCAATGCTATCAATCCATGGAGTTGAAAGGAAAACCTATTGAGACATTCGACCCTTCTCGTGACACTTCAGAGATAGCATCGTGTTGGTCAAAGATTGAACCAATGATCACAACAGAAGGTGATATACCGCATAACAAGCCGAAATTACCAAATTATCCATCTCGTCAGAAGTCCTTCTCCGACCATATGAATGAAGGCTTGTATATGCTTCAATTCAGAAAATGTGGTAATGCTAAATGCATTTTTGATGAGTTGTATGGCAAGGTTACTACCACTGAGAAAGACTATCCTTCCTTGAACACCTCAGGAAAAGATCATCAGAAGAAAAATGCGGCTGGGTAAGAAAGGTTCAATTTTTTAAATTAGTCTTTAAGATACTTTCTTTATGACGAGAAGGAAAAAGTCCACATTTAGTTTCTCTTAATCGTAATTTCATAAAAAGTTGCCGCAATAAGCAGGGTTCAGACAGACCCTGGGAAACCTGGAAAGCTCACTAGCCTCTGTAGCCTGGATATCCAAGCTCAAAATTTTAGAAAAAACAAAAATTACCTCAACACACAAAGTTCTAAAATTATAGAGCTTGGTCTCCCTAGAGAAAGAAAGTGCAAACCCATGTTTCCTAGTCAACCCAGGGCAGCAAAACAGAAATTAATATAAAGCAGTCTTACAAGATCTAAAACTATTTAAAACATCCAAAGATTACACCAAAGTCCATAAAAAAGTTTGCATGCATTATCTTGACCAACCATGTTTTCTTGGAAAATGAATTTGCCTCTGTTTTCTTCTTTTTCATGTTTTCATGTAACAGAAAGCCCTATCTTCACTAGCAACAGAGGACTATCCTATTTTTGCTTTAGAATTGCTCCGCGCTGTGTAGATTGGCCCTTGCGGCTTTAGCGAAGTGAGCGCAAGCAAGCGGACTGCATTCTCTTAAAGAGAATGCAAATCGCTCTAGGGAGACCAGGCTGTAAACCAGAACATAAAAATATCAAAAACTAGACTGTGAAATAGTTTACAGCCTGGCTATCCAGGCTATAGCCTCTGCTTCATTAAAATATATTTTTCTTCTACATAGAAAAATTTTTCTTATGCAATGCAATTATACGTGCTATCTTTTTACGCCTTTTTTGAAGTAACAAAGTGATTGTCGTTTAATGAATTTGTGAAATGTAATAATAAAAATTGAATGGTATGAAATAAATTTTCTTTTCAATGCACCTGTACTTCGAGCGCTGTTGTTAATATAGGGTTTCGTGGAAATAGGGTTTTCTGTGGTTATGGGGTCTCTGAAAAAAACTGCGAAGGAGAGTAGTTCGTATTTTTACAAGGGGGTTTGCTCAATTTTTTACGAAATATATCATGTTTACTAAACGGCCAAGTAGCTTCAATTATATTACCTTTTGATTTTTAACTTTCTTATTATTGAAGAAGGTGAAAGAATTAAAAAAAAGAAAGCTTAATTCAGCAAGTAAGTATCGTAAATTGCTTAATCAATACTTTTGAGAATATTTTTTTCATTCTTAAAGTGGTTCATGTTGTGTTAACTCCCTTTTAACTGCATCAAAGATCTATTTTTTTGTTCGTCGAACGATTGTTATCATTTTCATTTTGGAAAACGTGATATTATCATAAGCATAATGAGGTAAGTAAAGTTTTACACATCCTAGCAATCAGGGATTTGGAATAAACAAATCTCTTCAAGGGTTTGCGCATTTTATAATAAACGCCCTTATCAAACGCTGACCATCTCAGTATTCGGGTTGGGAATATTCTCTTAAAGGGTTCTGATATTATAAACACAATATAGAAGTATCAAAATACTTGGTTAAGACGTTGTCGCGGAAATACATTGGGTTTTTACGTTTTATAAGCACAACAGCGATACCTAAAGTTTTTATTAGGATATCTTGGGACACATGTTTTCGTGGATATAGGGTCCTCATCATATTTATAAGCACAATGTCAGTATTAAGTCTAACTAATAAACAAGTTCTTGTGGAGAGGGTCCATTCATTTTATAAGCACTGTAGACGTTATAATAGGCCCGATATATAAAAAATCCTACTAAAAGTTTTATCGTGGATATAGGGCCCTTACGTGTTATAAGCACAACAACGATACCTAAAGTCTTTATTAGGATATCTTGGTGAACAAGCTCTCGTGGATATAGGGTCCCTTCATTCTATAAGCACAAGAAATGTTTTATAAGTCACTATTCATCACTTCTTTTGGAAAACAAGTTCTCGTGGATATAGGGTCCTCAGATTTTATAAGCACATTATCAGTATTTACCTTCTAACTTGGTAAACAAGTTCTCGTGGATATAGGGGCCCTTCATTCTATAAGCACAGTAGCTGTTTTAATAGGTCCGATACATAAAAATTCCTACTAAAAGTTTATCGTGGATATAGGGTCCTTACGTGTTATAAGCACAACAACGATACCTAAAGTCTTTATTAGGATATCTTGGTGAACAAGCTCTCGTGGATATAGGGTCCCATCATTTTATAAGCACAGTAATTGGTGTAATAGGCCCGAAGTATAATAATCCTGCTAAAAGTTTTATCGTGGATATAGGGTCCTTACGTGTTATAAGCACAACAGCGATACCTAAAGACTTTTCTTGGATATCTTGGTGAACAAGCTCTCGTGGATATAGGGTCCCTTTATTTTATAAGCACAAGAAATGTTTTATAAGTCACTATTCATCACTCCCACTGGGAAAACAAGTTGTCGTGGATATAGGGTCCCTTCATTCTATAAGCACAGTAGACGTTATAATAGGCCCGATACATAAAACCGACTGCTAAAAGTTTATCGTGGATATAGGGTCCTTACGTGTTTTAAGCACAACAACTATTACAATAATAATAATCAGTTTTTATTTGACGTCAGTTAGTCAACACGCATATTTTGTGTAGTTCTTCAAAAATGGTTGAAATTTAGCAAAATCAAAAACATGAACGAAAAAACCGACAAAAAGCAAGAAAAGCAACCATTTGAAGAAGCTAAACAAAACCAAACATGCACTCCCACCTCCTGCTCAGATGATGATGACCAAATCCGTCTAAAGTGCCGAAAATGCCACCGCATGGTACACTACGAGTGCACACAATTACCGCTTTATCAGCTGCAAATTTTTGCCAACACTTATAACGAACAATATCTATGTCAGAATTGCGTGCGGATAACAAGATCTCTAATGAGTAAAATAGGTGAGAACTCGTATCATATGATGCAGAGGGAGATTGAGAAGAAGGACGACGTCATTAAAAAGCTCAAAAACCAGCTAGCCAAGAACCGCAGCCTTAAGAACGATATCGAAAACATCTTAACCAATAAGATGGCTGACTTTGAAATAAAAACCAAGCAGATTATAAAAGAAGAAATAAAGCAAACGACGAATTACATAGAGAAAACATCAGAAAAAACATACGCTGAAATAACTAAGAAACACAAGGATAATCTCAATCAGTGAGAGGAACACCAACAAGAAAACAAGAATGAAGAAAGAGACATCGAATCAAGAAAACGAAATATTATTATACATGGAATGGTGGAATTAGAGGTAGACAACAAAGAGGAACAACAGAAACAAGACAAAATAGATATTGAAGGTATACTAGGTAACATTGGCGTTCAAGATATCAAACCGTCCCACCATCATCGCATTGGACAAAACTGAAAAGGGCTACATTGGCGTCCAATAGTTGATCTTAAAAAGTAAGAGGAAAGAAAGGTAATGCAAAATCTGATAAGTGAAACGATTCAATGAAAATTGGTTGGTTTAGCATCACAGACGACTTACCTCACGAAAGAAAATTATTAAAGCTATGTGCCAAAAGGCAAAAAAATGAATTCAAATGACATTTGTTTGGCATGTAAAGAGGAAGCCTAGAACAACCTCGGCTAGTTCGAAAACCTAGGACAAAGACCAAAACAACGTCTTTTCTTCTGTCCATATCTTCTGACGACTGGACGACAGATGAAGAATTAGACAATTTATAAATCTAAAATTATTTCGTAGAGGTCGATAGACCTGTGAAATATAATTCTATGAATAAATAATAATAACAATAATGTTACCACCCCTCAATTCTCTCGAACAAATTCTGTTCTGTTAACCATGTCTTTTTGTTTCAAAAGTAAAATCCTGTTTGAGGAGTTTTGACTACATAATAATTCATGCACGTTAATTTACACTACTTTCAGTTACGGTACCGGAAAACCATATAAAGTGTATTCATGGAGAAAAGGTATTTCTGGCAAGCAAAATAGAAGTCGTCATGCTTTATCCGATTGCAAGGATAATGTTGTGAGTGTTTTTCTTATTTGAATTTAGATTTCGGTAACTGTAACTAACGGTAACTCGGACTTTCTTATCAGCTGTTACTTATTCTCATGCCTAATAAGGGTTGGGGTTATCACGTAAAAATGGTATTTTGAAGTGTTTAAATGAAGTTTCCGTTTTGAATGAAACAAAAGTCGTTCATATCCATAATGACATTTTCAAATTTTTTTTTCAGCACTGTCTAAGAAAGTTCGCTTCATAAAACTAATAAGAAACATGTTTTTCATTTTTCTTCAGATAGCCGTTTTTTCTGACAGCCTCCTTCGACCGTATGTTGAGAGCAACCAGTTGGATGCTCCTGCAAATTTTTACATAAATTCCACCCCTGGTGGAACCGTTGAGCACATCCGGATTGACTTTGAAATGTCTCATTTGAAGTAGTTCCATCCAGTTTATACTTTGTTGTTGGAACAAACAACATCGGTAAAAACCAAAGTATTAGAAGCACTTATTAAAGTCGCAAAGGAAAGATTCCCTTCGACCCCGGTAAGCTTTTAATTTGTTCATCTTGATTTATTTTGCTTTGTATTTGGTTTGTAGCTGAGATGCCCTTTTAGGACCTTTAAATCTTTTTTGTCCCCTGAAGGATTACAAATAAGAAAGAGTCCTTAGAACCCATGTTTGTTCTACAAGGGCTAAGTTTCGATGAAAGTCCCATCAAAAGGGTCCCAAATTTACCAAATTTTTGACTTTCTTCCTACATTTTTTATCCAAAATTAGAAATTTTTGAAAACCCGGTTGCAAACACCTGTCATCTGTATTTTTTAAACTTCCTGATGTGGCGGTTAATTTTTCACCTTTTGTAGTTAATCTATCAGGTTCAAAGTCCCAATACTAACAGTTTATCTATTGCGGTTATAGATAACATTTGACTCAATACCACCGAGACTCGATTTCGATGTAACTAAAACAAATACGGTTTTGCAAGAGGTTACGTCTCAAACGAATACGAACTATTTGACAATCGAACTGGACGTGACCGACTTGCAAACCTGGAAAAAAAGAGACACAGTCCACCTAAGTTTTGATGTTGGACTGCCAAGACTCATGGGCCAGATAGTCAAAGATGCAATGAAGCCATCAAAGCAAATATGTATAACTCTTTTTCACTATATTTTATATTCATAGAATTATATTTCACAGGTCTATCGACCTCTACGAAATAATTTTAGATTTATAAATTGTCTAATTCTTCATCTGTCGTCCAGTCGTCAGAAGATATGGACAGAAGAGAAGACGTTGTTTTGGTCTTTGTCCTAGATTTTCGAACTAGGCGAAGGTTTGTTCTAGGGCTTCCTCTTACATGCCAAACGAAATCGTCATTTTTTGAATTCATTTTTTTCGCCTTTTGGCACATATCTTTAATGATTTTTCTTTCGTTGATGGTGAAGTCGTCTGTGATGCTAAAGCCACCAATTTCATTGAATCGTTTCAGCTTATGCAGATTTTGCATTATCCGTTCTTTTTCCTCTATACTTTTTAAGATCAACTTGATTGGACGCCAATGTAGCCCTTTTTGGTTTTGTCCAATGCGATGATGGTGGGACGGTTTGATATCTTGAACGCCAATGTTACCTAGTATACCTTCAATATCTATTTTGTCCTGTTCCTGTTGTTCCTCTTTGTTGTCTACCTCTAATTCCACCATTTCCATGTATAATAATATTTTCGTTTTCTTGATTCGATTCTCTTTCTTCATTCTTGTTTTTCTTGTTGGTGTTCTCTCACTGCTGATTTGAAATTATCCTTGTGTTTCTTCGTTATTTTCAGCGTATGGTTTTTTCTGATGTTTCTCTATGTAATTCGTCGTTTGCTTTATTTCTTCTTTTATAATCTGCTTGGTTTTTATTTCAAAGTCAGCCATCTTATTGGTTAAGATGTTTTCGATATCGTTCTTAAGGCTGCGGTTCTTGGCTAGCTGGTTTTGAGCTTTTTAATGACGTCGTCCTTCTTCTCAATCTCCCTCTGCATCATATGATACGAGTTCTCACCTATTTTACTCATTAGAGATCGTGTTATCCGCACGCAATTCTGACATAGATATTGTTCGTTATAAGTGTTGGCAAAAATTTGCAGCTGATAAAGCGGTAATTGTGTGCACTCGTAGTGTACCATGCGGTGGCATTTTCGGCATTTTAGACGGTTTTGGTCATCGTCATCTGAGCAGGAGGTGGGAGTGCATGTTTGGTTTTGTTTAGCTTCTTCAAATGGTTGTTTTTCTTGCTTTTTGTTGGTTTTTTCGTTCATGTTTTTGATTTTGCTAAATTTCAACCATTTTTGAAGAACTGCACAAAATGCGTGTTGACTAACTGACGTCAAATAAAAACTATGACAAATATGCTATACTATGATTGGATATATTACATCATTCCTAATCTTATTTTAAACGAACCTTACATTCACAGTTTCTTGCTTCTATCACAAAGTTCAAAGGTGGTGAATCCTTTTGTAAATTCTTATAAAAAATATCACGATACGCAAGAAGCTTCCTCATGACTTTTTATTCGGCAAAAGCTTGCTCCAAGATCAAACTTTTTTTCATTTGTTTATACTAGCATGCGAAACTGAAGAAAAACGTGCACACGAGCACTACCACACTTCTACCACCATCCCTGTTGGGAACGTTTTCTGGTCAACGTCATCCAACCTTCGGCTTTCTCGACCAGAGCTTTCAAAAGATTTCGTTTTCCAGAGGTTAGTTTAATATTAAAACATAGATAAATGTGAGATGATGACGGGGATAAGGAATAGATATAAACTTCTGTCTTCATGACACTAAGCAAACTACTCGAAATAATTTCCCTTTGATAGAACGGCCATACTTTGGCAATTCATTATGATCCAGTCATACAACTTAGCTTCGAATCAACTCCCAGAAATTTTAAAATCAGAAAGAGGGTTGTTATAGAAATGGCTCTACCCACCCCTCTTATAGGCCAATGTTTGACAGACTGCGATACATTAAAGGTCTCATTGTTACATTTAGTGGCATTCAGTTCTATAGCTCCTGCCAAAGTTCATCTGTCTCCCATTCTACATCCCATAAATCTTTCTTTCTATAAATTTTATTACTTCTTTTCAGTACGAAACAAAAAAGATTACCATCACTTAGGTACGATATATTTTTTAAACAGGGTCTTATTAAAGCTCGTGGCTATCATTTTAAACTAAAAATTTTATCCGAACTGTACTATTCAGCCCCGTCTATAAGATATCCGGTAGTAGGGGGTAGTATAGAACCCATCCACTCTCGTTACATCGCAAGAAAAAAGGTTTATCTTACAAACTTTTGATACATTGGCGTTATAGGCTTGAAAACTATACCAAAATACCGCTCAGTACGCATCACGAAGTAATGTTGAAGACAAAAAGCATTAAATCTTATTTTAAAAAGGTTAGTTTAATTCCAAGATATTGCTTCCTCCAATATTTTCGATATTTACAAGAAAGATTAAATAAGTTATTTTCAAATGACTTTATCACCAAGACTAATCATCTGTGAGTATAAGGAGCAGAGAACTACTACTACAAAACGTTCCCTGATCCTGCAGTTCAGATTATCAGACATCAATTATAATTAGGCCAAATTATTGTAGTAGCCTTACTTGAGGTCACGGCATTTCCCCTCTACTCTGTGACAAGTACCCCACTTTTCGACTTTTTGGTATGTTTTGAGTTGGGGTTTTCGGCTCTTTGGGTGTAGGGATTGAAAAGCCAATTGGGGGGGGGGTACTTAGGCAAAAATAGATGCTGGGTATGTGCGGACGATAAGGGTCGGGTTTTTCACCTTTCAAAGTCTCTTTAAGGGTTACAAAAATCAGGAAATTTCAAAGTAGTCTCTCTAAGGGTGGGAAAAATCACGATTTTTAGAGAAAAAATTGGATTTTGAGGGAAAAAATTACAAAAAAGTCCCACTAAGGGTAGCAAATTTTTGAAAATCAGAGAAAATTTTTCGAAAAAGTCTCTCTAAGGGTCACTTTTTCACTTAAGTTTGGTCTCTCTAAGGGTCGGTTTTCGGAGGTCCCGTCCGCACATACCCCTCATTCACCAACCCTAGTACCCCCCCCCCGGGCTTTTAATATGAGTTAAACATTTTTTATCTAGAGTTTGATATGTGTTTATTGCGAGCGGGGTAGTTCGTTAAGTCCGGTGCGTCGGCAGGGTCCTTGACGAATCAGGTGACGATCAAACATCTGTCAATTTTAAAAACTTTTCATCTACATTGTCTCAGCTGAAGTCTCGCTGGCAACCTGACATTTTCAGTCAGTTTCTCCACGATAAAGAATCAACCATTTTAAAGTGGTTTAAACTACCAGTATCATCGTTTATTTTGAAAAACAATGATTTTTCAGATGAGCTAGCAGTTGATTTTAAGGACCGTCTCGATTACGAAGAAAAATATGATGATTTTAGAGAGGCAAGAAGTATTTTCGATAAACATTGTTCTTCTTCACACAGTCTGATTAAAATCCCATTGATGAAAAGAGCAGGAAACATGTCACATGTTTTCACTCAGGTGATGGACTTATTTTTTGAAGAAATTTAATCATGTGTAACCGTTTCATGATAAAGTTATTCGTACATTCATACTTCATACTTCTTTTCAGTGTCTCGTATTTTGTAGCTTTTTGGGGTTTGACGGTAATAGCTTTTTTTCCGTCCGTGTCTCGGTGTTCGAAGAAAATAGTAATTCGATTTCGGTGCCAAACATGAAATGAGGTTTTTCTTATCTGTCATAAATGCATGTATATATGTACATTGTTTGATTTTCTCGTTGAACTGATCTAAGTCTAGAGCCAAAATTCAACTTAAGTTTCACTGCAATTCCATCTCTTACCGCTACTTTTTTCATCAAAATGAATTTCTCAGTGAAAGACACACGAAATGATTATCGCTTTGTCAAGAGGCGGCCCTGAATTCTCACTCTGATGCAACCAATCAATCATTTTTACAATTCAGAGATTTTCTCTTTAGATTCACTACTTTTCAATTTTCTGATTACTATATTCTATTATCAGACCACTATATTATATTTATTTAATTTAAATGAAGAAAAAGGCCGTAGTTAACGAACCTTCTATCAGGGTTTTTCAGTTATGAAACATCAGACTGAAGTCGCTTTTTTAATCGCCAACAGGTTAGAGGCAATGAAACTGGATTTACGGGATTAATGCAGAAAACGTGTTTAATATTTAAATCCCTGTATGTTTTATTATCATTAACTTGTGTGAAATTTTTGTAATAATACCAAATTTATGCAAAAAAGAATTTGTTTCATTAATTCAATAGTTCCTTACTTAAATGTGTTAGTTTTGGCGGGGGTTAAATTTGGCGGATTTTGCGGCTTTTGGGAAAATTAAATTCCCGCCAAAATAAACAAAAATCTTTATCCACAAAATTAAATCCCCGCCAAATTTTACAAAGCCTGCCATCCGCTAAATTAAGTTACCGCTAAAAATTGCACTTTGGCCAACCGCCAAATCAAGAACACAATACACGTAAAGAACCTGGTATTAAGTTTCCGATAGAATGAAGGAGATTTATTTGGATGTTTTAATGTAGAGTTTACGATATTCGAATTTACCCATTAACGATATATATACTGCCCTTTCTCTTTGGGCTTAAAGGCTCCCTATTTATTGCAGCGTATTCAGCGAATGCAAAAGTAACCGGGCAATCATCCAAGATTTTGGATTTTTCCATAATCTCCGTCCAATCGTCTCAAAAAGAACCACAATTTCACCACCAAAAATTGTTTTGGAATTCAAGGCTTTTGTCAAAAGTACCGGAAATCTGGACTATTTGGTGCTAATTCCGAAATTCCACTCGTTTCTTTCCTAAGTTCCGTTTTTCCGCTCTAAAATTGCCTAATTTTTTGTCTTCGACAGAGGACCCAATTTCAAAATTTCCGTCAAAATTTTCGTAGAATTCCACCACTCTTTTCGAAAAAAAGATCGATTTTGCTCATCCGCCAACCGTGAAGCCCCCCCCATATACCAATCAAATCACGAATAAGACATTCACATCGATGAAACATAGAAAAGATTCCCTGTAAGAGTGCTCATAAGTCTGTCAATAAAGGGTTGCAATCTTCGTAAATTTTGACGTTGGTCGAATTTAGATAATTGACTCAGGAATTGGTGTTTTAGAGTCCACGAAAGCCTTAAAATGTTCTTAACTTAACTTGTTTTTGATATTTTGACCATCGAAGCCTTTTATGTTCTTATATAGTTTGTTCATATAAAAAAAACGTGTATCCCCCCGGAATAGTAGTAAATTTTTCTTTCACCGTTTATATGCGAGTCGGCTTAAAAGCTAAGTGTCCCGCCCCGACCCAACCACTGACCTTTCTAAACCCTACCTCCAAGGTCTATATAAAGCTCAGCAGCCCCGAACTTCTTATAAAGAAACCCCCCTGTGATACATACTTGATTGGGTTTTTCTTATAAATAAAACCATCACTTTCTCTTTTTTTATAGGAAAACCGGCTTATAGAAAGATGTCATAAACTGTTTCTTCTTATAAAAAAAATATAACATTATTATTTTACAGATGGTTTTCCTCTAATCTACTTTATTTTATCTATTGTATTTGAAAATTAATACCCCCGTCTTCCCCTTATCTTAGAAATCAACACACGAAGGAGTGTTGTTTACAGAAAACATCTGTGAAAAATTAATATCTTCTCTCTTTTCTCTTTAACTATCTTTTCTATTATCTATGGGACCGCATATCCACGAGAGACCCTATTTTAAAAACAGTGCTCGAATGAACTCTTTTTCAATGATTGAAGAATCATTTCTCTTGCAGTGCACGTTTTTTTTTTCTATATGAATAGTTTCCTTTGGCTGAGGGTGAGCATTATTCTTATATATATATATTTTTCCAAACAATTGTTCAAAACCCGAAATGTCACCCTGATATTCTTATAGAAGTTATTCTTATAAAACAAAAAGCGTGTAGAGTTAAACAATTTTTCTTGACACTCTATCTGTCTTTACCTTAGCTACAAGTTCCTTTCGAGAAGGTTGTTGAGATAATCAAATGTCATCAGTGCGACAAGCCCAGATGTATCTATAGCCTAAAGGAAACTCTGTCCACTAAAGCTGCGCGTGAGTTGGAAGACACGCTGTTTACGTGTGGGACGAGCTTCAAAACAGCTGATTCGAACCGGGTTCTAGTCCGACTTTTTTTAAATTCTCATTCCTTTCCCACTCTTTCCATCTTCTTCTTTGAACTGTAAAATGTGTGTTAGAGCCACAGGGTTGGATAGTGGCGATCTAATCCCAGTTCCTTCCCTTCTAGTATGCTTTCTACAACGTTATGGCAGAAACGTGTCAAAGGTGTGGCAACTTTGTCTAGTAGAAAGTATACTTCTTTTCTCATGGTTATTTTTGTTTCTTCGGCTGGTTCCGTGGATTTTAAGTTTTAGTTTATTTTATATTTGCGTGCGTTTCATACTTTCACTAAACACATCTTTTTACATCTTTTTATCTGTGGTGGTGTCTAATTAACACTGCTTGGCCTACCTACACAACCCTATTTCCATCATATAGGAGGATATTTTTGTAAAAGGCCGTGTAGAAAAAATCCTGTGTAGGTCGAAAACTGAGGAACAGATAATGTGTTTTCTTAAAAAAAATTTTGACTCATATTGAGTTACTGTTTTCCATCTTAACTCATATTGAGTCGCTTTCTTCCTTGTAGTCACTTTAGATCACTAGTTTTGCATTGATGGATGTCTATGTCATCATATTTTCCTTTTCAATTCCAACCTGATTGATTTTCTGTGAATGTTCATTCTAGATTTTTGTTGTACCTTAAAGGAAGAAATTTTGGCGGGAATATAATTTGGCGGATGGCCGAAAAATTTTTTTCAGAGAGAATTTAATTTGGCGGTTGCAGGATATTTTTGGCCAAAGCGTTATTAAATAAGCAAAAAACCTGTTTTAAGGCTTGAAATAGCACAAATTTGGGGAATGCGTGAAATAAATTTAATTTGGCGGATTTTGGCGAAATCCGCCAAATCCGCCAAATTTTCTTTCCGCCAAAATTTCTTCCATTAAGGTATTTATATTGTCTTTTTGTTTTGTGAGTTTTGTCTTTATTGTTTCCATTTTGAGTTGTTGAAGGTTTTATACTTCTTGACTATATATATGCTGAAGATCAGAGATGTGACCTCAAGGAGAGAAAGTGTTGGAAATACTAAATAAAATAAAGATGAAACATAAAAAGGCACTAATATTTTTATAATTATACGTTTTTTTCCATTTTTTTTTAAATTTTCCTAAATATATAAATCAAACCAATCAAACATCCTGTCAAGAAATTTTATGCGAAAAAGAACCAAAAAACCAATAGACATAAAGTTTAAAAAGCCAAGCAGAAAAACACAAACACCATAAACCACTCAAAAACCCAACCAATGCAATCTGGAGTCCCTGACTTGCGACAGGCGCAGCGGCTTTAAACATGTTTTAAGGACGTCCAACACTCAGCCTCCCCCAGATTCCATAACCTTGAACCGACCCGCAGTCCAAACAAACTAACAAACATAGAAAAATAAACAAAAACTCCCACACAAATACAAAAAAGGGTAAAAAACAGACAAAAACAAGACAAACGACAAAATACAAGTATCAAAAAACACAAATTTTCAAAAAGTAGGCCCAGAACCCGGTTCGACAGTCCGTGCAGCCGTCTGCACGGCAAAGAACGAAAAAGAACATACAATACATAATATAAAGAAATGTTTCAATTTTTCAAATATGCAGTTGCGCTAAAAAAAAATTTAAAGATTCTCCGAATTTTATAAAAGTCTCTGGAAATCTATCAAAAAAAAACACTTTACAATTTGTTTTCGCAAGAAAGATCTTTCAGGTCCCTGATTGAGCATGCGCTTGAAAAATTCTGAAATTCTGGGCAGAACATCTTCAAAAAGAAGAGTGCATCTAGCAATGCGTAGGACCTCCGAATATATAGAACTGTAAAAGATGATTGATGGTAAATTACTATCTTTATGTGGCATTCTTACGATGAAAAAGCGAAAGGCGTCTGTCTTGTCAAACAATTGATGTTACCTTAAGTGGATAAATTTTGGCGTGGATTTAATTTGGCGATTGGCCAAAATACGATTTTTGGCGGGAATTTAATTTAGCGATAGATCAATTTCGTAAAATTTGGCGAGGATTTAATTTGGCGAATTGGAAATTTTGTCACACCGAAATGGGTGAAAGTTACTCAAAAATGTACTAAAAATTTCTCAAAATATATAAAGTCTACTATACAAGTTCATATCTTGAGGCTAGAAGGTAAATAGATCTTTGAAAATATATATTATTTGTTACTGTTTCTCAAAATTTTTTACACTGTATCTGTTATGCTTGTTAATAAAAAAATTAGCTCAAGTTGTATGACAAAGATTTTGTAACCACCATAAAGATCTTGTATGGAGAGAGAGAGAGGGGGAGAGGGCGCCAGTTATTATTAAGAACAGATTGCCAGGAAGCATGTTTCTGAATGGGTACAAGGAAATAATGGAATCATAGAGCTAGTGTGTGAGATGAGTGCTGGTTTCATCTATGTGGCGGTTGAATGTTTACGAGTGACTGTACGAGTGATTGTCATCAATCTATTAAAGAAACAAAGTGTTAGAGTTTAAATCAGTGACTCCAATAACCAGGTCTTAAGATGTTTTTTGTAAGTTGTTTTGGTTACTTCAAGAGGTTCAATATTCAGTTCGTTAACAGTCTCACTCCAATCTCTAGCGATGGTGTTTTTATGTTATTAAAGCCATATGTTATCGTGAGGGATCCAAAAACGTTGCATGTGTTCCATGATAGCGCAAAGGTCATCAATAAATCTACCAACTGAATGAAAATTGTATGCTCTAGGAGAACTAGTAGATATCAAATTTTGTACATATTTAGATTCGTAATAATAAAGAAAAAGGTTAATTCAAAATGGAGCTGGATCTATTCCCATCGGGATACCGATGTTTTCTCTGAGCATATGATTACCAACTTTGAAATAGCAATTCTTGATTAAAAATTCAACACACTCTGATAAGGAAATGTTGGTAAAAAATCTGCTATCTTTTCCTTTTGCTGTCCGATGGACTGAATTTGCAGAAAATCCAAGTTTATTGCGACAGGCCCCATCAAAAACGAAATTAATAATATCTGTCAAAGTTTTTACAAGTAATTCACGAGGAAGTGTGGTATAAAGTGTAGCAAAATCGAAGGTAGAAATTCTTTGTGCTTTTTTCTTAGCATTTATCCGATTTAGGTGTTCAATAACCGGTGAAGAATTTTGAACCACCCAAAATTTGCTAAACCCAGAAAGGAATCTTGATTTTCTGTGAAAACTTTCAACATGTTTGTAAAGAACTTTAAAAACATTTGAAACAACTGCGGTCAACGGTTTGGTATATACACTGTAATTCTATAATCGAGAGCACTCTTTACACTAAACGTCCAACTGATCGATTCATTTGTGTTCATTGCGGTAGCCTGGACTTCCACAAGGACGGTATGAATGAGAAGCTGGCAAACTATAAAAACTGTATATCCTGTGTGTCAGTTGTGCAAAGACAAAGGTATCAGTCATTTTAGTTTCTTATTTGGGTGTCAGTAGTAATTCTACAGATAAATGTTTGAACTGCAATGGTTCATAAGGTAAAATCACAAAATATATTTCGAACATTCACGTCCATCATCAGTTAAAAAGTAAGCTACAAGCAAAATGTTCAGTATTTCTAAAAAATTGAAAAAAATCATAAAATCACATGGGAATATAAAACAAGTATTAAAAGAGAAAAGGAAACAATTAAGTCATAAAATTGTGCATGTACATAAGTAGTAATTCTTGCACAAATTTTCACAGTCGAACTACATTGAAGTATGCTTTGTTGAATAATAGTATTAGGTTTCTTCCACCTTCAACATCTGCAAAGGCTGTATTGAAGATGTTTTAGGCAAATAACATTAAATTTGTTGGTCTACGGGCAGCTCGTCGGAAAAATATGGGTCGGTCGGTATAATAAAAATAATAATTTCAAAATTCAGGCTCGGCAAAGTGCAAAAAAATGATTTCTTGAATTCTATAAGGATCTAAAATTAATTTTTTTCATTTAATGAAGCTCTAAATGTATTCGAAAGTACTTGGAATTCATAATTTCATACTTTCAATGATTTGGAATACATTCTGAATTTTTTCACGCAATGCAATTCTTTCTAATAACCAGTGTAGTGTGTAACATTTACATCAGTGGAAATTCGATATTATTATTTTTTCAATTTCAGTAAAAACAGGGTCGGTCGGGCCCGTAGAACAACAAATTTAAATGTATTCGCCTTATCAAATCAAAACAAAAGGTTTCTTTCAAAATCCAATCTCTACTCTCTGGTAGTATTTGAGGGAATCTTATTTTTGCGATGAAAAGAGCATTGACATTTTTAGTATAGATAGTAGATAGTAGAGTAATATACAATTATTTTTCTCATTGGTTCCTTACTTTTACAATTACTTCAATCCAGGCGTAACCGATCGAAGGTAGTCGAATTCGTTTTTTAATCGAATTTATCGAAACTAATCGAAGAGTAATCGTTTCGATTAGTGTTCAATAACTTTCGACTATTTCGATTATCTTTCGATTACTTTCGACTTCCTTGATAACTTGACCGCCGACTTGCGATTTTGATTGTGTCATTTGATTGCTTGAAAGTGCGGGCCATGCTATGTTCACTCTACCTCTAATCAAATTAAATCTATTGAGCTGAAAGCCTGAAAGACTAGAGTGGAATCTTCAATATTTCCCAGCACGTATAATATACATGAAGCGTTTAATATCTGTTCCGTATTCAAGGCGACGGATTGAATCCATCTTTTTCTTTTTTTTCGAACGGCACGTTTTTTTGAATTCCAGCGATAGATAAACTTCGTTCCCGTGTATCCCAGGCTTTATTTTCGTTACTAGTGGACGGACGCCAGAAAAGATCCTGTATTTGGCTGATGCTTGTCCCCCTCTTTAAAAACAATCAATACGTCATAAAAATCAAAGAAGAACTTAAAACTAACGTTTTGTTTTCAAATTACGCATTCTTTTGCATTCGAATATCAGACAGCAAAGGGCCGATAGGGAACGAGGTGGGCGTTTAATTAGCGCTTTTGTACATGAAAACCACTCAGGATACACTTTTTGGATGAGAATGAAATACCTTCGTTTCAAATAAGCCACTTTTGGCTGTGAGAGCTCCATTTTCAAATCAGCCCCTGCAGACAAAAGAATCAAAAAAGCCTTTAGGTTTGAGCCCTGGAGAAGAGAAAAATATATGGACAAACCAAATAGATAAAGAAGAAAGTTTAGAATAAATATCATTTAAAGATTCCTTTAGTAGCTTTTGAAAGTGAGATTTTCGGGATTTTCTTGTCTTCCACTTGAGCTATCTATTTTTGTTGGGACTTTTGCAGATTTTTGCTAAAATTCTCTCCGAACCGAGTTATATGTGTCATCAGAGCGCTGAATGGACGGGATAACCTTCACTTCAGTTTACTTTTGCATCTGTTGATATTATTCTTTCATTACGAACACCTTGTGCAAAAAGAAATCAATAAGGCGCATCAAAGTGAAAAAAAAAATTTTCATTCTTGATATATACAAGAGAGTTTTTCATGTGGATTTTCTGTCTTTATGCTACCCATCGAATAGATCTAGATTCAGGAATTTTAGAAACTCGCACATTCTGAACAATATTTTGTTTCTCCTTTTGTTGCTAGATTTTGAACAAGAAGTCCAAATTCATTTCATCGTCGCATCTCAAGTCGACACGTCGCATCTCAAGTCGACTCGTCACATTCAAGTTGACTCGTCCCAAATTTTTGGAACAAGTTTCCTACTTTGCACGAATGGTTATCTACAACATCATTGTGTTAGTCAAAATGTCAAAACGCTCTTTATTCGTTAATCGTATAGAGAATAAAAGAGCAATTCATAAATGAACATATCTTGTCGTGAAGATTGAATATGGTTTTGGTGAGATTTTAGCAATTTGGTAATTCAAAAAACGCTCATAATCTTGGTCTATATGTTTTAGAAATTGCTCGAATGACAACACACAAGTATTTTGGTTTTCAAAATTATTTCTCGTTCTCGTTGCTTTTTTACTTGGTGAAAGTCTATGATAACATCAATCAACAAAATATTTAATTTGGCCTTTTTATCTGCATCAACCTGGTTGGATTGTTGGTTAAAATTGTTATATTGCCTTTGTTCGTTTTTGCTAATAATGGGATCTTCCCGAATATTGTCATTTGGATGAAGAAATTACAAAGACATACAATTAATACACTTGCATATGAATAAAAAGACTGTATTATTTAAAAAAAAATAATTGATGTTTAAATTGTATAATAGTTATTATTTTTTAACTCAATTCTATCCTTTGTTTGATTTTTTTTTTCGAAATTGACGAAAATTATTACTCCCGATTTTATCAGTTTTCTCATAAGTCTTCTCAGCTTTTAGCCTTCTCGGCTCTTGGATCTCGGATCTTTAAGGGCTTTTTGGAGTTATTAAAAGAATGTAAGATTCGAGTGATCAAGATTACAATTGATCTTCTTCTCAAAATTTTCAGACAATGTGAGCTTGAGTACTTTGATTCAAAAATGTAGTCATTAAATGTTTTTTCTTTTAGACAAACTAGTAATAAAAACAAAACATAATGGAAAATCCGCCTGAAGTTACAACTGATGAAATTGAAGAAACAAACAGAGATGGCAATACAGGAAGATATATTAAAGAATGTTTGCACAAAAACCACAGATCAATGTCAACTTGCCCATTGGTTTCAGACTCCAAAATTCGACAAAATATCAGGGAACAAATTGTGAAGGAAGGAAATATGACTTCAAACACAACTTTCAGAATTTGCAAAGACTGCTATGCAGAGCACTCAACCAACCCACCAAGCACGTCGTTCAAAGGTAAACGAAAGTATAGTACGTCAAACCCATCGAAAATACTGGATATAATAAGGGACGATATAAAGAAGCTAAAGGTTGACAACCCGGTCAGAAAGATAGATTATAATGTTAAACTATAATGCAGAGGAGTGGCTTAAAGATCGACTAGCCAATTTAGTATCTTTGCTTGAAAATTTAACTGAGCATGATTCAGAGAAGGATGAATCAAAATTGAAAATCGCCTTTTATAAATGACCGTTTGGTTTTACCATTTTCATTCAGACAAAACTTGTTGTTTTATAGTTTCTCAAGAAGCCGTTCTATTACAGATGCTTTAAGTGCATTCCTAACATCTGGAGCGCACACCTTTCTCAAGAATAGGCTTGATATGAACGCGTTAACCCCAATAGTGTTTCCTTCTGGTTTTATACGTGTAGTATTTGATAACGAACAAGTAGTGGGAAAATCGTATCGTGTAAAAGTTTCCGATGGAGTCAAATTAAGCATCATCACAAGTAAAGCTTACCTCAAATTAGACGATTCGACCATATAAGAGGATCCTGCGTCAAGCCCAAAGGAATGGTTTCCTTCAGAATCCCCTACGCGTCCAAATTTGGAGAAAATTTATTTTTCCAATCGAGATTGTTTTCCCTTGAAAACAAACAACTTCATAAAACAGAGACTTCGTATCGTTTATAATCAACAACAAGTCGAGCTTGACGACAAAGGAGAGTTTAAATTTTCAGATAGCATCGGTGATCTAGTTAAGAAAAAAGAACAATGTTCAACTGAAAAATCTTGTAGTATATGTAAGCAAGCCAATGATATTTCCTTGAAAGTGCGTACTTCATGTGGTGGCTCTTTACAACGTAATAAGTTCATTATTCACAAAAGCAAAGTCGATACGGTGGCAGACCCTTATGCTTGTTTCGAAGTCACGCAATCACAATCCCCTGAACTAGTTGATACTATCGTAGGCGAAGCAGAGCTTCTCAACCCATCAGGGTTTGAAAATATTTTGGTGATACTGAGAAATATTGGTGTACGTGCGGGTATCAAAAAGTATGTACCAAAGGGAAACCGGGAATGGTTATTACTAGAAAATGATGGCGCTATATATACAATAATAATCAAAATGATTGAGAATGTCTTCGCATGCAGTAAGTGTAATCAATCGATATATGGTAAAGAGATGGCTGAGGACATTCTTGTGTTGCGCTACACAACGTAACTGTGACAAGAGAGTTTGATTGGATAATCATATTACCTGGCTTGCTTCATTTTGAGATGAATGCTGCCAAGGCATGGATGGATTTGAATTGGGATGTGTTGGTCTGTGACGTAGTTTTCGCGCTGGGTTAGTTCAATTATTTTTTTAAAAACAGCTTTTTTATTTTTTATAATAATAGAGAGTTTTGGCTGAGGGTACCAACGTATTGTTAAGAATTTGCCTAAATCGTGAGAGAAATTTTGTTTATCTTTGTTTCATGCATTATTACTTTTTAGAATTGACCATTACACGCTTTTTTATAAGAACAATATCTGTAAGAATATTAGGGTGAAAATTGGCCAGATCGTAAGAATACATCGTTTTACAGTTTTGTTTATTTCAAGGTAACAAAAATATAACTGGGTTCTTCAAGTTTTTACACTAAAAAGTCGCAAACTATCATTCTTAAAAAAAACACATAAGTGGATATTCGCACTGTAGTCTGGCCATTGTGCAACACCTTTGGAGCTAATTGACAGCTGTTGATTACTTATTTTAATTCAGGATGTATCACCGAAAACGCATTGAAGTATATTCGTAAAGGAAGTGACCATCATAAATTATGGGATGTTCTGGAAGTCTGCTTTTTAGCATTTAAAGACGAATTTACGTTACCGTATGTGAGGAGCTGCATCAAATCAAAATCATATTCAACAGTAGACGGTTACTGCAAATTTTACGACACGATCAAAAACCCTAATTACATATACGTTTACGAAATGACAATGAGATATTTATTCTCCTTGATGCTGTTTCGTAAAGGGTAAGTAAGAATACAAAGATAACTTTTAAAGAGTTGTTTTGCTCCCTCTCTCCCTCTCTCCCTCTAAAATCCCTATTGTTTAGATTCGAGAAAATGCTTTGATGGATGCTCACATTGTCGAATCAAAAAGGACGAAAAAGTTTGATCACGAAGTTGAGATAGCACATGTACGCATGCGTTCGACAATCGAATTTCAATCGGTCGATTGCGTGCGATTTGGTTCGATTGGTTCGATCGTCGATTCCGTTCATTTGAGATCGTCTGGCTATATGTTTCGCGGAAATTTCTTCTCTTAACCAGGCGTAGTTAATCGATATAATCGATAATCTTAAGTAATCGATAAATAATCGATAAGTAATCGATGGAATAGATATTGATTAACCGATAGAATCGATATGTAATCGATACTCAAGATTTCTTCAAAGCTCGATTATTTATCGATCAATTTTGTCATCGATTGTTTATCGATTATAGATTGATTATACTTCGATTCAATTAAGTATCTATTAAAAATCGATCGACTATCGATCACAGCTTTTGATCGATTACATATTGATCAAAAATTGGTTAATCATCGGTCAAATAATTAATCGATCAACTATCGATTCGTGATCGATTATTTATCAGATTTTAGGGAGTGGTACTTTAATTGGGTTAACTTTCGCCATTTTCGCGAAATTAAAAGCAACATTTTTTGCTGATCTCGATTGGGATGTACTTTTGAATCGAATCCAATCCCCTGGTAGCATAGGGCCTAGAAAAGCTACTACACTCATTTTTTTTATAAGCATACGGTAAATTTCGGCTGAAGCATTCTCAAACCCTCTGACAGGCTGAACAAAAAAAAGTTAAATTCCAGAAATTTTCTTTACTTCATTAAATACCTTATCTTGGCCCTTTTTACGCCGGACCTTATTAGCGTTATTTTTGGGCTCGTTGGTGGAATAAGGGCCGGCGTAAAAAGGGCCGATAATGTGTTCAATAGTCGGTCACGATCGATAAGGATACGTGATCGAAGATAAGTAAATAATTGATAAGTAATCAATGCATGAACAATAAGTAATCGATGATTGTTAACAATCGATACATGATTGATAAGTAATCGATAGGTTCTATGTAGTCGATATGTAATCGATAGCTTGGAAATAATCGATCGCTGATCGATACTCAAGATTTTTTGAAGGTCTGATTACCTATCGATTATATCGGTTAATCGATATCTAGTAATCCATCAATTACTTATCGATTATTTATCGTTTACCCAAGATTATCGATTATATCGATTAACAACGCCTGGTCTTTTTGGTAAGTTAGTCTACAAATAGTGACGATCTATCAAAATTATTCGTTTGTTTCTTATAAGAATAACGTGCATGCTCTTGAAATATTCTTTCATATTAAAGACTTTGTGAGCAAAAAAAGTGAGTTATTTGACTAAGGGAGCGTCTCCAAATATTGTTTCAATTTTTTCGTTTCAAATTGTTTCATGAAACGAATTTAAACGAAGTTCAAACGAAATTCAACCGAAGCTCAAACGAAATGCATAATTGGTTCTAATTTAGAGATAATTATCTAATATTATCTCTGAGTTTTCTATTTCGTTTCATTTCGTTTAGAGAAACTTCTCACTTAAAGATTTGTGAAACGGATAGGATAGGGAGTTCATGTTTAATTTCGCATATGCACGCTTTTTTAGGAATATATTACAATGACCGAACTTTATTTTCAACAGAATGATTTTCTTTCGTATTTTATGATGTACACTTTATTTGAAATATATTTTTCTTACTGTTCGGGGCTATCTTAACAGGGATATAATTAGTGCAACAATTTCAACAGGTCTTGACGGTGTTACCGACTCAATTTGTGATTAATTACCAACTCAGTTGTGATTAATTACGGTATTCCCGTATGAATTATATTGAAGTAATTTGCAAAGTGTTTCCTCGTGTTGTTATGTCGGAAAGTACCTTCGCAGTCTTCTATCATATTTTTTATTTTTTATCAGAACCTGTTTTAAAAAAATTCTTAAATCGAGGACAAAAGATTAGAAAACTTGTTAAGTTTGAAAGCAAGAAACTTCAGCAACCGAATCCCTTTAAACATCGAAAAAAATATTACGCATTTTGAGAAAGTAAGATCTATCTATTGTTGTAATAACAAAATCAGGAGGCACATAATCTTCGAGTTATATGATCGAGTTATATTGCTTCGAGTTACGGAATCTTCGAGTTAAGGCCCGTAACTCGAAATAAAAATGAAGCATTTTTATTTCGAGTTAATTTTTTAACTCGTTTTTTTTATTGACCGTTTTCCTCTCGAGTTAAATCAAGGAAAATAACTCGAAATCATTTATACAGCATTTTGATTTCAAGTTAAATAACTCGAAATGAAAATTTCGTCAAAATGATTTCGAGTTATATAACTCGAAATTAAAATGCCATCAAAATGATCTCGAGTTATATAACTCGAACTCAAAATATTACAATATTGGTTTCGAGTTACGTAAATAGTTGTGTCTGTCAGTTAGGTAAATGTCAGATGGAAAAATTATGACTTTTCAAATAACAATTTCAGACCATCAACTCTACCAGTACATTTTACCAAAACCTATAATTTCCCAGTGATTCTTTCTGGGGTCACATCTTGGGGCAAGTGGGTCACATCTTAGGGCAGCTTTTTGGGGTCACATCTTGGGGCAAGTGGGGTCACATCTCGGGGCAGCTTTTCGGGTCGAATCTTGGGGCAAACGGGTCACATCTTAGGGCAGGTTTCACAAGGGCACCGGTTTCACATCTTGGGGCAATCGGGTCACATCTTGGGGCAGGTTTCACATCTTAGGGCAGGGGTCACATCTTGGGGCTGTACACCCTTAAAGCCTGGGTGCATTTAGGCAAAATGGGTGCCGGGTATGTGCGAGCCACAATAAGGGTTCTTTTCACACGCCCTCGAAAGTCCCTCAAAGTCAAAAGAGTACAAGAAATTTGGGAAAAATCGACCAAAGTTTGGTGACAATCTCTAATAGGGCTCCAAAATGTCAAAAAGTTTCGATTTTTGGCTTGGACGTGCTCGTCACTTCGCAAAATTAGTACCCTCTCTACGCTGCCCAAAAGTTTGCGGACATACAAAAATACTAAGATTCTAGCTCAACTGAAGTTGAGAAATATTACTGTGGTATAAAACCAGTAAATAAGGCGGTAGATTTTCATAACTCGCGGAGCGAATTAAGCAGTTTTTAGTCCAGAAAATTCTAAAACTAAAAGAGATTATTTTGAACTTTTCAAGGGTTTCTCTTCTGTTCACAATTTGAAAATTCGGGCCTTATTGACTCTACTACTATAAGAAAGCTATAGCCAATCCAGAATCCGTGGAAATCGACGACAAAAGAGCCTGTCATCATTAACTCGATGGAAAAATTTGCCATTTTTCTTTCGAGTTAAAATACGTCATATAACTCGAGTTAAAACGAGGAATATAACTCGATGAAATTGTTTAAAATAAAAAATCCGAGTTATATAACTCGAGAGGAAAATTGTCAATAAAAAAACCGAGTTAAAAAAATAACCCGAAATAAAAATACTTCATTTTTATTTCGAGTTACGGGCCTTAACTCGAAGATTTCATAACTCGAAGCCATATAACTCGATCATATAACTCGAAGATTATGTGCCTCCAAAATCAGACTATTGCTAAAAGTTCTAAAAAGTTTTAAAAGTTGTCTTAGAAAATTATATGAATTTGATAGAAAAACTTTATTTCGTTTCACCATTCGTTTCAAAATATTATCTTTTTTCGGTTCAATTATCTTCTTTTCTTAAGTAATTAAAGTTAATAAGACATCATCATCTATTGCTACCATATGTAAACAAACCACTTTCAAAAGCAACGCACAGGTTTAAAGGGGAAGTTTTACTGTGTTGCCGGTGATTTTCTGCTATTTTGCAAAAGTCTACAACCTTTTGTCCAGGGTTGTAGACAAGAGAATTGAGTTGAGTTTATTTTAGTAAAAAGCTGGGTTTCTAATTTTCAGATCTTGTAATTGTTATTTGAAATGACATTTTGTGATTTTCTTTTTAGACTGGCTCGATTTCATCAGGAAACACAAATATTACAACATCTGGTTCATCGAATATGGTAAGATTTGTTTTAATTGTCTTTGTGGCGTGCCCTGGCACTTGAGAATAATCTACAAATTCAAAGTATGATTAGTAACCTGCTTGGTTTGTATGGTAGAATAATTTGATTCACCAGACAATAGACAATGTAACATGGCATCTTAAAATAACACAGCTGTTTTTCTGTTTATGCTTCGATGTTGCCTTCGTTTAACTTCAAGATATGCTTGTTATTGATTTTATTTTAGAATGTCAAAACTTCGTATTCGTCATCGACGATTTCTTCTCCTTTAAGCAATCAAGTAAGAATTTTTTCAAGTTCTTTGGAGATTATTTGTTATATTAATATTAACAGTCATCAAACTTTTTTATTCAAGAAACAAGAACCACTTCAGTTAAAAGTTCATATAAGCCATATAGCCATCTTGTATCAAACAGCCTCATTATCAATTAGCAATGCACAGACCCGTAGTACTTCTTTGTATCTTTTGTTCTTAATTTTTACATCCCTGTTTCATTTACCTGGCGTAAAAATCAGTCATCTCTTGATCATATCGGGTGACTAAAAACAACTTTGCATGTTTGACGGCGTATTTGAGACGTAAAAATAATGCAAAAATCTCAAATTCACTTGAGTGATATAGTAAGGTCCAACTTGAAGTATAATTTTTTGGATCATTTGTTACTTAGTTATGACCTATATAAAAATCTACAACATACCAAACAAGAGGAATTGCAAGCTCATACGTATTTAACTACTGGGCTAAACTTAAAAAGTTATACCGTTTAAGCTAGAATGTCTTTGGTTACATTCAAGACTTTTTTCGGCCCAAGAAGTTGCCAAAAGTGCGAAGTTTTTTTTTTAGTCATCCGGTATTCCTTCGTTTTCTAAGTTCCGGTGAGTGTGGTGTTTTTGTGTTTTGGTCCTCGAGAGATGGATTTTTCATATAGTTCACTTCAATTATTTTGCTCAAAAACAGTATAATCGCTGTATAAAGGTTTACTCAACTATCATGGAGTACTTTTAATTTTTCACATAATTTCCCCTAACATATTATATACACTGGTGTAATTTCTTTTTTTTTAATTTGGTGAAGGGAAAAGAAATGTAATCTTATTTGATTAACACCAACACCTTTTTTGTTTTCAGGTTCGTTATCACCTGCCAAACCTTCACGTTGTCAACAAATGCTCCTTTTGAAACATCAACTCGATAAATTTCCGTCAAATGCATGTCCAGCTTTAAAAGAGTTACGCAAGGAAATAGAACTACCTGACTTATCGGATCTTGAAATACCTATTTTGTTGAAAAGCAAATCACTAAAGAAATCACTTTAGAAATCACTAAAGCTTATTTTAATGAAAACTTCTAACAGTTTCGTTGTTTACTTTTACAGAGTCTAACCATCGATTACTACTGGAATTAAACGCTAAGAAGCAACGCTGTATTGAAGAAATCGATTTGCTGATTAGTGATATGGAATCTTACCTTATATTTTATACATCCAAAATCGCAGAGTTGAGTGACAAAGCTGATACAAGTGTCGTGTTTGAGGTATGTTTGCTTTAATAATGTACTTATCTTTTATAAGATACCCAGTACTAAAGAAGAAAAGCGTCCAACCTAAAATGGCAATTAAAAATTCGTTAAAACATGATAATTTGAATTTTTATCTGATGCGCGTAAATAACGACATTTGATTGGCTTCTTTAACTGTCCAATACTTTTGCATACATTGATGATATGAACCATTGCAATGTCTTCTGACATTACATCACAGACCCAATAGCTGATTGGTTGTAAGTGACATAAAATGTCACTTATGTCACTTACAACCAATCAGCTGTTGGGTCCTTGGAAGACATAGCAATGGTGCATATTATGAATAGCTTCAGCGGAGGCTATGAATTTATAAAATTGACATCACTCAAGGATTTTGTTGATAATTGAGCATTTTCTTTTCTACAAAATAGAAACTCATCCTTTCAAAGGAAAACTACCAAGAATCCCGTTTTATGACCTTACAAGATGGAATTATGGAATTATATAGGAATTATACTTTTCTCGCAAGCCCAATATTTTTGCATATTGGATTCGACTTTGTCCAATAACTGTTTAGTAGTATCAAAAAGAAACATATCCGAATCTTTTATATCTGATGCAAAATAATTTTCACTTTAGGACAAAGAGTCTAGTGAATGTCAACTCGGAATCAGTTTTGCCAAGGAGCAATTAGAAAAAGGGTTCAATTGTTTTGCTTCGGTCCTTCCCTTGGAAAAGATCGAGTATCATCAATTTACATCAGGTGTCAACTACAAACCTTGTGCTGAAGAAAGAGAAGAACACGACGAGGAGGAGGAAGAGGAAGTAGCAGCCGTTGCAATCGAGACAGCTACAGAAGAGTTAGAGGCTCTTGACATCGACCATTGAGATGTGGAAATGGTACAAAGCCTAGGATCTGACTTGTTGGGTTCATTCGATGTAAGTGATTGCACCCAAGGAGATTTTTTTTATTCTCCCCGAACGTTTGGGCCAAGGTCGTTTGAATGGCAGAAACGGGAGTAACGCTTGTTCCGGGTGAGGGGGGGGGGTACAAGGGTTGCGAGCCCTATTTTTCCGACCCTTACTGGGACTGAAATTTGATTTTCTGATTTTTCCGACCCTTAGCGGGACTTTGGAAGTCCAAAAAAGGTACCCTTAAGAGTGGCACATACCGTACCCTCCATTTGCCTAAGTACCCCCCCCCCCCGGGCGCTTGTTGCGTCCTCGGGTAAGTTATGGCATGTCTATAAAACTGAAAATTACCATAATTTTTGGATCGCATTAGTCGACAGAAAATGACCAAACAAATGACTGAGATTGAAGGGTACTGTGATGAAGTTTCTAACCTGATGTGTAACCTAATTGTTTTTTCGCTGATTTTGGCGAAAAACCTTTAAAAACTAATTATGACGTCATAATCGATGACGTCATAAAAACTAAAAATTGAATTTCTCAAGAATGGTTTATCCAATTGTCTTCAAACTTCCACCAACGATGTTTCTCATTAAAGTCGATCATTTAGAAAAAGAAATTTTTCAAAATTTTCATGACGTCAGCAGAAATTAGGAAAAAAGGAAAAATCCTATTTTTTGCTGACATAATCAGAATTTCTGTTCGGTCATTTGTTTGGTCGTTTTTTGCCGGCTAATGCGATCTAAAAATTATGGTAATTTTAAGACATGCCATAACTTACCCGAGTCATTTCTATCTTGTCTGGCTATTTTATGAGTCAGCGTTCAAATATTAACTTTGTAAGCAGTGTTCCTTTGTTTGTTGGTTGTATTGAAGTTGGAAATACTCTGCACGAGGAAGCTGCTAATCTACTTGTACAAGAAGCAATCGACCTAGTACCAGTAGATCTTCACGTTTAAGAGGAAAGAGGATCCTTACCAAAAGGTTTAAACGAGGTCATTACATATTTATTCTTGAATGTCAGAATCATAATAGTGACTTGCAATCACCAATCTATTTGTTTGGTTCGACCCACTAACAATGAAAAAGTTTTTCTTTTCGACTCCCATCAGCACGTCGAGATGGGGCCGTTGATCGCTTGGTCGAATGAAGATATTGGAGATATCATTGAATATATTCCTTTTAAGAACAAAGAAGATCAAATATATTTGTGTTCCATTCAGCATTAGCTGTTCAATAACATCTTATGCGCGCAGTGTTGTGGCCTCAAAAATACTGATTTGCTGTCTCTTGCCTTTATCCCTTTTTTATTCCCAGTGTAAACATGATTATGTGCTTTAGTTTTATGAGAGACCTTTTTATTTGTATTCAATAAAGTTAGCTTATGCTGAATGGATGAAGGTTATTGCTGAAAAACCAAACCTGCATTTTAAGGGCCACTAGAAAAATGCTACCTGACATGAGCAAAGAAAAAATATGATTAAAAGTGAAAATTTCTGAATTCAACTTTTGGGAAAGATTAAGATGCTACAAAAAATTGGAAATTTTTTAAATTTGCGATTTTAGAAAAAAAAGCATTTTAGGGGCCATATACTGCACGCTATGGTCGAATTTTTGTTTTTTTGTCTTCAGAACAATTTCATATTTGCCTTTTAACGAAAACTTATATTTCACGGACACGTTTACTTTTAATTTCATTGATTGATTGTAGAGAGTTATAATGGCGGGATCTGGGACACTCACACACACGCGCACGCGAACGCAATGACATCATCGACACTCACGCACACGCGCACAAAAAAAATCCCGGGCGACCAAAAGAATCCGCGCAACCTAAATAAATTTAAAGAAATTGTAAAAGCTGGGACAAATTTGAAAAAATGCTGAGTCATCAAAAAAAGTTGTCAAAAAATTTGAAAAGAATGAAATTTCAAATTTTGTTGAATAATTTTTGATGATTATAAATTAGGTGGTCAAAAGCAATGAGTAAAGCATATAGTGAAGATATGTAATATCTGTCATTTTGGAAAGGAATAGTATTGATATATAAATAACTCAAACTGATAAAAACGAAAAAAAGTTAAGAATATTTTTGTTAATTATGTATATTTACGATTTTTTTGGTATTTTTAATTTTTTAATCATTCCGAAACAGAGGGTAATTTAGCAAAAAGTTAAAGGGAATTTAAATAGTGGTATGTGAAATAAAAACCTAATCCAAATGAAAATAGAAGAAAAGTAATAGTGGAGAAACAATGAATTGCAAAAAACTTTTTTGATAAACACACTTCCGTACAACTTGTGTAAATACAAGTTCATCAAAATACATACAAAATGGGGACAAATACAAAAGCAAACATCAAATACATCAAAAAACATACAAACACAAAACAAAACCAGAAGTCCCAGACTTGTGACTGGCATAGTGACTTTCCACGTATCCTGCGTATCCATCCTCCATCTGAAAAAAAAATATATATTTTTGGTTGATTAGAAATTTGGAAAGTATGTTGCTAATGAGTAAAAGGGAAATTCCCTGGAAAAGCGTTGTTAGTTGGAGGTTGAATCTATAATTGGAGGTTGAAATTATAATAAAAATGTCTGTCTCAGTTACGACCACTTTAAAGAATTTTTAAATATGATTTAGATATGAGCAATCAAACGATTAAAGAATTAAGAGCAATTGCTAAAGAGCGTGGTTTAAGAGGATATCACAAACTTAGAAAGGGAGAGCTTGTTTCTTTATTAGAAGCTCCAATAAGACCACCGAGAAGACCTGGTCAAAAAAAAATCACTCGGTAAAGTGACATTGTTACCTAAACCTGAAAGTATGGATATTTTTGAGCAGCAGGAGATGATGAAAAATAGGTCAGTGGTTAAGAAAAAGCTAAATGAGTGGTATGATTGGCTAATAAATTACGTGCCTGAATCAATTAAAGAGTCAGTTGGGAACGCTTTTTTAAAGGTAAAAAATAGTGTTATGAGTTTGTATGAAAAAGGTAGAAGAGCTTTAGTAGGAAAAGGTAAAAAGACATTGTTAGAAGAAGTTGAAGAAGAGGCTAAGAATGAAGATGTTAAAAGTCTGATGCCTGTAGAACATAAGAAAGCGATGAACGGTGCATATAAGAGTTTCAGGATAAGCGGACAAGAAAAAACAGATGTTGATAGTTATATAGCTCTTGTGAAGCCTAAAATTGAGAAACTTATTAAAGAGCAAGTGGAAGTGTTGGTTGCAGCTAAATTTCAGATGCATATCAGGGTGATGTGGTAGAAAAAAGAGCAAATTTTGAGGTTAGATGATGAAGATATGGACGGTTGGAGTGAAGAAGAGAAGCAACCATGGAAACAAGCTAAAAACACTCATGAGATCAAAGTAAAGAGGTAAATCTATTTTGAAGACCAAAAAAAAAAGTTTGGATTCAACTTTACATATGGCCATATGCATACATTCAACATTTTTGTACTTTGCCGGTATCTTGTTTTACTAAGTTAAGAAGGACTTTCTCGAGTTACGACCATATGATGGTATTTAAAGCTCAAGAAGCTCTATAAACAATAAAGCTAGTTATTAATATAATAACAGACAAAGATAAATTACAGTTTGAACAAAAATATCAAATGTACATATATTAAAAAACTTGAGCAAATTTCTTTAAAGATTCCAGAAAAAGAATTGAAATCATTGCTGAAATGAACTTCTGACTAAATTACAGTATTTAGTATTCAGTTTCAAAGACAAGAAACAAAATTTGACATACAAAACACTTTTTCCAGTCAATGAATCAGCTCATCATCATAACCAGTCTGCCATTTTGTTTGTTTTGATTTGCACAAGTAATATTGTAATTCGTGTTATATCATACACTGTTATAATTTGCATTTATAACACTCCCTTCAGGTTTTCAAAGCTAAATCAAAACTAATAAATTGTAATATGTAATAATGGTAATAGCATCTAACGTAATATGAAAATATGCATACTACTGTCCCGGAACATTTACGGAAGAGACTAACTACGGGGATGCTTGCGCGACAAAACACACAAAAAAGAAATTTCGAGATTCCAGTCCAATATCTATGCGTGAAACTATGAGTGCCTCCTCGTCGCTGCGCTCCTGCGGGGGCAATAATGCGTCAGAAAAGATTACAGATTTTTCTCCATTTTTTACAGCACCTGACCCCGAGAATGTAGTAAACCCCGATAATGTAGGTTTTTCATTTTTTAGCATTGTAGCCCTAACGATAGTTCAACTTCATAAAAAGTTGTTTCAGCAGTATACTGTTACATCTTACTGATTATTTCTGGACAGAGAATTTTAACTTGAATTAATTTTTTTCCAACGAAAATCTGAATGGAAGTTGATTGGATATTACCCAAACTGAGACATTTTTTAAATAAATCCTCTCTAAATCGAAATCTTTTGGAATTAAGTTATGATGATAGGGTATTTTCTTATTCCTAATGAACTAAGGAAATGGGGAAAATAGTCCATTTCAATATTTATTGTTCTAAGTTAGATATTTTGACGAAAATATTTGACCTAACTTTTGGGGTTAGTTGACCTACAATTTGGGGGCCTTTATAACCCGACAAAAAAGTCTGTCAAATTATATAAAACTTGTTTGTTGTACTTTTATAACATGAAAGTACTACCTGAGAGATGATTAATATTGAAATTTTGAGCTTTTACGACGTGTCCCAGACCCGCTGGGACCCCAGCCCAATCAGAAAATTTGCCTAAGTTTGGAGCAATAGAATTTCTATTCCAGTTTGGACTTAAGTAGAAACTTTTGGACCCGAAGTGGGAAAAAAGTTCCACCGGGGCTGTGAGGCAGGGGTGTTGTTACATTATTCACATATTTCAACACAAAATTTTCAACCTACAAAATAAAAACAACTTTCTTGTCTCCTCTTTTCGTCCTTCCTTTTACTTTTCCTCATTTGTAGTACAATGAAATTAATGTATTTGTTAATTTTTTGTCAGCGTATATTTCTAAAGTATGAATTTCACTTAGAGAACAATAATTTCCGATGAATACCAAAATTCCATTCCCAACAACCGAATCTTTTCACCTACATTCTGGGGGTTAAAAAGTGAAAAAATCCAATTTTCAGAATAAGTAAATGCTCTTTAGAATATTGTTTTCGCATAAAACATTTCTCAAATTTGCTATTAGAATTAATCCAATTGAAAAAATATCAACATTTTACTTTTATTAGATTTAAAGCCATAAAACCAAACCTACATTCTGGGGGCTATAACGAAAATGGGAGTCAACTTCAAGGACCAAAAAAATTGGTCTATCTATCAAAAGTAATGAAACTAACCCCTGGGAAAGGATTTTGGGAGTTCAAAATTTCGTTAAAAATATTTAATATCTTTTAAAATGCAAATCTACATCTTTCAGGTCTGATTCAAATTTCACCTACATTCTCGGGGTCAGGTGCTGTAAATAGAAAATCAATTATCTTTTATTACGCCTTTAGTATATACCGATGCAAAATATTTTCACATAGATTTTCAACCAATTGATGAGATAATAATAAGCACGGTTTTTGTTTGACCACGTCTTTAAATTGCTTTTCAATAGGAAACCAGCAATCAAAGAATGGACAGTATGTTCCATTTGCACTAATGAAATATGAAGATTCACCAGCTCATCTTCTTTCCTGCAATTGCAGGTTTCATCGGATTTGTTTCGAGATGTGGACAGAGAAAAGTATGAATTGCACCACTTGTGCAACGAAAGCTGATACGAAGTATGTCGATTCTCAGTTATACGATGACATCATCACTCAACTAAAGTCCAAAGACGTTAATACAATGATCAGCGAAATAAAGGACAGCTTTGAGACCAGAATGGCAACGATCAAAAAGAAGATGGAAGACATCATTGAGAAGAAAGAAGAAAATAGATCACAAAGCTACGCAGCAGTCGCTTCGAGGCAAATCGAGAAGAACATGCAATCTAATTTTTCATGGTGTTGACGAATCCACTGAGGATTCAGAGGAGTCAACCAAAATCTACGACGAAGAATATCTAAATGAAAAAGTCTTACCTTTGAAACTACGCTTAAGGAATATAAAGATTAAAGACACTAAAAGAATCGGAAAATTTTCGAAGGAAAAGGAAGATGAAAAACACTATCGCCCAATAAAAGTCCAATTTGCAAACGAAGAAGACAAAAATACAGTGTTAAGAGCAATCACTAAAGGAGTAAGATTGCCCTTCCTTGTGACAGAAGATCTTACGAAAAGTGAAAGGAAGTCAATCAAAGAGTGGTGTGTGAAAGCCCAAGAAATGAATACTTCACTAAAGGATGCAAACTTTCAATTCAAAGTCAGGGGGAGCCCTTGGAAAAAACTCTATCTTAAGAAAATCGTAAACCGAACAAAGAGCGGTTCATAGAGGCCCATGTGCTCGCACGGTGGCTTGCGAACTTGTATAGCATTATTATTATCATTGAAATATGGCATTACAAATTTTCGGACGTTGTAAATATAGACTTGAAGGACAGATCTGATCTCTCAATAAGAAGGTCTAATTTATACACCGACACACTTATACACCGAAAATTCCTAGAATCTTCAAGGAAGGACTGGCTCCTTTAAATGTGACATTCACTGACGAACCAACAGCAGATAACGGAGGTCCCACTAGAGAATATTTCTCTGAAATCTTCAATCTCTTTATCGCTATCGGTAAGTTGGTCCATGGCGATACAAGAAACTACTCGTTGGTGCATGATCTGGGCAGGCTGGGAAAGAACGAGTGTATGTATTTCGGATATATCACCGCACTTGGATACCCAGGTCCACGCTATTTTTGCAAATCTTTGATGGATTTCATTTTTACTGGTGATGCCGAACCAACTATCGATGAAGTTCCAGATGCAGAAGTCAAACGAAAGTTGCAAGCTATTGAGGAGTGTCTGGACGAGAAGCCTTTCCGAAATCTTATGGAAGACTTTTTTAAGCAATTCGATTCGGGCTGTGTGGCTTCTCATGTAGCTTTTCAAGAAAAGGAGGAACTGATCAAAACCATGTCATATCACTACCTAATTTCCTGCGATCACAAAAGATCAGCCAATTCATCAGTGGTATTGAGACGGGATATGTTTTGTCAAGATTGAAATGTCACGATAAATTTAAGAAGGGATTTGTCTATGATGAAAATCTAATAACTGCTGATCGTGTAAAAAGAATATTTAAGATAATTTGAATGACATTCACACCGCCAATCTATTGTAAAATTAATATTAAAGCATGTGGACACGTTTTAGGCAATTTTTTTGCATTTCCTGTCATTTTGTACATCAAAAACCTGCATAGGTTGGAAAGATAATTTATTTGGAGTGGTTTGTTACTGTCAAGACTTTTCAAAAAATTGGGATATACTCTAGGTAGAATCGAATATAATAAATGAGTTTTATCGAATTTTTATTAATAAGCTTGTACATTCTGCTCTAAATTTAATATATTCCTATGTTCCAAGACATTATATCAGTCCACTTTTTAGAGAGTCGAATATTTTCAGGACGCATACCAACATGGTTTGGAGAAAGACGTTTACTTCAACTTTGTTACCATGTTTGAGACTGTTGAGGACTCGCTAGTCGAAGTTGAGTCACAAGATCTGGAAGACAAAATCACTATCAAAACGATTACATTGTCTGATGTGTTAAACTGGGTCAAGATTCCTCCCTTTGTATAGCGAGACGAAATACTCAGTAAAGTTTTGTCCCTCAGAACCTGGAAGACGCAGTTCGGCCAACAGCTGTGCCTGTGTGGTACATCTGCCGCTAAATTCAAGAATGTTAGCGAGGAAAACTTTACACATAACTTTTTAGAAGACATAATCCAGAATTCGAATAAATTTATACTAGCTTGAATATCTTTAAGAAATCCTATGTCAACTGTTGCTTCTTTTCGCTTTAAACTTTATGTGCGATTTTCGTTTTGTTTTGTTTTGAATTTTTAGTTTTATCTTTAGAAAAAAACTTACTATCACCTTGATTCCTTTTCATTGAACATTTAATCAATAGATTTTGCCAAGAAAGTAACTGGAAAAGAACTTGTCATTTTGACGAGTAAAGTTTTCGTGTAAAACCTGTATTCAGAAATGTTGCATTTTTTCAACAAGGCAAAGGAGGGGTGTGAGACTTTTCTTAGCAGGTCACTTAAAGTTTCTTTGTTTGAAAGATGCCTTTGTATTTAATCGAAATTATGGTTTATCATTCAATCTATGGATATGTTCTTCACCTTAATAAACCAAGAGCATTTCTGCTGCAAGATTTCATTCAAATTATATCTCAATGATGAGAAAGAGAATGACTTCCTCAGTTTTCTGCGTTCAAATATTTGTTATTGGATTACCTTAAGTCGGTGTTTTTTACACTTCAGACAAAAATGTGACATAAAATTTTCTAAAAAACGGTTTTTCTTGAATAAAATGAATTTGAAAGAGCATTTTGGGATGAAATCTTCCAAAAAGGTGTAACACACGAGCTTTGAACTTTTGGTTTTGGTTCCAGGAGCGAAGAGGGATCCAATATTAAGCAGTTATTGGACGACGTCGAATCCACTATGCTAAAATATTTTTCATAGTGGATGAGACGGAGTCCAAATAAATGGTTTATTATCCAAACCGAAAGTTATCTTTAGTTTCAATTTCTGGTTTGCAAAAACATTTGAGGTCTACGTCTCCAGCTTACCTAAATCAAACCTCTGACATTCTACTTTATGTACTTACTTTTTGGGGATAACCAAACCTTTTTGTTTTGTTTATGTTTTTGAGTCGAACGGGTTTTCTCTGATCGGAATGTTCTATTCTATTATTTTTATCTTCGAATGTTTCTTTTGTCTATTGTTATTCGAAAATTTGTTTTGTTTATGTTTTTGTGTCGAAGGGTTTTCTCTGATCGAAATTGTCTCTTCTATTGTTTTTTATCTTAATTGTTATTCGAAATATTGAACAAAGGGTTTCCTCTGGGTCTTATGCAATCTAATTCGAACGTCTCAGAAAAAAATCGAATGCAAAATAAACAGAGGTGTATCAGAAAACAGATCAGAGTAGAAGGATAAACAAACACATCTTTTATTTATTAATACATTTCAACATTTCTAAAATAAAAACAATTTTTAAATATTCCACTAAAACAAATAATTTAAAAGTAGGCACAATTAAATCGACAATATTAATAACTTAAAAACATGATATTCAGTTTTCATTACTAGTGTTCATGTTAACATTAAAAGTGACTGAACAATTATTCAGTAGAGGAAAAAAGCCACCATTTTGAACATTATCCTTTCTGTTGAAGACACTAAACAGGTTTGCCATGTTTGTTGTTTGCTCGTTGTTCGGAACAGGAGCCTTTGATGACGATGGAACAATGGAATGCTCAAGAAAAAGAGTCTCTTCTGAATGCTGTTCATTTGTATTCAATTTTTGCTTTTTGCTCAGCGATTCGGTAAAGATCGAAGAAATGCTTCTTTTTCTTGAGGTAGATAACTTTCTGGCATAGTTTTGGTTTTTCTTCTCCATCATCGTCTGTATTTGTTGATCAGTTAATTCAATCAATCTACTTCCATTACTGGATATTCCAGTATTGAAATTGAATTTTTTTAGGTCTGACATCTCTGTTCTGTCGTCTTTTCTGTTTGAATTTTTGACTGATTTTGATTTTACAGTTTGTTTTTGTTTTTCGTTTCCAATGGTTTCATTATCCAATCAGAACACGGAAGCGTTTTTTTTGGCCAATCAAATTTATCCGTCAAAAAGAAGGGCCTGCGCCAAGGTTGACCAATATTAAAAAATATTGGACAAGTAGAGAACCAATCAAAATTCACTGATAGGGCGTGATGGATAATAATCCAAAATATTAGATTTTAAGAATTTTGGAATTATGAGAGTTAAGTAGCTCTTGGATTGATCCTGATGGTCTGAACTTGTTACATGATCTCGGGCAAGTTATGGCATGTCTTAAAATTACCATAATTTTTAGATCGCATTAGCTGACAGAAAATGACCGAACAAATGACTGAACATGAAGGGTACTATGATGTAGTTTCTAACCTGATGTGTAACCTAATTGTTTTTTCCCGCTGATTTTCGTTAAAACCGCAAAAACTGATTATTACGTCATAATCGATGACGTCATCAAAACTAAAAATTGAATTTCTCAAGATTGTTTATCCAATTGTCTTCAAACTTTCACCAAAGATGTATCTCACTAAAGTCGATCATTTAAAGAAAAATTTTTTCGAAATTTCGATTACGTCAGCGAAAAATACGATTTTTTGTTTTTTTGCTAATTTCTGCTGACGTTATCAAAATTTTGAAAAAATTTATTTTTTAAATGGTCGACTTCAGTGAGATACATCTGTCCTGTCCACACGGGTAGCTTGTCTACCATCTTTGTTTTGATCAGTCGGTCGCCGGCAACTTTGTGAACGTTAATATCGGCGCCGTAATTTTATTTTCGCTTTTTGACTTACATCAATAGCACCATGAAAGCCTAATGACTGACTACTATTTTCATTCATTTTAATCCAGCTAGTACTTGCCAATCAAGTCAAGTTAGAACATAACATATGGCGACGAAGATTTAAAAAGACTCCACTGCCACAAAAGTATCAATAGTTTATGGTGAAACAAGACCAAAACTACACAAACTGACTTTATAAACACTCTTCACAACTCTCATAGTTCATTCCAACATGGCTGGTCTGAACATTCCTGCAGTTCCACCATTCGACCCAATGGGAAATCAGAACACCGTTGCATCAAGATGGGAGAAATGGAAGAAATCCTTCACCTTCTTCGTAGCAGCTGCTGCAGTCAACGACGACAATCGAAAAAGATCACTTCTTCTCCACCGCATCACAGGAAATATTTGAAACTCTATCGAATCAAGGTGACACTTTTGATCAGGCTATATCAGCCCTTGACGCTCATTTCTCTGTAAAGAAAAACATACCAAATGAGAGATCAGTATTTCACAATGCAAAACAAGAGCCCCAAGAGAGTATTGAACAATATATTACCAGACTGAGAAAATTTACAACTAAGGGTGAATATGGGGAATCTACAGACGATCAAATCCGAGACCAGGTAATCGCATCCTCGCAGATCCTCGAAACACCGAGCCAAGTTTCTTCAAGAGAAAAACCTCACACTTTAGAAAGTTATTGACATTGGGCAATCAATCGAGTTAGCTTCACACCAGTCAAAAAAAATCGAAACGACAATGCATCAAGATGGTACCGCCAGCGCAAATTACGTCCGTCCCAAGAGAAACGCTCTTCGATTCAACAAACGACAACAACAACCTCAAAACAATCAACAACAACGTCAGCATCAAGACAACAAAAATCAACAAGTCGAATGTGGTCGTTGTGGATACAAGAACCATAAATCGTCGGAATGCAGGAGATCGAAAAACGTCAAATGTAGCACATGTGGAAAGATTGGACATTTCGAAAAGACGTGTCGAACCAAGAGAAAAATCTACCAAGTTCAACAACAGCCAGACGAGGAAGATTCCGACTCAGATGATGATTATGTGTTCCATTTCGACAATCTGCCAAAACTGAAACCACCATTTCCAATCAACATCGATGGACACACAGTCAACGTCCTACTCGACTCAGGAGCCTCAGTCAACATCCTAGATGAACCAACCTTCAAGGCAATGCGTTCCAAGCCACATCTTGATCAGACGAACATTCGTATTTCACATTTCAAACCAACAACCCACTCAACACAGTTGGAAAGCTTACTGCAAACGTATCAACACCCAGCCAGAACTCATCAGTCAAAGCAATGTTCGTAGTTGTCAAAGGTTGTGGTGGATCACTTCTAAGCCGCCAAACCGCAGAGCAACTTGACCTCCTCTGGGTTGGACCACCTCCAAACATGCAACCGCCATCAGAAGAAGTAAATAAAGTAGACAAACCTGTCACTCCCACTACAAACATTCTTGATAAGCATTCAGATATCTTTAAAGGACTTGGATGCATGACCAACGTTCAGGTAAAGCTCCATATTAACCAAGATACGATACCAGTGCAGCAACCAATCCGGCGAGTCCCATGGCATACACGTCAACGAGTTGATGAAGAGATCCAACGTCTATTAGACTCTGACATTATCGCAGAAGTACCTACCAATGAACCTACATTCTGGCTCAATGCCTATTTTGTTGTCCCGAAGAAAGATCCATCTCAAATCAGATTCTGTCTAGACATGCGGCAAGCAAACAAAGCCATAATCCGTGAAAGACACGTCATACCCAAATTCGAAGGGTGTCAGGAAAATTGCCCCCCAGAAAATTGCCCCCTAGGAAAATTTCCCCCCGGAAAATTGCCCCCTATTTTTCCATTTTTCGAAACTAAATCTAACTCAATTTTCAACATTTGGGAGATTTTGGATTACGCAATTTTACGTGATCGCGTCTTAACGGATTAAGAGATCTAGAATATTTTGGGGCTATATTTTGGTCCCACGCTTGCAGGTTGCAGCCGTAATTTTCATTAAGTTGACGCTTTTTATAAGGAATAATGTGGTTTAACCATGGAATACAGAGAAAGCGTTTTCTCTGTTTAGCGATAGTCAATTTCAATGTGTTTTATACTGTATTTCATTCGCTATTCTCAAGTATTTTCTTTATGGTTTTACAAAATTTCTTGGTCATATGGAATGGATAACTTCATTCTTACTATATTCCTCACGCTGACCATTGATCTGCTTTGCATGTTTTAGTTTTTAGTTTTTTTCTTAAAGAAAAAAGACGCCTCAAAAACGACTTTTACAAGTTTTGTATGAGGTGGAGAAAGATAGTCGAGTAATAAAACTTTCAAAAAAAAACTTTCCCCATTTCTAAACCCTAAGCGCCCTATCCGTGCTATCTTAAGCTAAGGGAACTAATTTTTACTAACTCGCCAAAATAAGTTCCCACCAAAATTAAAATTTCAGTTTTCTTGGCTAAATAACCCCTGAAATTCAACAAAGTTGCTCAAAATAAGATGAAATAGAACAGATTTGCGCTGTCATTCGCTAAAATTAATTCCAACCACAGTTAAAAAATTAATTACAGTATTCCCCAAAAAAAGTTCCCACCAAAATAATCTATTTTTCGAAAATTTTCTACCCAGGACATTGTTGATCCAACCCCTCCTCCGCTTATCAATTTTCCGGAATCTGAAACTTCTTTTTTGTACGGATTATGCTGTTTTAGCCTTTTTTCCAATCCACCCCCGCTGACCCCCGTTTACTAGGTACCCTAAGAGTAATTCAAAACTACTTAATTTTACAGCTACAATGGCCATTTGAAGTTTCATTGGATTTTATAAAAAAGTGGAAAAAAATGGCGGGGGGGGGGGGCAATTTTCCGGGGGGCAGTTTTCCTAGGGGGCAATTTTCCGGGGGGCAATTTTCCGGGGGCAGTTTTCCGGGGGGCAATTTTCTCAGGGGCAATTTTCCTAGAACCATTCGATGAAACACTTCTCGAACTTCACGATGCAAAGGTCTCCAAGATTGACCTCACGTCGTCACGTCACTGCATTTGCCACTCACAAAGGAGTCTATCGTTACAAGAGATTTTTTTTTTGGTATAAGCAGCGCCTTCGAAACTTTTCAAAAACATGTTGAAATCGCACTTGCGGGTTGCAAAGGCGCAAGGAACATTTCCGATAACATCCTTTATCTGGGGTAAAGACCAAGAGGACCATGACAAAAACCTTGATGAAGCCCTCACAAGACTTAACAACCGTAACCTCAAGCTGAACAAAGACAAATGCATCTTCAGCGTTGAATCCCTTGTTTTCGCTGGACATCGTTTATCAGCAGCCGGCATCTCACCTCAACGACCAAAGATTGAAGCCATCAAAGCCATCCAGCGTCCAGCAAATGCCACAGAAGTCAGATCGTTTCTTGGACTTACAAACTTCTGCAGTCGTTTCATCCCAAATTATGCTACAATCACAGAACCTCTGCGACGCTTAACACAGAAGAAATGCACATTCAACTGGGGAACAGAGCAGCAGAAAGCCTTCGATCAACTAAAATCAGCACTCTCTGATGAATCGGTCATCGCTTACTACAATCCAAACGCTCATACCCAAATCACAGTCGATGCAAGTCCAGTCGGTCTTGGAGCAATCTTATCGCAAACCCAACCAGATGGTGAATCCAAAGTTGTCGCTTATGGATCTCGCTCTTTAACATCAGTGGAAAGCCGCTATAGCCAAACCGAGAGAGAAGCACTCGCCTGTGCATGGTCACGTCAACACTTCCACTACTACATTGCCATTGCGGATCGGGACGTTGAAATCGTAACAGATCACAAACCTCTAACCTCAATGTTGTCAAACAAGTCATCTCCACCACCACGCATTCAAAGATGGCTCCTACGTATGCAAGCCTACCGGTATGCAATCACCTATCAACCCGGCTGGAAATTTTGAATAAAAATCACAATAAACTGAAAATGTTTACAGAACGGGAATATTCGAGCCATTTTTAATTGTTGTGTCAAGTACATTGACACTAGTAGCCTCATTTCATATAGTTTTTATTGCTAGGGTATGAACATACAAGAAAATATTTCAAAATTGATTCATTCAAGGTTTAAAAAGAAAAATGCTTAATATTAACCACTTCTCTACCCGTAGCAGCTTAAAAATCTACAAAAATTGGTTCAACAATACCTTTTCAGGTCTATGTTATATGGATTTAAGTTAGTTTCAGCATAATCCTAATTGTGTTTCAGTAATTTTTATTATAAAAATTGGAGAAAAGTGCTGCAGTCAGCCAGAAAAAAGTTCACCCAACTTCACCTCAAGGCAATTTAAAGCCATTTATTAACAGTGTTGATGAGAATAGTGTGAGAACTAAAAGATTTTGGTAGCCAAAGGGGAATGGAAAAATTTCGTCTTGGGGCAGAACTTGAAGAACAGTATTTTAAGTTGTTTTTAGAGTTCTTGCCCAATTAAATACGTTTCTTTTTTTACTTAGCATGCGAAGATGTCCAGTGTGTAAAAACGTCTTTTCCAACAAGTGGTTTCGAAAACATGTTGATTCGTGTGAGCGGAATCTTCTGGATACAAATGATCAAGGATCATCCAATGATCTAATGTTCAATGAACACCTTTCAAATGATGTCCCTTCGGAAGGGGTATCCAATTTAATTGAGCCTCTTTCAAAAAACGAAGAGCCGCCAATTGTCGAAGAAGTGAACTACCCAGATCCATCCAACCCATCTGATCCCTTAAATTTTCCCGAAGAAATAAACCTTGAAGTTCTTCATGAAGAAATATTAGAGATGATTTCTCAACATTACTTTGAAAACGCTAATTCTGATGAACAAATTGAAGAGTCTGATAATTATAATGAAATCATGGAGTTTGATCATGAACCTGCTAACCGCAACGTTGCTAGTATTGGCTCTTGGATTTGTTTATTCTTGGCGTTGTGGCAATTTCATTTTAATTTAACATACCCTTCTTTAGAATGTTTGCTGAAGTTCATCCATGGTTTATTGTCAACTTTAGTTGAACACTTTAATTTTGACCCTGCTATTTCAATTAGCTTTCCAAGCAGTCTGTATCTTTACCACAAATATATCAAAACTAGTGAACACTTTAAAAAGTTATTTTTTGTATAAAATACCATAGTCTATACGAGATGGAACAGTCTTTAATTCAAATTCAGGGACAACAAGTGTGTAAACGATGTTCCTACATAGAGTTCCCAGATCATAATCGCCCAAAATTGAGAAGGCAGTGTGGGCAGGAACTAATGGAAGCAGTAAAGGTAGGGAATAGGACCTCCCTTAATCCTTACAAAACATACTGTTACAAACCACTGTACACAACGTTGAAATATTTGTTTCAAGAGAAAAAAACTTTTTTCCAGCTATGTCAGTCTTGGATGAATCGTAAAGTTCACCCAGGCATTAAGTCTGATATATATGACGGTGAAGTTTGGAAGGAGTTTGCTGATTCTGAAAAAATGGATTTTCTGAACCATCCTGGCAATATTGGGATAATGCTCGACTGCGATTGGTTTTGCCCGCACAAAAATGTCAGGACCTACCGTGTTGGAGCTATTTATTCAGTCATTATGAATCTTCCAAGGAGTATAAAGTATGAGCTGTAGCACTTTTTTCCTTTTTGATAATTTGGAAAAATCACTATCAGAAGGAAGCCCAAAGTTATTGAGAAGATTTTATGGTTCAATAAAAGGACTGATTTCTCAGCATTTTCAAAACTTGTATTGTACAACTGTCTTCAGAGTCTAGGATTTGTATAATCATAACAAGTTTAGAACAAACTCTGAAAAGAAATTGAACACAATACTGTATGATATTTACATCTAAGTTGATTCTGAACTTAACTTTCAGGTTCAGAAAGGAGAACATCATTTTACATGGGTGATTCCCTAAATGGCTAAAGAGCCACCATCAAATAAATTCATTTGTCCATTAGTTGACGAATTGTTGACAGCTTGGAATGATGGCTTTCGACTAGAACTATGCAATGGTTCCAGAAGAAACATCAAAGCTGCAGTCTTATGTGTTGGTTGTGATAACCCTGCTTCAAGGAAACTGTGCGGCTTTAAAGGTCACCATTTAATATTAAACCGTAACTGTCATCTGTTACAGTAGAACAATTAAACATAGCTAACCTTAGAATTTTTTTATGAACTTTTGTTTTCAAGTAAGCTTTCCTCCATGTAGGAGATTAGGGAATACCTTGCCCACTCTGTGAAGGTTCTTGAACTGGCGACTAAATACTCGTGGCAGTCTGTGCTGCATTATGATGATGTATTTCGAATGTTGCAGCACACATATGGCTAATATGGCTACCCATGGAGTACCGATCATAGTCACCTACACGAAGTTCTTCTTATTCCCCGCTGGGCTGCAAAATCTACTGCGTCAGGGGCTGGGTATAACTCATTGAATAACCCCGCCGAGTCGGGCAACTTGAAATCCTTCATTGCTGCACGCCTTCTGAACGGGGAAGAAATATGCAGGTTGTACAACAGCAAAACAGGTTGTCAAAGGTCCCTTGCAACCGGGAAGTTGGTTCGCAGGCCTGTGGGAAGAATCACCAAGGGTGCCTTCACTCGTCTTTGGAGGTAGGTCCTCCGAGCCAATGACCTCTTTCTCCGTTGTCTTCATTTCCGCTTTTCTTTTCCGTTAGCGAGATGATCCAGATCGGTCCTTCATCCTTGAAGCAGTCGAAAACGGATTTCAGCTCTTGCCCTCAGATTCTTCTATCACTCCAGCGGAGATGGAGAACTATTCTTCTGCCACCGGTCCAACCTTTAAAGAGAAAGTTGACAAAGCTATCCTCGAGGAGATTGTGGCCGGTAATTATGTTGCTGTTAATTCTAATCCATCAATTGTCAGTGCACTTGGAGCTGTTCCAAAGCCAGATTCTGATGACATTCGCATTATTCATGGCTGTTCAATGCCTCCGGGCAAAGGAGTTAACTCCTACATTTCTGTTGAAAAGCAGTCCTTTCAATCCCTAAGTGATGCCACCAAGCTGATAGGGAAGGACTATTTTATTGCCAAAGTTGACCTTCGTCGTGCTTACAGGTCTGTACCTGTACACCGGGTGTTAGCGGGATTCGCCAAGGCGTATGTTTGTAACGATCTTTTTCGAATACGTTCAAACTAGAAATTGAAAATACAATCTAGTTTAAAAATTGAAATTTGAAATCTATAAATTTTGATGAAAATTTTGACTAAATTGAATTGAAGTGGCACACTGAAATGACGCTTGAAAAATCCTGAAAATCGTTAGAAATGGGGACTGAAAATGTGCATACATTTGGTCTGTAAGACTATATTGAGAACTATGAATCTAAGAAAAGCCTGGAATGTATGCATAGAGGAACACCAGAAGTAGAAAAAATATGAAAATTTGATTTGAAAAAATATAATATAAAAATTTCTCACCAGATTGCTCAAGTGAAAGTCCCTGCTTGAGCAGAAGAATAGAATTGTAAAATATCCAAAATGTAGTTGCTTGAGTGATGAAGTAAAAAAATCGTGTCAAAAATTGACTCTTGCAAAATTTCACTCACCCTTCTCATAGAAGGTTTGTCATTGAATCATGAAAACAAAGTTGAAACGCGAGTGGAAATGAGCTAGGAGAATTCCCTATGGATCGTAAAAATGAATAATGAAAAATAATTAATCTAAAAAGATGAGTCAAGTGACGGCTCATTATGACGTCATTAATGACTAATTTCAATGACTTTTGAAGTCATTAATGTTCACTTTACACCGGGTCAACCATGATGCTCTAGGGTTAAAGTGGAAGTTTACAGGAGATGATCACTTTACCTACTTTGTTGATACTCGCTTACCTTTTGGGGGTAGTAGTGCCCCAGGTATATTCCATCGTCTCACTCAATCGGTCCGTCGCATGATATCCCGCCGTGGCTTCAAGGATGTGGTTGTCTATCTTGATGATTTTCTTGTAATCGGAAAAACCAAAGAGGAGTGCGAGGCAGCTTATATGACATTACGTAGCCTCTTATTGGAGCTGAGATTTACAATCAGCCCCTCCAAACTAGTACCCCCTTGTCAGAAATTAGTATTCTAGGGAGTAGCGATTGATACGGTTAAGTTAACCCTTTCTCTCTCCACAAAGAAACTTGCAGACCTCAAGGTTTTCTTGCAGACCTTTCGATCAAAAACGAGGACTACCAAAAGACAACTCCAGCAGTTAGCCGGTAACCTGAGATCAGATTGTGAATGTTTTCTGCACACCACGCTGAAGCTCTAAAGGGATGTGTGAAAACAAACAATCTGACGAATATGCAATCTCGAAATCGTAAGGACCGCGTTCGTCTAAAAGGACTGGGAATGACAACAAAGTTGCGCGATTGTGTTTATGAATAGGGCGCCGTATTAGTTTTTATTTTTCCGGCGCACAACAAGATTCTTGTTGTAGAATTTTCCGCGGGAGGACTATTTTCCTCAGATGTATAATTTTCAAGTGCCTTTAGAGGTTTACCGTGCGCGTAAGAAAATTATGAACATCTGTTATCAGGTTATTAGCCGGACGCTTAAATTGGGCCTGTAAGGTTGTCTTCAATGGGTTTGGTTGTTGGTTGTTGACCTACATACTGATGCATGCTTTACGGGTACCGGAGCTGAGTTTTAAGGAGATTGGTTCTACTCCAACCTCCTGGTTGACTACCTGGCCTTTTCTGGCTCTCACATCAATTACAAGGAGGCCTTATGTGTTGTCCTTTCCCTCAAACGATAGGCCCCCCTTCTTCAGAATAAGGTGGTCCACGTTCACTGCGACAACATAGCAGCGATAGCGATGTTGAACAAAGGTACCACTAACGATCCACTCATGATGCCCCACCTGAGAGATGCCTTTTGGCTCTCAGCTACTTTCAACTTTAGTATCAAGGTGTTTCATGTTCCTGGTAAGCTTAATGTCCTTGCGAACAACATTTCGCGTCTCCACTTTCCATGTCACCTTCAGGCCTTTGCTCAGCATTTGCACTACTGGTATGGTCGTAACTCTGTGAGCTTTGCAGCATTGGGGCACATGTCCCCTTGCTCGTTTTTCTTTTTGGTGGGGCTGCTTCACTCTAGCCTCTGTTTATCATCTGTTTTTTAGGGCAAGACATCATGCCGTCGCTCCTGAACAATGTTTTGTTTTATCGACAGGCTACATTAGCCCCAGCTACACACAAGGCCTATCGTACTCACCGTAAGACCTACCTTCGTTTTTGCTCCATGCAGGACATCTCACCCGCTCCTATTTCTACAGTGCATCTTTGTTTGAATGCTGCCTACTTGGCTCGATTTTTGTTGCCCCAGTCAGTTTGCGTCTGCATTAGTTATGGTGGCCTACTCCACAAGGACTATGGTTTGGTTAATCCCTTGGCAGATAATTGGTTTTTGAGCTCGGTTCTCAAAGGAATCAAACGCACCAAGGGATCCCCCCAGTGCCTAGACTTCCTATTACGACTGATATAATATTCTTTATCGTGTCCGGCAGCATATGGAACTTTCTGACAGCAAGCGCGCTTCTTTTTGGGCTAGTTGCCTTGTTTCGTTTTTTGGTTTGTTTAGGAAGAGTCATCTCCTTCCTCTCTCCCATCAGGATTTTTCCCCAGCTACCTTTCTTGTCAGGTCTGACTTCACCCTGGATCCTTCTACAGTTTACATCAGGTTCAGGTGAAGCAAGACTATGCAGCTGGGTCAACGTACCGTTACTATACCCTTGGTTGTCATCATGTCTTCTCCCCTTTGTCCTGTTTCGGCTGTAAATCACGCTTTTCAGTTGACCCCTGGGGCGGGACCCCAAGCTCAGGCCTTTAGTTGGAGGGACTCGTTTTATGGCTCATTTCCATCAAAGAGATTAAGTTTTTATCTAAAACTTGCCAAGAAACCTGCAGAATCATGCTTACAGCTTGTTTTTTTAGTTTTTTTTGATGTGTTACACTACTGAGGCTACCTTTCTTTAATTTTAAGGATGACGTAATGCCACGGAAAATAATACTTTGACGCTCGAAAAGGGCGTAAAAAGAGCTTTCTCTTGACGTATCACATTGCTATGTTCCGGCCAAGAGTGAAGAAACAGGATTTTTTCCGTTGCTAGGGCGATTTTCCAAGCACCCAGCAGGATAAAAATGCTCAATGCGGCCTGAATGATAATGAATCGATCTGAAATTTTCAGGAGATGTTCAGAAAGACCTAAGGATCTCAAAACACCAGAATTCGACATTTTTTTCGATGATTTTTATTTTATGGTAGACTCCCATATGGGTTGTTTTCCCACCTTAAAGACAGGCCTCACCTTGCTGTACGAGGTAAACAACAAGGTTGTTTTAAATGCGAAAGAAGTTGTCCGAACTTCAACGCTTTGAAGATTTGGGCGCACTCAGTCGCTGCTGCAGATAAGAATTGATCTTCTTTCTACATCGACGATCCAAAAATCGCACATTGAACGTTTCCAGTTGTGTACAAACCAACATGCCTCTGAACCCAGGGAGAAAGAGAGGCAAGGGGCCTTCGAAGTAAAAAATAAAGCCTCCAGTGACGCAAAGAAAGCAGATTACAAACATGAATCCTTTCTTCGTCAAAAAAATGACATCACAAATCCAAGCTTGTAATGGTTGCAGAGGCTCTATGCAGTCTGATAAGGGCATTTCATCACCGCCATACGACTTTTGTATAGCCCGCAAAGAAAGTCGCACATACAAAGACAAGGTCACTGGGAGTGACAGGAATTCTGCTCCTTGCGATACACACTACCACCTACAGAAAACTTGTCTACCAAATGACTTTTCTTTGCATTTCTTAAAAATGGACGGTGAGGTACTCGAATCTTATGCTAATTATATTCGATTGAATTTGGCTTAAGATTTTCAGATTGAAGATTTGTTTTGAATTTGAACATCAGTATTATTGCATGAAAATTAATTATGCCTGCTCTGGAGATTTTCTTTTTGGTTTTAAGAACAAGTCTTTTTTGGAACATGTGTCAATTTCATTTTATCTTCCACGAGTTTTCGAACTTCAACGCTTTGAAGATTTGGGCGCACTCAGTCGCTGCTGCAGATAAGAATTGATCTTCTTTCTACATCGACGATCCAAAAATCGCACATTGAACGTTTCCAGTTGTGTACAAACCAACTATGATCTGATCTTTGGAACATCAGTGTCAACTGTTCTCTTCAGTTCGTTTTCTATTAGCTCAAAAGAGTTAGTGCTTTAGTTTTTTTTGTTATTTTTCAAGGATGTTGATTTTGTCATCATTTTATCTGCTATTTTGTTTATGGATTACACACTTTGCAATAGTATTTTACCATCACGTTTTTATGTGTATATTTTGTTACTAGTATTTTACCATCACGTTTTTATGTGTATATTTGTTACATTTCACGATAGTACAGTTGATTCTCATTAATTCAAATCCAAATGGGTTGGTTCGAATTACAGATTCGGGTAGTAGAAAGTAAACTATAAGAGTTTCCTAAGCAAATCTGACGGTGACTTTAATTTTGTTGGAATAATCGAATTTGAGCGAGTGAGGTGTAGTTACCATCACGTTTTTATGTGTACATTTTGTTAACATTTCACGATAGTATTTACATTTTAACCATCGCATTATTTTGAGTATATTTTATGGATAGTTAGTATACGAGTCTGCTCAATTACGCGCCAATGCGCCTGACGCGCCACACGCGCCATTATTTTCAGCTTATTTTTCGTCATTTTTTTAAAGAGGAAGAAGTTTCTTTCTTTGATTAGTTATGCATTGAGATCTTGATTTTAAAATTACTCTATAGACATTATATACTTTAAAGATTATAGCGAAATCTATTGTCTAATGAGCTCTAAAACAATGCATTTTATAGTTTCTTTTGATGATCTGTAAAATTTTATAAGTATCTAAATTAGTTGCCCCTTAGTACTAATGAGATAAAGAAATTTTACTTTTTTATATTTGTTATGTTTCTTTGTTATCTTTTGATTACGATAAGATAACAACTTTCCTTTCTTGTAATTCGCAAGACAACTGTTTTTCTTCACAAAAGTTTCATTTTTACTGAGGCGAGTAAATTGGAAAATGAGCATTACGTAGGAGTGTGGTTCTATTCATGTTTCCATAAATAAGACCACATTTTACGAACTACTCGTCTTAAACGTTTTATCCGGCTCAGTATAAATGGAACTAATGACCTATTTAGCAATGTTGGATATAGTGGTTGTATTAAGGTATGTGTACACCTTTTTTCCGATTTTTTGTCGAAAATTTTTTTTTCAGTCAAGGTGGAAGAAAAGTTACTGGATTTCATTTTGGTAAAATCGCGACCTTAAAATCTTTTTTTGATCCAGAGTTATAACCATTTAAATTTCAAAACAAAGTTCGTCTTATGATGGATTATTTACTCAAATAATTGTCTCTTTCGGAAACAACAAAGACAAAAGAGAGAATTCAGCTGATGCTAATTCTCACCTCTATTGAATAGTAGTATTTTTGACACATTTCACTGATTACTTAAATAAACAGTAATCATCTCGTTAAAAATTTCAAATTGATGTAGAAAAAAACGAAATTTTACCACACCTTACTACTTTTAACGAAGTTAAAGTCACCCATAGCATTTAGATATCGACTTCATTCTTTTTTTATAAGATTCCCAAAAGATCAAACTTCAAAAGTGTCTTAGGATTTTATTTCTAAACGAGTTGTTTTTCCTCAATTTACAGATAACTGAAAAAATCACATTTAAATTTACTTTTTTATCGATATTTTTACAGAATTTATGATTCAAAGAGTTAAAGTCAATTCCAAAAAAAATCCCAAGACATTATTTTAGTTCAATCTATTGGGAACATAGTATCGAAATTATTTTTTCAAAATTAAAAAGCTATGGGTGACTTTAACTTCTTTGAAGTAGGTAAGGTTAAAATTCTTAAGATTTTAATTATATCCTGCCCAGTTTTTTAAATTCAGCTGAAACTTTCACCATTAGAAAGAGAATATTATTGGCTTTCAGAAAATATATACTTTTGATATATAAAAATTTGTTGTTCTAAAGATATGATCAATTAAAGAGAACGTGTCGAGGAAGGTGAACACATACCTTAAGGACGTGAAATGTACAATATATTGACCATTTAAATCTCATGTATCATTACAAAACTTTCAAATTGAAAAACAATACCTTACGGTATATCATAATTTCCAATCAGTAATTGATCAATCAATACCCCTGATATAGAGATGGAAATTGTGAATGTTTTTCTCTTTGATCGCTATCGATATAATAAACCCGAATATAATAATAATAACAATAATAATAACAATAATAATGTAAGCTTTTATTTTCTTGATTCCATACCAAAAATTCTCGATTTGATAGTATAATATAAACCAGCCGAGGCTAGAAGGTCAGCCAATAGAGCTCAGCTAGATAGCTTTAATAAGTGGGTTAACAGATGTAAGACATTGAAAGAGTCCATGATGTAAGAGACTGAAACAAAGTAGACTAAAAATGTTGAATAATGTACAAAATGTGAAACATTTGATAACTTGATTTAAAATTATTTAAACGAGCCTGAGAGCTCCTCCAACCCCCCCCCCCACGAGAAGCTTCAACATGTCGATTACAACAAGAAATCAACAAAACCAACAAGAAAAATAATTTATGAAAGTTAGTAAATTAGTTCCAAAAATTGAATTAAAATTCACACAATTTCCCTTGTTTCTTCTCCTCTTTATTCTGCTAAGGGTCCGAGGGGCAGGGCCGAAAGTTAGCTCGCAACCATAGTCCCCCCGGAAGGCAGCTAGGACACGCAGACAAAAAAGCGTGATAACGCAATTTTATGTTGCTTTTTATAAAATAACTTCGTCATAATTTTTCAAATTCAACAATGACTTAGATTTACAGCAGAATAATATCGACATACATGTTTAAAGGTTCCTTTTTACGAAGAAAAAATTCTAGTTTTTACCGCCTTTTGAATGTATGTTTAATGTTGCTGTTGTTCTAACAAAATTGTCTTGTGATTCTTGTGTTTTATTTTATATTTTTTATATTCTTTTCTTTAACAGATTCTGTTTAAAAGATTTCTTTTGTTTTGAAAAGAATTCGAATGTCTTAAGTCAAATAATTAATTACATTCGAAAACATAAAACAAAAGAAAAGAAAGAAAAAAAAGAAGAAAAATTCTAATCTATCAATCAAAACAAAGTCTTTATAAAACGGCGCGGATCTGATTTAACACATTTGTGGAGCAAGAAGCAAAAGTCATCTTTTAAAAGAACAAAACATTGCTTGCGAAAACGAAAGTGACACACAAAAAACAAACCAACAAACAGATATACAGACTACGGCTATTAATATATAGATATAATTGATCAAATTCCAAAGACCATTTGTCATAATTTTGCAAGTCCAATAATAGGAGATGTGATGTCATCATTTGGTTCCCGTTATCTGACCGATCCTGATTTACGGTCAGCAGGTAGAGTTGGAGAGTCGGAAAGTTTTTCCGCTGCTTTGCTGGATTTCCACTGTCGACCTCTGCACGCTCTGTGTTTACAAGTTTTCAAATCGAAGTAGCGAGCTGCATGCTAATGGAGAGCAAACCGAAAACCAGTTTATCCACGGTTTCTCAATTGTTTAATTCGGATCAGTCCACACGGATTCCCTTTCAACAAAATGTAGCTGCTTCTTAACAGAAAAATATTTTCGACCGACCGACCGAACGACCCCCACTTTTTAAAGTAGAAATGACGGGAACCAAACAATTTTTTGCTATTTGCCTTATCAAACACGTCCAAGTCCAAAAAAGCACAATTCAATTGCAATTGCATCCAGTCTTTATCAAATTTAGACAGTAGCTGTACTTTTGTAAACTTTATCAAATTCCAATAACATTATAACACTGTAACGTGCTAAAGCACTGGGCTCAACTTCAGTGTACGTGTGAAAGTGGAAGGCCCAATTGTAAACACTTTTTTAAAACAGGGTGATGGGCTCTCATGATAATAGAAGGCCGTTGCAAACCCAGGGTGATAGGCGCTCGTGATTAAGGAAGGTCCAATTGTTGTAAACCCAGGGTGACGGTTACTCGGGATAAGAGAAACTTTGTTGTAAACCCAGGGTGATAAGCGCTCGAGATTAAGGAAGGTCAAATTGTAAACCCAGGGTAATGGTTACTCGGGATAAGAGAAAACTCAATTGTAAACCCAGGGTGATAGGTGTTCGGGATAAGAGAAGGCCCAGTTGTAAATCCAGAGTGATGGGCACTCAGAATTAGGGAAAGCTTGATTGTAAGCCCAGAGGGATGGATACTCGGGATAAGGTAGCTAAATTGCAAACACGGGGTGAAAAAAGCCTTCTTTGATGGGCACTCAGGAACGGGAAGGTTCAATTATAAAACCCAGAGCGATGAGTACTCAGAAGGATTAGAGAAAGCTCAGTCGTAGGTAAATTTAGAATAAAGAATTTTTTTCCGTGTGTAGAGCAACCTTTTATTTTGGCACCTAGATAAATTGACGTCAAATATTTTTCAACATGATTGAAAATTTCTATTTTTGTATTTTTAGCATTTAAAAAAATATTTAACGTCAATTATTTTGACTTTAATGACGTTAAATAAGCGCAAAATGGGGATAACTCCCGAAAAAAAGCGAAATTAAAAAAATTGGAAAAACTTCCCCTAAGTTTTAACATAAGGAGGGCGTGTGCCAAATTTCAGCTCCTTAAACCAATTATTCCGCTCTCTACGCTGCCCCAAAGTTTGTGGACAAACAAACTCACAAACAAACATTCTGAGATTCTAGCTCAACTGAAGTTGAGAACCATCAATCCCCCCTAGAGGCAAACAAGAAAAATATGTTTTTATTGCAAAAACTAATAAAAAGCAGCAAGAAAAAGATAAAAAGTATCAGAAAATTCAACATAAACAAAGACTTGAGCAAACGGCTTTAAACCTTCAAAAGATGTAGAAAAAGAATCCCCTTGATGAAAATTATGTGTTTGATTTTCCGAGTTAAAAAAATAAATGACAAAAATTGAAGCTTGCAACAGATTTACACTGGAAATACTTTGGTACAACACTGACTTATCACATCTGACTTATCGCTTGAGCCGCCATCTTGAAACACCACATTATGATCTGTAAAAACAACGCACGCTAAAAGTACGCAAAAAGTTAACCGAATTTTACCTATTTGAATGCTCAGCTTAGGCTGACCAATTATGAAAGCGTAAAGCTGGGTGTCCACTGGAAAAAATAAGTTCATCGCGAATTTGTTTGTCCCTACAAATATATTCAGATGTCTGGAATTGAATACCTATTGTTTTATTTGCGATAGGGCGAAAAAAAATAAGCGATAAAAAATGAAAACGTTTCATTCTACATCGCTTATTATTTTTTACTTCGTCTTAAAAAAGAACATAGATTTACAGAATATTGCACTTAAACACAAGCAGTCCTCCTTCCCTCTAGGGGAAGCAAATATAGTTGAACAGAGACTAATAGCGTGGTTGGTCGTCTAAAATTTGAGCAAACTGGGGAGGCCATTTGAGAATATTTTGATTTTAGCGCCCTCTATGAAAGGTATACTGTATAGGCGAGCGAAGCGAGCATAAAGATTTTGGGGTATTCTTCTCTTTTTGGCCGAAAACTGGCTTATCTAAGGGATAAAAGAGCAAAGGGGTGCCGAAATCAGTGGCAACTTTTTGCGCCCTTTGTATCTCGGCGCCCCCAAAAATAGCAGCCACTGGGGGAAGCACTGCCCCCTGCCACCACGCTACTAGCAGAGATATGGCATATCAATGATCATACCAGCTCTTCGAAAAACTTAGACCTTTCTTCTATATCCAAATCTAAACTCAAAGATCATATTCGTAGTTACATTTTAACAGCCATGGCAGAAAAGGGAATCAATTATTTTTATCTTCATAAACACCATTATAGATTTGTGAAAACTAGCTAAAATCAATGCGATTACCCCTCTGATATGACGCGCCATATGTTGCAAAGTTCATAATGTCGCGAAGTCGGATTTTTCATTGAAATGTGATGTAACAAAGTGGAAAAATGAAGAAAAAAAGTGAAAAGGCGCGATGTTAAAAGTTAAAAAAACGCGATGTTAAAAAAGTAAAAAAGTGCGATGTTAAAGTTTAAAAAGCGCGATGTTGGAAAAGCTGAAAAAGTGCAATGTTGGAAAAGGTATTAAAGATTAGTGCAATGTTGCGAAATTTGCGATGATGCTGGCATGTATGTGGTGGGAATCCCATATGGTGATGGTGTCCAGTGTCGTTTTCACTTTTCATACAGTCAGGTAAACAACAAAAAGTTACCTTGGAACGAAGTAAAAGGTATACTCAGCTATTCACTGCTTTATTTAGATGTTAGATATACTGTAGCAGCTAGACCCTTTCTTTCTGGCAGTTGTTCCAACGTTTGTTCCAACCCGATTGTCAATTTTTGCTTGAAAAATCTTAGGACATTTTCCTAATAAAATGGGGGGTTTGATATTTTAGGGGGGATCAAGTAAAAATAGGGGGATAACAACTTATGGTTCGAAATTTATCTATCATATTTTTATTATATTGATTTAGATACTCTCCAACTCGATACAATCGATAACTTATTCCAATCGATGACCAATCGATAAACAATCAGTGAATTGGATATCGATCGGTTCCGATAATCGATAGGTAATCGAGCCTTCTTTGAAACCGAATCCTTTGCAGTCTCCACTTCCCGCGCGTAAAAAGCTTTCTGATTTATGTAATCAATCAATTCAATCAATATTGTGAGATCGGGTAACATGCATAGCCCTCAAATGATTGAACTGGCTGGTCATTGGAATACAACTGAATTAAATCAAAACAAAAATGGCAGAGTAGAGCTGAGAGCGGAGCTGCGTAGTTCATTTGTTTTGAAATTTTTCTGCTTTGATTGTTCAGTCATTTGATGGCTAACCAAGTTACTCTCCATTGATGCAAGTTACCCGAATTAACGGTAGGTAATAAATAGGTAATTGATCATCAAGAGGTTAATCGATAATCAATCAATTCAATTGATGACTAATTGATCAATCGATAATTAATCGAGCACCCCTCAAAATTCTGATTATAGATTATCTATCGATTATCAGAAACAATCGATATCCAATCCGATAAAATCATTCAATTAGATATAGCCTGGGTATCCAGACTCAAAATTTCAGAAAAAAAACTCATACCTCAACATACAAAGTTTCTAAAATTTTAGAGTCTGGTGCAACTAAAATAGTCTGTGAGTGAACCCTTGTTGACAGAATCTCAAAACTTTGGAAACCTAGGCAGAGACACATAAATACTTACCATAAAACCTCTTTTACAAACTCAATAAACTTTCAAAACTACTTTAAACTATATCCAAACGTCAGCCACATTCATAAAGGCTCCTTTCCATCAGCCATTTTGTTGTTTAGAAATGAACCTGTGTTTATCTTTTTTTGCCATGTCAGCTTTTTCCAAAAATTATGCGCGCGCATCGAGAAATATCGAAAACCTCGCGAAAATTCCGCTCAGTGACTGGCACGTACTGACCAATTAGATACACTCGCATATGCAGGGACAAATATCCCTGCAGAGGAGTCAGTTGGGCCAGACCGTAAACCAGAGAAAAGATTATAAAAAACTAGACGGTGAAATAGTTTACGGTCTGGATATCCAGGCTAAATTAGATATTGATCAATAATCAGTAGCTAATCGATATTCAATATTTTTTGGTCCTCAATTAGCTATCGATTGCTATCGATTCAATGGATATGATCGATTAAAAATCTGTCCTCAATACTACTAAGTTAATTGATCTTTATCGAATGTTCATCAATAGATAATTGATATTAATCGATGGCCAATCGATACTAATCGATATTCACAATTTTTTTACCTCGATTAGCTATCGATCATCGACTTTAGAATTTCGCCGTTCAATTGAGGTTGATTGCGTTTGACAATCAAATTTAAATTGGTTGATTTTTGTCGATCTGGTTTGATTGGTTCAATCGTAAATCCTGTTTTGATTGAGATTGTCTGGATATGAGGTGCTCGCTTATCATGTTTTTTTGGGAGAATTTTTCAATTTTGGGTGGATGATTAAATATGGTACAGTAGCTGCTAAACCTGCTCTATTTTGTCTTTTTTTGGAAAATTTTCATGAGTTCTAGGGGTTATTGTGGCAAAATAATTAATTTTGGCGAGAACTTTTATCGTCACTCTTGGCGAGTGAGAGCAAATTATTTAATTTTGGCAAGAACTAATTTTGGCATAATAAGCTCACTTAATTTAAATCAAAACTGAAATTTTGGCAGTTATTGGTGATTCTTTAACTATTGGAGATGTGTAGAAGTCTAACCAAGACCATCTGTACCATTTTAGCTAAACTTCATTTCTTTTTACACTTTGTGATATACTAGATAAAGATTAGCCTGGATATCCAAGCTCAAAATTTTAGAAAAAACAAAATTTACTTCAACATAGAAAGTTCTAAAATTATAGAGCTTGGTCTCCCTAGAGAATGAAAGTGCAAACCCATGTTTCCAAAACTTTTCTAGCCAACCCAGTGCAGCAAAACAGAAATTGATAAAAAGCAGCCTTACAAGATCTAAAACTATTTAAAACAGCCAAAGATTACACCAGAGTCCTTGAACAAGCTTGCATGCATTATCATGACCAACTATGTTTTCTTGAAAAATGAACTTGCCTCTGTTTTCTTCTTTTTCATGTTTTCATGTAACAGAAAGTTTTATCTAAACTAGCAAGTGGAGGACTATCCTATTTTTGCTTCAGAATTGCTCCGCGCCGTGTAGATCGGCCCTTACGGCTTTAGCGACGTGAGCGCAAGCAAGCGGACTGCATTCTCATATGGAGATCGCTCTAGGAAGACCAGGCTGTAAACCAGAACATAAAATATCAAAAACTATACTGTGAAATAGTTTACAGCCTGGATATCCATGCTAGATAAAGATATGATCCAAATTTAAGAATGAATTTTTCAATGAATAACGAAGGTATAGATCAACTTTTTAATCAGCCAAGAAAGCTTGTTGATGAAAGTCGAAGAAGATTTGATGATGCTAACCACAAAGTGTCCAAGTATATGTTAAAAAGAGTGAAGTCTTTTAAAGGTTCGAAATGTCTACTTAATGCTATTGATCAAAATTTGAAAAAAGGATATTGACCAGGAAGAATTGAGTCAATTGACTGAAATAGAAGTACTATTACAAGACTTATTATCAGCATGGGAAGATAAATTAAAGTCGTGTACAAATGGAAGGCACAACTTTACCAGGTACCATGGAATTGTTTCTGCTCCTAATAATTCAAGAGGAAGACCAGCATTACAAATAGACTTTGAACAAGTAAATCTGTTACAGGAATATCATTTCACATGGGAAAAATTGCATCAATCCTTGGAATTCATAGATCAAAATTGTACTGCAAGCTGCAAAAAGGAGACTTGGATTTTGAATGTACATATTCTAATATTGCTGATGAGGAAATTGGATAAAGAAATTCTGATATTAAAAAAATTCACCCTTTTGCTGGAGAAAGGATGATAATTGGTTTTTAAGAGGTAAAAGTTATCACCTACTGTGGTTTCAGTGCAGCACAGTTGACAAGGTTTGGAACGAAGAATGAATTTGATTGACGTGAATGTCTTTAGCGTTCAAACTGAATGAAAATAAATTAAGACTAATAAATATTTGATTGACAAAATTAAAGTAGAAATTAAATAGATGACAATAAGACTTGAATAAATTGACCTAACTTAAATTAATCGTATTTTTAGAAGATGAAAATCAGAAATAAACATAATCTAGATAAAACTAGCCTAAACTATCCTAACCTTAGTGGTCACTGACAAAGAAGTGAGAAGCCTGTGCCAAAAGGGCAGATATGAAATCTAGCAAAGTTGAGCCAACTGAAGTCCACAAAAGAAAACAGAAAAGGACAAAAGCTTACCGGCTGGCCCAATGTGAATCACTGTGATGAGTGACCAGGTTGTGTATAACCAACTGGGTTAAACACATGAAAATGACTGAAAAGTCTGAGTGAAATCTCAACACTCAACCAACATGCAAAATAGTAAAATTGATATGAAAGTTCTCTTCACAACCTTACTGTAAAAGCTCTCAACTTTGAATGAAAATTGAATGCAATAAATGAGAAAAAACTGAGGAGAAAGTTGCTCCCTAATTATAAAGTCATTAAAGTGAGAAAAAGAGTAATTATAAAAAAAAAAGAAAATAAATCTAAAGTGTGAATGACATATAAATTAATTGACAGTAAAAATTAAACAAACAAATGAAATTTTTAATTGATTTTTAAGTTTTAAATTTTTTTTGTAGGAACACTTTCTGTATTCAAGTGTTCATATGACACCTACAGGGCCAAATAGTCTCTGGCACAATGATAGATTACACAAAATGATTCACTGAGGAAATAGTCATTCATGCTTGCATTGATGGCTTTTCACGAATGATAACTTCCTTATTCTGTGCTAATAATTCAAGCACCACATTAATGGGATTCTTTCAAGGAGTGAAAGAGTTTGGATTGCCTGCACGAGTCCGCGAATTCAAAGGTAGTGAAAACACTGGGATACTAAATTTCATGCGGGAGAAGCAGGGATACGATGGTGGCTACATTCAAGGTCCATCTGTACATAACCAGCGAATCGAGCGCTTACATTATGACACATAACATTGTGTACTTAGCCACTTTATAGATTTGTTTAAATATATGGAAAAGCATTCCCTTTTAGTGAGAGATAATTTAATGGATATCTTTGCTTTGCAATTTATTTATGTGCCAAGGATTTGACAGCATTGCTGAGGTTCACGATATCTCCTTTGATCGCATTAAATATGTCACAAATCACATTAAAGAATCATTAGCCTGGATATCCAGGCTGTAAACTATTTCACAGTCTAGTTTTTGATATTTTTATGTTCTGGTTTACAGCCTGGTCTCCCTAGAGCGATTTGCATTCTCTTTAAGAGAATGCAGTCCGCTTGCTTGCGCTCACTTCGCTAAAGCCGTAAGGGCCAATCTACACAGCGCGGAGCAATTCTAAAGCAAAAATAGGATAGTCCTCCAGTTGCTAGTGAAGATAGGGCTTTCTGTTACATGAAAACATGAAAAAGAAGAAAACAGAGCCAAGTTCATTTTCCAAGAAAACATGGTTGGTCATGATAATGCATGCAAACTTTTTTATGGACTTTGGTGTAATCTTTGGATGTTTTAAATAGTTTTAGATCTTGTAAGACTGCTTTTTATTTATTTCTGTTTTTCTGCCCTGGGTTGGCTAGGAAACATGGGTTTTCACTTTCATTCTCTAGGGAGACCAAGCTCTATAATTTTAGAACTTTGTATATGTTGAGGTAATTTTTGTTTTTTCTAAAATTTTGAGCTTGGATATCCAGGCTAAAGAATCATTTGATCCGTTTTTTGATGATTGTAATTTTGGTATTGATTTGTACATAAACATTAAGGAGTGTATAGAAAACAATCTTTAAAGTCATGTCAAATACAAGCTTTTACTCACTTTTTGAATGGTCCTTTTCACTTTTCAGTTTGTTTCTGATTTACAAATAAAGCATAAAGTGTTTCATAAATGCATCATCCTATAGTTGTGTTCATTCCATTCTGGTTTTAAAAATAAAGATAATTATCTTTTTGGGGGAGTACATCTATCCAGTATACAAATATTCTGTTTTTATTATATGTTGAGTCTAAAATTTAATGTTTACATTGATTCCATGTCTATCTTCCATTGATTAGACTTGAGTTATAACGTATATGTTTTTAGTGGTACCCTTTTTTGTCAATGTCAGTTTACTTATATTTCAGTATTTACTCATGTTTTTGTTATTAGTTTGTTGTTTTATGCTGTATTATTTCATATGTTTGTGATTTGTCCTTTTAAGCTTAGCTGTGTACTCATTTTTATTTTATTCTGGTTCCTGTACATATTTTGTCTGTGCCGTTTTCACTGTTTATTTCAAGAACTGAAAATACCATGTAGATATTCTGTGTGCCTTTCTGCTCTCCCTTTTCGACCACTTGTGTTTAAATGTTTACATTGATTCCATGTCTATCTTCCATTGATTAGACTTGAATTATATTTTTAAGAAAAACTTGTACACACGCAAATACATTCATTTTCTTATTCATTACTTACTCTTCTTTTTAGGAAAAATGTCTAAACACGATAAAACAACAAATAAAATCTTGAATGTATTGCACAAAAATTCTCAAAAGTATGATCCAGCAAGAGTTTATAAGAAGGGTGGTAAACCAGTTAAACAGCCAAAAGATTTGAACTTTGAAACAACGTTTTTTGATAACCCTGGTAACGTAAGATACAATTCCAAAAGAAAAATTACAACAAATTGGCATGCCTGTCACTTTACATATAAAAGAACAATCAAAAGAAGACAAAGCTACAATTGAACTTCAAAATTATTAAAAAAGTTAAAACCACAATTATGGTCGAAAAATATTGAGATTTTAGTGTATTTTAACGCTTTTCAGAATTTAAAGTTCGGGCGAGAATTGCTATTTTAGCACTTCCACTTTCTTTCATTGAATACTTCGATTTTGGAGGCGTTTGGTGGCTTCCAGGCTATATTCCAAGCCTTATTCGAGCAAATTTGAGCTTTTAAATCCTGAGATCTTAAGGTCCTAAGTCTTAAGTCTCATGTTAAAACTCTACTTTCCAACTGTAGTTTAAGGTGCTTAAAAATCATTTGTGGTGTTTAAAATTTCACCGGGAACTCCCTTTTGTCTCAAATATTTTGTCCATGATTGCAGACACTCCCAATGTAGAGAAAATTGATTTCACCTTTTTTAAAAAGGATAGGCGATTCAATAGACACGTTGCGTCTAACGAGTTAAGTATCACTCAGCTGGTTTGAAGCATTTAACTGGCAGAGACTCCAAAAAACTCTTCGTCATATTGTGAAGAAAGATTCTTCCATCGCCATCCTCTCTTATGCGAACCAAAGGAAACAGTTCTTCTTTTACTTTGGATTATGGCTTTAATAACAGTGACAGTGATAGTGACAACTCCATCAAAAATCTGATACCTCCAAGGAAACAAAGAAGGAATTCACCAACCTTTAAGGAGAAGCTTACTTGCCTTTTCCTCCACCATCACCAAATTTTCAACCTTCAACCCCATTTTCTCGGAGCAAAACTTCAAAAGTGTTCCACAAAACCTCAGGTAAAATATTGGTTTATTGAGTCCGTCTTGTTATAACATTCAGAGAAACAGTTAAATTTCAAATACTTTAATTGTAGAATTTTTTTGTTTATAGCTCCTGAAAGAACGACGCTATATCCATGAAATTTTCTGTAAATTCCTAACTTTTAATAATCCTCAAAATAAAAACTATTTTGACACCAAAAAATTTTCACACCTTAACCTTATTAGTCCCAAGCTTTTTTGACTTTTGTATCCCCAGGGGGGGGGGTAGAATCTACCACCCTCGATTATTTTCGATGTTCTCCATCATGATACAATTTTCCAGGAAGAAAAAAAATGATGACGTCATTCAAAAACTGATGACGTCATCACAAAATTTCCACCTGTCGGAAAAAGCCCAAATATATGGTTTACAAAAATGTCTATTACAGTCGAACCAATAAAGATATTTCGATTCTGTTTGAAGATTCTGAAAGGTAAAAGACTGTGTGATTCCAAGCAAATAAAGAGGACTGTATTTTTCTATTAAATTTCACAAGATGTTTCTTCTGTAAGCTCAAATTTCAACTAAATAAAAAACGCTAACTTTACAACAAAAAACATGCTTTATATACTACTTGATCACGTGACTTCATCAATTATTCACACTCCCCCGGCCAGTGGTACGGCGTTTCGTAACCGTTTCTTTCTTGAAAGTTTCTACGGGATAAAGTTTATTCACGGGGCGAGTAATCAAAGTTCTAGTCTTTCCAACAAATATCTTAGCACCACGAGTACCAATCAGTTCTCTTACGCGACCGAGTCGCCATTTGTGTCGTGGTTGTTTGTCGTCGTAAATTAAAACTACGTCATTAACGCGAATTAACTGTCCTCTAGGTCGATTTTGTATGGTGTATTGACGTAAGGTGTTCAAATATTCCTTTCGCCAACGATTCCAGAAATGATCAATCACAGTTTGAAGATACTTGTGACGTTTCGACAGTTCAATTTCGTCATTCAAATTTACTACGTTTTCGTTTGTATTTCGTAGACTCAACTTTCGACCAAATAATAAATGATTAGGCGTCAATGGTTCCTCTAAATCATCATCGTCAAGTTCATTCAAAGGACGCGAATTTACAATGTTTTCAGTTTCTGCAAGGACAGTTTGAAATTCAGTAAAACTAAGGCAGGCGTTGCCAATAGTTTTCTTTAGACAACGTTTAACAGTTTGTACAAGTCTTTCAAGCATTCCTCTATGCCACGGAGCCTCGGCAATGTTGAAACTCCAATCAATATTACGCGAAGTGGCGAAGGATTGCACTTCTTGAGCAATGAACAATGTCCCGTTATCACTCAAGACTTTCTGAGGGCTTCCTCGTCTAGCAATAAAACGAATAAGGCTAGAAACGAATGCTGTAGCTGTTGCATCTTGGACAAGATCAAGCACCACACCTCTAGTAGTAGCGCAGGTGTATAGTGCAGTGTAGGATTTGTAGAGTTCATCTTCTAATTCGTCTTCAATGTAAACGTTCTTACAAAGGATAGGACCGAAATAATCAACACCAGTACCACTGAAGGGTACATCGTCTCTCAAACGAAGTTTTGGAAGGTCAGTTTCTTCTGGATAACGATACAAAGTAAGCACGACACGATTAAAAAACTTGACGAGAAAATTTTGGAACTCCTGTCTGACGACGAGGAAATGGCTGACGAACTGAATGCCAACACTGAATTTGAACTGAAAGTACAGAAGTACGTTTCAAAACTTAAACGATTAGAACGAAAACTTGAAGCACCTTACGCTAACGTAAACGTCATGCCGATCGCTACGGGTACAATCGCTGCCACAGTACAACAACCGATCATCGAAAGAAAGAACGACGGTGTCCGCTTGCCGAAAATCGAAATCCCGAAATTCAAAGGAGACCCGTTAGAATGGAATTCGTTTAGAGACACGTTTACTGCGACCATCCACGAAAATTCGAAACTGTCTGACATTGAAAAATTCACGTATTTGCAAAGTTACGTTTGAGATGAAGCTCAGCAAGCAATTCAAGGACTTCCACTTAATGGAGAAAATTATGATAAAGCCTGGCAACTCCTAACTGAACGTTATGGAAATTCGCAACTCATCCGGTTCGGTGGACCATGTGATTCCAAGCAAATAAAGAGGACTGTATTTTTCTATTAAATTTCACAAGATGTTTCTTCTGTAAGCTCAAATTTCAACTAAATAAAAAACGCTAACTTCACAACAAAAAACATGGTTTATATACTACTTGATCACGTGACTTCATCAATTATTCACAGACTGTTCTTTAACATAATTGCCGGTTTTGCAATTTCCATGAAGATTTTTTCTTAAAACTATGCTGAAGATGAGTAAAATTTTCAAAATTTGATGACGTCATAAATGATGACGTCATCATTTTCAAAAATTTTCTTTAGATTTTTTAAATTTTGTATTATCAATGATTAAGTTTTCGACCACCTGGTGCCAAGAAATGGCATTTTTTAAGGCGAAAAATCGACGTTTTTGGCGTTTTCCGATGACGTCAACATTTTCCTAGGAGCATCTTCAGAAAAATCATTCCTCCACAATTGGAATAGCCCTGAATTAGTAGTATCCAAAATGGTATGGTTTGTTAACTTTCGATGTCTAGATCTCGAGATATTTTGGTTTAAATATTGAAAATTATCGATATTTTTTGCTGAGTCAGCAGTTTTTTCAGCATATTTATCCACCTTAAAAGAATTATCTCGAGATCTATACATTGAAAGTTGACAAACCATACCATTTTTGGATACTACTAATTCAGGGCTATCCAGCTGTGGGATGATTTTTTCTGAAAATGCTCCTAGAAAATGCTGACGTCATCGGAAAACGCCAAAAACTCGATTTTTCGCCTTAAAAATGCCATTCTCGGCACCAGGTGGTCGAAACTTAACAAATAACCCCATTTTCTTTATCTACTTTTCACGCTGAATTCCGTTGGTAGTCTCAGATATTTGATTTTCAGACTTCGAAAAAACCTTTAGTAAAGGGGGGACCCTTGATAAGTTCTATCGATTAACTAAAAATCGATTCACTCGAAAACTGCAGGAGATTCGAAGGGCAAATTTTTTTTGTCAATTCTACACCCTATTAGGAGCATAATATCAAAAATTTGCCCTGATCTAAGGGGTGCCCTACGAAAACCATTTTTAAGGCCTTTTTTGAATCTCGGACGCTGGTCTAAATAAATAGTTTAGAAGTTATCAGCACTTTAAAATTTTGAGTTTTAAGGATTTTAGCTGGGTTTTATGTCATGTTTCACAATAAAGTCATAAAACCTGATCTGGACAACCTATGACCCTAAAATTTTGTACAACTACTCTTAATAAGATTTTATTAAAAGTCAGAAAGTTTCAAGTCGTTTGAAAAATTTTTCTCCGAGATATAAACAAAAGAACTCCAGCGTGGTAGATTCTACCCCCCCCCCCTGGGGCTAATAGGGTTAAGCATAATGACATTCCTGACAATGAGGTGTCATAAAAATTGACACATTTTCAGTATAATTCGTTTTTTATGTCAAATATATTGTTTAAATCGTAATTTATTGAATATTTAGGATAATAAAAGCACTTTTGACTCAGCGAATTTGTTTCTAAAAGCTTGCATAATTGAAAAATAAAACTGAAGTAGTGACATTGTGAATAAACAGAATAGTCTGATCACAGATCTAACTATACTTATTTAGCTAGAAGATGAGCAGAAGCCTTAAACTTATTAAACTTCTGAAACCAGTGAAAGTGGGACCTGTTCAAATTGGTCGTAATTCAACAGTTGATGAACTTAAAACTTATTCAAAAGAAGATTTCACAGAGGTAGTGAACTGCTCCCTCGTTAAGAAAGTTGTGAAGTAAGTGCAGCATCAAGACGTTTGGCTGCACATTCCAGGAGTGGGGATTGTTCCTGATTCGCCCATTACACCATTAAAATTTTGCGATACTTGGCATAATCAATCGAGGATTTGTAAACATGAGTACAACTACATTTAAAACATTGTATTGTGCATTTGTTCGCCCGCATCTGGAGTACGCTCAGTCAGTATGGTCTCCGTTTCTACGTAAACACGTAAATCTGATTGAAGGAGTACAAAGACGGGCAACAAAACTTGTTCAAAAATGTCGTAATATGTCTTATGAAGAACGATTGCGTGAATTAGATCTTCCTACGCTCGAGGTTAGAAGACACTTTTGTGACATGGTCCAACTTTACAAGCACATCAACTATTACGAAAAAGATACCATCCCAAACCAGATAGCCCGTCGAACGCGACCAAACAGAAGGCACAACTTTGAGATGATTCCAAACTTTGGAAGCGATGGACTCCGTGGTGTACAAACGAATTCCTTCTTTTATCGAACTATACCAACCTGGAATAATTTACCAAAAGATGTCGCTGAGGCAAAGACAGTCAAAGTCTTCAAAGAAAGACTCAACACTGCATGGAGTAAACACCCGAAAAGATTCAACACAAGACAATTGTAAAATACGTATAATCACGATCAGTTCCAGAGGCCCTCGTGCGCCTAGAACTTTGTTACATTATAATAATAAATCCGAAGTCTCATTTTCATATTTAGATGGAAGAGCTCGTAAATGGATCTAACGTGTACATCACACAAGAGCATTTAAGAATCCTCGAAACAAAGCGAACTGGTACTTCTGCTGTTAGATTCTTGCTTGATACCTTTTATCTAAAAGAAGCTTAGTTGCAAATGAATGTCAGTGGTGCTAATGCGAAAAAACCTATCAACAGTTCCATTCTGTCTGCGATGTTGCGTAAGTATGAATTTATTTATTCTCGACTTAAGTACTTTAGATGCGTACAAACTTTCGCGAGTAGAATTTTTTGCAAGGTCGAAAAATTGCGAGATTTATTTACTTTCGCGAATTTAAGAAAAAATATTTTTGCAAATCATATCAACTTTCGCTAATCGTTGGTTCAGAAAAGTATTCCTAGTATTTCTAAACAAAAATTGACTTAAAAGTGAAAGATATTCCTTGACTCCGATAAAGGAAAGCATCGAATGGCTGAAAGTATCTGGAGGGAATTATATTTTGAATAATAATATTTTCCGTTAATTTGCGAAAATCAATCCTTGCAAAGATTTTAAAAAGCTTTTGATTCAGAAAATTTGCGAAATATAATCCTCGCAAAAATTAAGTTTTTTAGACATACATAATTTAAAGGGCAGTGGTCGAAATAAGTTTTTTCGTCTGGTCTGTTATTTTAGTAAGAGGTGGGTGGCTATGGTTCGCCCTGAGGGACAGAAAATGTTGAAAATTTGTCCCTTCTATTTGCCTTAAAATCGTCTTATCACATATAACAGGATCACCATTAACCGAACAGTAAAGTTGTAAATCACTCAATCATTAGTCGGTTATTTTCGGTGATTTTTATTTCTGATTTCTGGTCGGTTTTAACCAATAACCAAGTGCTATTTCGGTTTTTTAGACATAATTTTCCTTTGTCTTAAGCCCACTTCTCCCAAAACTCGCAAAATTTAATCCTTTCGAAAAACACACAACCTCATGAAAATACATCACGCAAAAATTAATCCCCTTAAGGTAAGCTAGAAGTTTTACAGATTTTCAATTTTCTTAAAAGAATATATCGCAAGCATAATTTTTTGCCAATCGCTTAGTTAAGAATTTTCAAAGACATTTAACTTCGAGAAAAAAAACAGAATTCGCAAAAATCGTGATAGTTTGAAGTATCCAACATTAAAAAAAGCCTGAGATTTATAAGATCAAGTTTAGCTTATTTGTTGTTTGAATAGTTTGTGTTAGAGACACTTAAGCTAACATAGATGATTATCCTGTTTATTTTAGATTAAACATTAAGGAAGTATGATGTCACTAATGCTACACTGAGACAACGCCTAAGAAATAAATATGAGTCCTTAAAGTCAAAATAGCGTGATGCCAAAGATCCAGGGCGCAGCAAGTCATCAAAGAACAAAGTCGTCGTGGGTTGTGGAAGTATTGCAACCAGATGTATTTATATTCAGTACACATTCTATAATTGTCATGTTTTAGATTACAGTTTCTTATCGTCAGAATTCTAAAGGTATTTACATACAAATTTGAAGGATTTCGTTGAGGTTGAAAATTCATGTTTTATAGTTTTCAATTTTTTAAAAAGCTTTTTGCATGATGTGATGTAGATTATTGTGTTCCATTATTAGATCAAAGAACATTCTGTTCATCTTGTTTCAGTGTTGCAATTTTTCCTTCATAGAGATTCAGTCCAGATTGCAACTCTATTTTCAGTTTCTTTCTTGCCAAATTTAAAGGCCTTTTTCCTTTTTATATTGTAGGTATTTAGGTATCTCCAAATTAGTTATCTATGTTTGTGATGTAGATGTGTTCCATTATTTTTATCAAAGAAATTTGAACATATTTATTCCCCTTGTTTGTTTCTTTTCCTGACGGAAATTAATTATTTTAGGTATTTAAGGTTTTAAACTCCAAATTATTTTATTTTATCAAAGAAATTAAATTATTTTGCTCACCATTTGTGTCCTGCCAAGCGATTTTCATACAGCAACAACACACACCGGTTTTGACTCGGTTTTGACTCGCAACACACCGGTTGAGACCGGTTTTTCCCGACTTAAACCGGTTTAAAACGGTTGAGAAATCGGTGTCAAAGTTTCTAAAATCTCAAGCTTGTTGATTTTTACATACAAACCAGTGCAAAAAGGTTTGAAAAGTGATCTCTACCGGTTTTGCAACCGTGTCAACCCGGTTTACGGAGCCGACAAAATCAAAACAAATGTTGATAAATTACAAAATGGATTGGAAGCGGAAGATCCTATTGTGACATTACGTTCCGCATTCTAGCCTGAAAGCATGGGCAGTTTGAGCTCTGACCGTCTCTTTCGAAGAATCCTTTTTTCTTTTACCTTCACCTTGAGAGGTAGAAACAAAAGTTAAAATTCATTGGTTTGGCTAAATAAATTATTACAGTGTGTTGTTGTCTTGGCGGTGTTTCGATAATTGAGCAAATCAATTTATTGCTTAGTTTCTGTTTGTTGAAATACCATTAATCTGAAGTACAGTTAGTGCGTTTTTAGTTAGTTCTAATTCATTCTGTCTTTGAAATGAGTTTCTAGTAGGGTCCAAGCAAAAAAAATACGAAAAAGAGGCAGGATTGGAGGTCAACATATTGTTATTGATGTGATAAATTTAAGATTTAATCAGTAGCAAAAACTGTAAATTGTTTCAAATTACTGACTTAAATCCTAAGAAATGGCCGGTGTTTCATAGTAGCGAACGTTAAATCAATGATTGTCATGTTTTTCGATTTAATCGTTCAATCAATGGTTTTTGTTGATTTAATGATCAAAACTACGGAACTATGATAATACCGCTATACGGTTAAAAAGAAACCCGGGTATCTAACCCAAGGACAAGCAAAAAGTATACAGTATACCTTTACCTACAGTAATTATTATACCGTCAGTGTACAACTTTATATCTTGTTTGCTGGATGAAATAAAATCAAGATAACAGAGTTTTATCCATTGTTGCACAACTCGAAAAGCTTTGCTTTGTTGTCTTGATTTGAACTTTCTATCTAAAATTAAAATGGCTACTTTCAAATTGAATTTCTTTTAAACATACAGGAACAGATCAACATATTATTACTTATTTATGGCAGAAAATAATGATGGTGAGTAGCAGTGTTCCTCACAGCCATCACAGTCAAAGCGACCAAGAAAGACAAGTAAGTAGTTTCTTCTTTGTGTTCAACATTTTCATTGTCACATTTTGTCAACATAAGGAGGCGAGTGGTGGAAAAACAAGTTTTTGTGATTGTTTTTTAACGTCCTGTCAGCACCTTGAACTGACTACCCAATTCCCCTCACATGGCATGGGTTGACTCTGGCGAAGGTTCATTCACTTGCCAAGTGAACCACTGCGAGTGGGAATCAAACCTCAGTCCACAGTCCACAGCGCCTAATTTTTATGCATTTACAAGCATTAACCACTGAAAGGCATGATAGTAGATTGTGATCTGATTATGAGATAAAAGTCAATATATCAATCAGGAAGAACTCAAATCAAAACACATACCGTAACAAAAATTCACTTTCGTCTTTAAAATGTACATTTATTGCTATATTCAGCTATATTCCATAAAATACACAGTGCAAAGGTTTATGATGGCAGATAGCGCAATGTACTGGGGATCAGGTAACTTGCATCAGTGGAGGCTAACGTTTTGCCTGTATATTTACATAAATTGTGGTGACAAGGCAAGTGACTGAATATGCCTGAATATTTGTGGATAAATCTGAAAAAGAAACACTGACTGTCAGCATCAAAGAAGAATCGTTTATGGTCCTTTGTTTCCAAGTTATCCAAGTAAGTAAGTATAAAAATTTGAACCTGGGAGCGAAATTGACTGATTATTAATGATTGAATTGAAATTTCATTGTTGTTAAGGTTTGGAAATTCTGAATTTTTCAAAACCAATTTACTCTCGGAAATTCTGTGTCGTCCGCCCTCCCCCCCCATTCATGGACAAAACCTGGAATGGCCCATTAAAATATAACATTAAATCAAAACAAAAATGGTAGAGTAGAGCTGCGTAGTTCATTTGTTTTGAAAATTTGCTGCTTTGATTGATCAGTCATTTGATGGCTATGCAAGTTTCCCTCCACTGATGCAAGTTACCCGACTTCACGATATCACCTATCCATGGTACTCTCTTTAAAGGTACACATCAATATTTGAATTAAGATTATTTGATTAATGTATGACCATTACTGCATATATAAAACACCATACTGTGTCTTAAAGTTTTTGGTTTGAGACAATGTTTGTTTGCTAACTCAGCTTTTTTGAATTATATACAAGCTCTTTAGTACCGTCGAAGAGTGATACATTGCGCTTTTCTGCCATACTTTGCACAGTGTATTTTACCAAATAACCAATATGTACATTTTAAAGACGAAGGCGAATTTTTGTAAGGTTTAGATTGTAATTGATCACATGTTTCAATCTGTAAACAAGAGATTCAATTTGATGACTGGAATTTTGAGTAAAACAAAGGGAAAAAAATGAGTGAAAAGTATGGCAGAAAAGTGCAATATATCACCCTTTGATGGCATTGAATAGATATGAACGTGAAGCAATCTTTGATCGAAAACAAAAAGAAATCCAAAATATTTGTTTACCTCAACCAAAAAGAGAAATAGACCGATATCTGGTCTGATATGAAACATGAAAACCGATATCTCAATCTAAAAAATGAGTTTTATGTAATTTAAATTTACACAAGAATGATTTAAGACCTTAAAAAATTATCATGTCCAATCTTAAATTTAACCACAAAAAATATTTTGTCCAAGTACCAAGAAACCTGAACTTTTCTAAGACGATGTCATAGAATCCCGAAAGCTCTATTCAATCTTAAAGATTAATTAAAAATCTCTAAGATTAATAATAACCTCCTTTAAAAAACATAACTTTTTAATGGAACTAATCATAAACCAATTTTTTAGAATTTAAAAGAATCAAACTTTGTTGCTCGATAAATTTCTATTAAGTTTTGTTGTCATTAAACTTAATTGAACTCACAATTTTATATACCTGATTATTGAGTTTGATTGAAGTAATCAATGTAATCGAACTAACAGAACTAAAAAACTGAAGAAATAATGCACATGATGTGCCTGTTAAACTGATGGCCACTACTCAAAGCTCTAAAGTCTCTGCACACTAATTTACTGGTCGAACTTTGTGGAACTATAATATTTGTCAGGTTTGCTGAACGTTTTCTGTTGTCATACTTTGCAGAAGTTCATTGAATTTTAATCAAACTCTTAGATTTTTTAAGACAGTAGTCTGGATTACATGATATGAGATTGATAATTGATGATTAAATGATTTGCAATATTGCATTCAGATTATAAAAATCGGCAATGATAATCAAGGTTTGTTAAATGTCTAATTAATATTTATTAGTTAATTTTATTGGGTGATCAATAGTGCTAATCTATCATTTATCAGTCATCTAGATCATGATTGCTGGTCAAGAATTTATAAATTTCAAGAATTTTTTGAGTTGTAACATCTGATATTTCTGAAAAATATCATCCATGTAGCATTATGTCTGATGTTTTAGATAAAACCAAGAATGTTTTTTTTTGCCCTTGGGAATAGGCTTCAGTTACTTTTGAAAAACAAAGTATTTTAGCTGCCTTGGACATATATAAAAAGTATTTTGCAAAGAAAGCATGTTTTCACCATTTTTTTTGCAACTAAATTTACTACTATTGACTTATCACCTTGGCTATACAAGATATGAAATTTTGAAGGTTTGATTAATTTTTCCCGGGGGCCCCGGGAACTAGGTACTAGGTTTGCGAGGTGACGGGTATGTCCGAGCCGAAAATCGAAAATCAACCCTTTGAGAGACAAAATTTTGGTGATTTTGGGACCCTTTGAGAGACTTTTTCCTATATTTTGGTCCATTTTTTCCAAATTTTGGTTTGATTTTCACCAAATTTTGGTCAAAATTCTTGGAAATCGTGACCCTTTGAGAGAGAAATTTTTGATTTTTGTGATTTTGGGGCCCTTTCAGAGAATAACATTTGAATTTGTACCCCTTTGAGAAAAGGTACCCTTATGGCTCGCACATACCCGGCACCCATTTTGCCTAAGTACCCCCCCGGGTATTTTTTCTATTTTTCTACTTTCCTTAACACTGCAGATCACTGGATAGCATCATTTTAATCACTAAAACTTTTCTTTTAACATGAATGGATTTGAAAAATTGTTATTTATTTGTAAAGAGGATATATTCATCCCATGGAAAATTGTGAAGGTTGCTAAAAACCTCAAAATTACAAAAATTCTTTGTCTACACATCACTTTGTTTAGGTCTTGGTTTGATGAAACAAATTGTGGCAGTTAACAAATCACTTAAAGCTAAAGCAAAATCCAAGAAAAAATCAGAGATTTGCTTTGTTGAACTCAAGAGATCTGCTGAAACTGGTTAGTATATTTTGTTTGTGCGGGACAACTGAAACTCTAAATTTTGTCATCAATACAGACCAAAGAGATTTATCCCTGTTTCAAACTTTTCAGCCTGAATTTTGTTGCACAAAAACTTTTGAAAGGTTTAATTTTTAGCTAAGCTTTGTTGTCTTGTTCAATTTTAAATGCATGCATTCTTTCTCTTTTTTTTGGATAATCTAGGTCAAAGGATCTTCAAGCTGAAGAGACCAAAACATAACAATCGAATGAAAAGAAGAATATCAAATACTGGTAAATGTGCAGTTACATTATTTTATACACTGGGTAATATTGAGGTACCTAAATCTAAATAGAGTTGTGTGTGTTGTATGTATTGAAATTTCAACTCTTTCTTGTTATTTTCATCAGTAATCACTGCAGATGAGCAAGTTTTGGACATTGATGTAGAAAATTCAAACTGGCAAATTGCAGAAAATGTGGACACCATCGATAATGAATTAAATGACATAAATTCACAAAGTGATACAAAAAGTAGGTATCATATCATCCCTTCTTGAAGACAATTAAGGAAAAAACATTGTTTAAAATTTTCACTGTTATAAGACTCTATGTAAGATTAAATCCACCCTCATAAAAAAGGGGGAAAATTGGCAAAAAAACATTTTTGGTGTTAATGTAACAGAGTAATAACGATCAGCTATTTTAATTTATTTCAGTGAATAGTTGGTTAGAAACGCTTCTTAACTTTGTCAAAACAAAATAGAAGAAGAAGTCATGGTTCGAAAGATCAAGATCCTGCCAAGAAGATTGGGATTTGCTGAGGAAGAATATTTGGAGGACAATGCAGGCTAGGGAAGTTTTGGATGGACATTGTAATGTGTGTTGTGATCGACTTGGTGATCTTTATTGCATGGATTGTCACAAATCATTTTGTCATGTATGTGACGATGTCTTCCACTTGGCAAATCCATTTCATGATAGATTGTCCTCTGGCAGGTACCTAGATGTTCTGGAGTGTTTGGATGAGAAGAAAGAAATTATACCAACAGGATATTATTCAAATAGTCAGTTATAATTAGAAAATGTATAATTCAATACATCTAACAGCTTAATATACATACTTTAATCGTAGTGCATAGAGCCTTCTCAAAATCACAAAAGGGAGGGAACATCTGTGAATTGCTATTTTTTTCATTAACTTTTAGTTCGCAATGAAATTTGAATTGTTTGGAAATCTAGATGATGAAGACCTTGTACGTAGTTTTCTAAACTACCTGCCAGCGAACGAACGCAAAACTATTAATGATTTTGCCGATGGAAAGGTAGATAGTGTTCAATCTATCACAAACATTCTAAGTGAAGCTAGATGTTTTCAAAAGCCTACCAGTGAAAACATATTCAGATTATGTAGAGAAACTGCTAACCGACTTTTAATAAAACAGCCATTTTTTGCTTTCAAAACAATGGTCGAAAGTATGGGTCTTTTCTGGAAAAAGCTCACACCAGAAATGTTCGACATTTGCTTGCTGTCGACGAAACCTTGTGCAAAATCAATCATTAAAACACTAGACCCTAATGAGCACTGTGTCCTCGATGGCAAAATCACCACACATCTACATCGTTTTATAGAAAGTGTTAGTGAAGATGAACTAGCATCGTTTGTTAGCTTCACGACTGGGACGTCATCATTCGTCGAAGGAGAAAAGCTTAAAGTTAACTTTGTAGAAGCAACCTATTTTGCACCTAAATCTTCGACATGTTTTAAAATCCTAACTCTGCCAAGAATGGTCACGAGTTTCATGAGATTTAGGCAAGAATTTCTTTCAGTTTTAAGCAACAAGTTATCCTGGAGACTTCACGACGATTAGGATCGAGCTCTACCGTCATCTTTCACGATTTATTTATTCTGTTCTTTTGTTGACAATATACTGTCTGAAGTAAATGTTTTACAGGGGTATTTCTGTATTTTCTTAGTTTGTTTGTAATTACCCTAGCGATTAAGGTTTGGATGAATAGATAACGAAAATGGGTTCATTATTGTCAAACTTGGTTAGGATCCTCAAATTGATTTTTACTTGGAACATGCGTTAAAACTTGTATCAATTTCATTTGTAAAATTCTAATTTTCACATTTTGTCGTTTTCAAATTGGTAACATTCTGTTTCCTATGTTTTTGAGGTGTGACAGTAATTATTGACTCTTTATTTCTTACATTGTTTATCATCATAGTTTATTGGTTGCCCAATCTTTGTTTCCTTAATATTTATAGCAAAGAGGTTTTTACAAGAATATTTTGACTTTTACACTCTTTCTTTTGTTAACATTTTGTTAGGCCTTTTTATTGGACTGTGATAAATGAAATATTATTTTGAGCTTTGTCATTAGTTTTACTGTTTTGCTAAAGGAATTAACAATTAACATTTGGTAAAACGTAAGAGCTCATTGAAATTGTGTTCCCTTGACAACAATGTTGACACCGAATCCCTTATGGCTCCTAACATCACAAAGTTCTATTTTTATTTTCGTATTTATGTTATTGTATGCTGATTTATGTCTTATTTTTTTCAAAATTTATCATTTATTCCTATGCTCGATACGACTTCCCTGTCGTAATGGATCAATTCATTGTCCATTATATCCCATCCTGATAACATTCGGTGGGGTTTGACATTTTGTTTTATTTGATTGTCTTCATCAAAAGTTTTGAGAAGAATTGGCACCTACCTTAAGGGAATAATTAATGCGGAATTTATTAATGCGGGTGACCCCCAAAGAAATTTATGTTTTGCGGGAAAAAAATAATGCGACTAGGGTCATTTTTAGAGCTATTGCGGAATTTATTAATGCGGTTTATTAATGTGTTTGTGCGAGTTCCATATATAACATATATAACAACTTGCATGTATCTTTAATTGAGCCGCGTTGAATTGTGGGATTGCAACTCGTACAAATGTCAAAATAAGTGAAAAGTAATAATTATGACGTATGCATTGCGGAGCGCTATTGGTTTTTATGGAAGGATCTTTAATGCATTCAAGCAACTGCTTTAGGCGCTTATTACGTTTTAAATAATTTCAAATATGGAAATACAAGTGACTTTGCCCTTGAGTCCAGAAATTGAATATTTTTGGTTTACATCTCTAAAATCAGCAATATTTTAGAGAAAAAAATTAGAATTTACTAATGCGAACGACCGAAATTTTCAAGTTTTGCGAAATTTAATTTTGCGAAAAATGGCCAAATTCGCATCAATTAATTCCGCATTAATTTATTCCCTGAAGGTATGCGAGAGAGTGAAAGAGCATAAATTTTCGTAATCACTTGCGCAAGATCTACTTTTATGCTTTATGATGCACCATTAGTTTTTTAATGTTATATTAGGTTATTTTATTGACATAAAATTAAATTACAAGTACTCTTCCTCGTTCAATTTCTTTTTCATAATTTTTTTTCGTTTTGGATATATCACAGGTGGTGTCAGTTCTTATGCTCGAGCTTATCTCAGGACTTTTGTTACATGGCAATGCCCAAAATTTGACGCAGCCCGATTTTCAAAAAAAAATTACCGGTTGTTAGGGGGGAAAATGTGGTTTTTCTAATTTTCTTGAGATTTTATAATTTGTTTTTTCTGAGTCCAATTATTGCGGAAATTCGGCTGGTAGAATATCCAGAAATATGCCGAAATTCACCGTTTTTACGTATTTTCATGACAATTTGTCAGCCTATTCCATGATAAGATACGCGTATGTCTGATAACCTATTTATCATTCATGGCAAAAATTATGTAATCAAAATGTTTGTTAACTACTCTTCTGTGCTTAATTGTAAGGGGGGTGATTTTAAATTTTTTTGGGAAAAATCCCCCCAATAGCATTTCCCCCCATTTTATGAAATTTCACTTTCATTTTCCTAGGTTTTTTTGGGAAAGTAACCCCACTTTTGCGGGGATTAAATTTCGCGGATTTCACAGATTTGGGTATCATCCACGAAAATCCGCGAAGTCTAGTCTCAACAGAAATTTGAGTAGGCCTTATCCGCGATATATTTCTAAAAAATAAACTCAAAAAATGTTGAATAAATACTTTTTGAATGTTTACTGGAATCGATGCCACTTTTGTTTGACAATATTTTCACGATTTCGTTGCCTTTAGAGTCAAATCATGCATGCTGGTCTTTAAAATACGTATTGTTAGCACTTCTTGGATTTCCAAGACCCTGAAATTCCCCAAACAATTTTACTCCTTTGCAAAACAATTTCACGAGTAAAATTCATTAACTCGTCCAGCTTATTTTAAACGCACATTTTTCGTTTCATTTAACTCAGTTGAGCATATTCGGTTAGAATAAAGACATATTTCATTGATGATTTTACCTGAATAAATCGTCTGTTTCGTCTAGCTCTCCAGAATCACGCATGTCCTTATTTTATGAATGATAAATAATACACGTTAGTGGATCAAGATAAAAAACTTCGAATGAAACGTCACAAATAGAATTTTAAAAAGTTTCCCTTTTGAATCCTCAAGATATGTTCTAAACTATAAAGAATGACTCAAAACGGTTTAGTTTCGTAACTTATGAGGAAGTTTAATCACCTTGAAATGACTCATCCAGTATTGCGTCACTGTTGGCCGAAGCTTGCTCTAGTATGCTTCAATTCTCTAAAAATAGCTTATCTCAGGACTTTTGTTACATGGCAATACCCAAAATTTGACGCAGCTCGATTTTCAAAAAAAAATTACCGGTTGTTAGGGCGGAAAATGTGGTTTTTCTAATTTTCTTGAGATTTTATAATTTGTTTTTTCTGATTTTTCACACAAAGAGTCCAAAATCTTGCGGAAATTCGGCTGGTAGAATATCCAGAAATATGCCGAAATTCACCGTTTTTACGGATTTTTATGACAATTTGTCAGCCTATTCCATGATAAGATACGCGTATGTCTGATAACCTATTTATCATTCATGGCAAAAATTATGACGCCCCTTATACACAGATCTGTAAAGCCCGAAGGGCTAGATTTGCGGCCTTTATCGAAAAGTGATGCAAGTTTTGGTAGGATTTCCTACCAAAGAAATCACGTGAAAACAAGCAATTTCACTGGTTTGAGAGATGCGAAATAGCGTTCGCCACCTAATTTTTTTGATCTCGCGCTCTGAAAGCAATTAAAATGCTAGATATCTGTGTCCTTATATGGTGGAAGGATTACGTCAGAGGAGTCAAAATTAGACACACCCATATCAAGATTCTTTTTTTTCCTTACTTGCATAAAATGATCCTCGATGATGGTACTCAAGATTGTTGCAGGAACAGTTAGACGATCCTATCGTCTACACAAGATCACTAAAAAAAGGAATAGTTTAGGAGGCGGGATAAATTTGAAAATGGTGGTTAGCCCGGGGCGGAGGTGCTTACAGTGTAGACGATACCAATGTGTTCCAAAACTCTACCGCCACTATTTTTCCGTAAACCGCCCTCGCGCCCTGACTCTGCGCATACATACTTTCCCGCGCTTACTAACCTTTAAACAGACGATAGCATCGTCTAAGGAACAGCCGAAAACGCCGAAAAAAATGGTTCTTCTTTTTCTCAAGTTCCGTTGACGGTTTTTCAAGATTTTTTGCAAAATGGCAATGCCAAACACTGGGCGAAATAAGAGATTTCCGATCCTGGCAATACCTATTTGGTTAAGGGGAATTTCCCCAAAATACGAACATCCGTCTGTTACGGCAAAAAAGAATTTTCCGGGAAAAACCGTTTCAGTCATTTTTTAAAGAACTTGCCCTGCATAAAAAAATCAGAAAAAATTAATGACAGGATTTTGCACAAAGTCCAAAAAACCCATTTTTAGGCAGCCCAAATTTACCCCTAAATTTTTTTCTCACGAAAATTTGGCTTCATCACATTTTGAGCATTACCATTTTGCATCATTGTGCAAAAAATCTGAAAAAACTAATGCGCCGATCCCGAGAAAAGCTTGTAACAGACGGACAAACAAACGAACGAATGAACGGACATTCATATTACCTTAATTAAGAGAAGAAATGATGGTGGAATTTATTTTGGCGATTTAAAAAAAATTCTAAATTTCACTAAAATTAATTTTAGTGGAACAACGTTTTTGTTAAAATATCTTAACGTAAAAAAAAGAGGGAAAAATGGTTTCAGGAGAAATAGACTAAATTGAACGAAAATTAAATTTGGCGAGAATTTATTTTGGCGAATAACCTATATATTTAAATTTTGCGGTATGAAATTTTGGCGAATTTATAAATAAAATTTCTCATCAACTTTAATATTCTCACGAGGGCGTGCCTTTTTCCCAAAGCAACCAAGCAGCAATTTGCTATCAAGGATTATTTATATACAATGGAATAGTACGAGTTGATCGATTCTCCCTCTCTTTTTCTTGGCTAGTATATTCTAATTCTTGGGTGGTCTAAGAAATTACTAAAAATGTCGATTGTTTAAACAATTATTTTTACAACTAATAATATACAACAGCTACAACTATAAATAACAACGGTTAAAATATTGGTAAAATTAAATTTGTCGCAACCAAGATTTTTTTGACTTCAAGAAGTCGCCAAACTTGCGAAGTCTTTTGAGTCACTTTATCTTTCCTTAGATATTCTTACGCGTACCAAATTTATGTGATATGTTATTCAAATATTAATAGTTTAATTTGATCTTTGTCGCTGGATGTTTATACTATAATCCTCAGCTTAAAAATTTGTCGAAATTTTATACAAACAATTGAATATAGACAAAAAAAATTTGCGAAATTTGATGGGTTCTTTTAACAACTGTTATCTGGAGAAGGGGAATTCAATCACACACAAAAATTTCGAATCAAAGTAGAAATGCTTTGACAGGGTACTTGTTCATTTCTGCTGTGGCGCTACGGGCAACACAAATAAAAAGTTTAAATGAAGAATATCCACTTTTAAATAAATTATTAGGTGAAAAAGACCAGTTACGAAAAATAATCTAAAATTACGAATAATAGAGCACATATCTAGATATAGTTGCTTAGCTTCAGCAGCATTCTCTGGTTCTTCAGCATTCAACTCCTGCATAATAAAATGAGCCAAGTCATTAAACTCTACGGAACAACCATTGAGTAGAGGTTCGGTGGTTACTTCATTTGCGATTTCAATATCTTCATCTGTCACAGGTACTATGTAATCCCCTGCGTCTAAGTTTTGTAAAAGAGAGTAAGATTGAATTATCTGAATAGGATTTAATCATTAATGAAAAGAAGAAGCCTTTGAATAATATCTAAAGTCGAAGATATTACAGAACGATTTTAACACCAAACGTAATAATGGAATATGTGAAGAATCCATTTACCATAAACTTCTGGGATATCATAAATTACATTTGGCCGTCCACTCGGACATTCTTGGAAATTATAACGACGGATTCTATGCGAATTGTGCAGCTCCTTTGCTTCATCTAAATATCTCTGTATCAGGCTCATGTAACTGAAGCGCAGACAATCCCTGTAAAAACACGTTATATTTAATTCATATATATTTCACAGGTCTATCGACCTCTACGAAATAATTTTAGATTTATAAAATATTGTCTAATTCTTCATCTGTCGTCCAGACGTCAGAAGATATGGACAGAGAAGACTTTGTTTTGGTCTTTGTCCTAGGTTTTCGAACTAGGCAAAGGTTTGTTCTAGGGCTTCCTCTTACATGGCAAACGAAATCATTTTTTCGCCTTTTGGTACATATCTTTAATAATCTTTCTTTCGTTGATGGTGAAGTCGTCTGTAATGCTAAAGCCACCGATTTCGTTGAATCGTTTCAGCTCATGCAGATTTTGCATTATCCGTTCTTTTTCCTCCATACTTTTTAAGATATATAAAAAGGGACAACCATTCTTTTTGTAAAACAAAAAGTAATCAAAATGTTTGTTAACTACTCTTCTGTGCTTAATTGTAAGGGGGATGATTTTAAATTTTTTCGGGAAAAATCCCCCCAATAGCATTTCCCCCCATTTTATGAAATTTCACTGAAAAAGTACCAAAACCTTAATTTTCCTAGGGATTTTTGGGAAAGTCACCCCACTTTTGCGAGGATTAAATTTCGCGGATTTCACAGATTTGGGTGTCATCCACGAAAATCAAAAGTTTAGTCTCAACAGAAATTTGAGTAGGCCTTATCTGCGAAATATTTCTAAAAAATAAACTCAAAAAATGTTGAATAAATACTTTTTGAATGTTTACTGGAATCGATGTCACTTTTGTTTGACAATATTTTCACGATTTCGTTGCCTTTAGAGTCAAATCATGCATGCTGGTCTTACGTATTGTTAGCACTTATTGGATTTCCAAGACCCTGAAATTCCCCAAACAATTTTACTCCTTTGCAAAACAATTTCACGAGTAAAATTCATTAACTCGTCTAGCTTATTTCAAACGCACATTTTTCGTTTCATTTAAATCAGTTGAGCATATTCGGTTAGAATAAAGACATTGAAGATTTTACCTGAATAAATCGTCTGTTTCGTCTAGCTCTCCAGAATCACGCATGTCCTTATTTTATGAATGATAAATAATACACGTTAGTGGATCAAGATAAAAAACTTCGAATGAAACGTCACAAATAGAATTTTAAAAAGTTTCCCTTTTGAATCCTCAAGATATGTTCTAAACTATAAAGAATGACTCAAAACGGTTTAGTTTCGTAACTTATGAGGAAGTTTAATCACCTTGAAATGACTCATCCAGTATTGCGTCACTGTTGGCCGAAGCTTGCTCCAGTATGCTTCAATTCTCTAAAAATAGATAAAAACAATCTCAAAATCCCCATTGTATGGTGTGCGCAAAAGGCTTTTCAAGAAAAATTTACCTTGGGGTCGTCAAACTTAACATTTATGTAATTTGACTGTTATTAGAAATTATTGAACTTTGACACTCATAATTCTTTTAATTACCTTCTAAGTGAGTCAGCCAGCCCCTATATATCTAGACATTTGGCTTTTAATCGATCCCTTATCCTTATCCCTCGATACCCAATATCCTCAACATCCAGACAAATATTTCATAAAATCAATAATTTGCAATAATTTTGGACATTTTGCTTCAAATACAGTATTTTATTATGATTCCCTGACAACTCCCATTGGCAAATCCCCTCATCCGGTGAAGCATCCCCCCTCGCAGACACTGCCACCTGGTGAACCCCCCAGAAAATTTCTCCTCAGTGAATTCCCACTCAAATATTTTAAACATTATTTTGTAAAGCAGATTTCATTAAAATAAAAAATGTTACCAAGAACACAATTTTTACTGCGTACTGCGCTAATAAATTTACCCATCAATGCAGCCATGAATTGCAAATCCATAAGGATTAAGCTTATCATATCCGTCCATGTGCCATAATTCATTTGGGCCCTGAATAAAAAATACAAGATCGGTAAATACATAAAAGAGACAAAGAAATAATCAACAAGTGTAAAATACATCGGAATGCCCTTTTACCTACCCGTGAAACCCAGATATTGAAATTTTAAAGCCAAAATACCCACGGGTGTAGTATATTCACTATTGTGTAGATAAAACAAACCATTTTAGTAAAATTTCCTAATAAAATTGTAAAAAATTGTAAAAAAAATAACAAAATTTGCTATCAACACAACCCCTCCTGAAAAGGGCTTTTTACAGAGGGTAAATGTCAGAGATTACAAAGAGTAATCTTTGTAAAATCGTTATTGAATATTTTTGTTTTTTTACCTATCAGTAGTAAATAAATAGGGATTTTATGGCTTGACTGATTCAATAGGAAATAGCTCTAAATCTAAGTGCAAAAATGAGTTTACTAACCTTACAAACATATGTCCTACGTCGAAGCCTTCTTTTTTTCTGCTGTCCACACCTTCAGGGTTCAAAGGGCCTAATATCTGCCTCACCTGTTCCCTAGAAAAAATTACATAGGATAACAAATAATGTGTCAAATTTAATGGTTTGTAAGAGGACTTATGGTCAATCTTTTTTCAAAGAACAGACAAATTCTAGTTACCAGTTGTTCGAAAAATTGACAGAAGAATGAATTAAATGGATTTAACATTCATAACATTTTAACCCGGATGGCTTTGAGGCCTGAACTTGGGCAAAAGATGTACGATACAGTTAATATTAACATTATAAAAAGGATACTTCAACTCGTGGAAGGGAAGAAGTTAACTAATAGATTGTTTGCTCACTCGACTGTTTTGAAGAAAAAAAAATTTAATTTATATCAGAGGAAAATGTGGACCAAGAATCAATTCTTTTTGTGTCGTCTATCTTAATTGATCTAAATTTAGTTATAACTTTGGTTGCAAATTAGCAAGTTTATCAACACAATCAATGACACAATCATAGACTTTATTAAATTTCAAGTCTCCATTTCTTGAACTCTTATCCATAATTTTTATGATACACTCGTAACAGCCAAATCTAAATGAAGTTTCTTTTTTACAGTCAATAAAACTTTTAAAATTTGAGGAGCAATTATAACGATTTTGTCCAATAAAAATTTCCTACATTTTACTCAAAGATACTCACCTGGATGTATTGAGATGATATTTAATGATAAGTTTTTGGTGCATACTGCGATATCCAAGGTTGCAACCATCACTTAGGAGCTCAGACTGAAAGTAAGTTAAAAAAAAAGGATCCTGTATTTTTTTTCTTTTGAGACATGTCGTATAGTTGCTCATCCTAGATCTCTTGTGCGGAAATCCTACATCAGTTTTTTGTTATTCTTCAAAAGAACTTGCAGAGAGAAGTTCAAGTCAATACTTTATAAAAATTAAATTCCCAAATTCATCTTCCTCCTTTAAATCCCTGATAATGGTTATGATTTTTAAGGTCAAAAAAGTTTAACAAACAAACAAGCAAACATACCTGTATAACCTCAGTAACATCAGCAATATTTTCATCATTGTTCAATCTTCTTCTTAAGTTGTATCTCTTCAAAATTCGTTTCAATTGTCTTAAACTTAACAAAAGAAGCAGATGAGATGAAGTTTTATAAGATACTTCACTAATTGGTCATTTGAAGTAATAAACATCATGATGCGTTATTTAGAAAAAAAGTAACAAAATTGTTTTATTACTGGTTAACGACCAACCAAATCAAATAAGGGCTTGTAAAAACTCCATCTCGTCCCAAAAGAAGACAATATCTTTTGGATTTATGTTATAATTTTCATTCACATCAGGTAATATATAGTATAGTTGACAGTCACAATAAACGATAAGATACCGGGCACGGCGGGTCAGATTGGGGTTTAAATTGTGCAACTAAAGTTTTCGGACCTCGTGGAAGCATTCGTTGTTTTTTTTTCCTAGGTGATTCGTACGGGGCCGAGTCTATTACGATTTATTGTTTTTAATTGATAAGAATTGTTTTCGTTCACGGCAATTATCAATAGAACTTTTTTCGAGCATGCGAAAAAGTGCGCCATTTTACAGAAAGGAGAGATCTGATCGGGAAAGAATATGGAAGCTCAATTTGATAACTTGTTTTAATGTATGTTTTTTTTCTTTTAGAAGTAAAAATGGGAAAAGCTAAGAGAAGCCTTGCTGCTTATGAAAGACGAAAGCAAAAGAAAAAGCAAAGAAAGAACCATAACAAGAAAGAACTAAAGCAAAATTACCAAAGAGTAAAAGATGAAAATTTAAGAATAATGGAGGAAAATGAACATATCAAGAAAGAGAATGGCCAAGTTAAAGAAGAGAACATTCAAGTGAAACGGGAAAATACCAATATGAGGAAGGCTGCTAAGAAAGACTGCACTACAATACTTACGAGTACTTCGAAATCAAGGGTGTTATCAAAACGGAACATGTTTGAGGCAACGCCTTATAAACTTTCGTCTGAAGTCGTAGATATTTCGGATACCATCCTGGGTGATGGTGCTTTTGGCAAGGTTTATTTGGGGAGGATGAACAAAATTGATTGTCAATGTGCTGTGAAATCTGGGAAAACGGTAAATTATTTCGATGCAGATCACGAGGCACTTATCCTTCAACGTCTCCAAAAGACTATATATTTTCCTCATTTGTTTGGCGTTCTTGATGACAAACTTGTCATGGAATACATTTTTTATGATTGCGGAACAATGACGATATACAATGCCAAAAATAACAATATGTTAACACAGAATGAATGGATAAAAGTTTGTTATGGGCTCATTAAAGGTCTTGTGCACATGCACAGGCAAGGCGTATTACATAACGACATCAAAAGCAACAATGTAATGCTAAAATCGAATCTTGTGCCAGTGTTTATAGATTTTGGTAAGGCTACCCTTCGGAAGTGCCCTGAAATTTACAGGTTAACAGAAAAACAACGAGTACGCTACAATTCAAAATATTTGTATCTTGCCTATGAGTTACGCAATGTATGGGGAACAAAAACATCAACCGCAACAGATATTTACTCACTTGGATATTTGTACCAATTCGTAAATGAAAAGGACGATTCAATCCTGACTAAGCTTCAAAGTCAAATGCAGGAACATAAAGTTTCCAAAAGAATAACTTCTCCTGACATTTTGAAATGGTTTAAACACTGGGAGAGTAAACAAGCTTAATTTGTTATATTTTTTCTTTTTTATGTAAATTTTTTAGGTATCTTTGACCTTGCTTTTACATCATTTTTAATGCTTGTACGAGGTGTGTTCCTAGATTTCACAGTAGTATTAACCCAAACTTTTTTGAAGCAAGTCTACTGCTTAAACAGTCTGGGAAATCCTCTCAATAGACCTTTTTTCAAAGAGGACGTCCTGTTGAATAATTATGTAGTCCAGCCATAAAAACAAATGCATAATTACTGTATCATTCATATTGTAATAATTATGCATGGTTTTATCATTGTTTTTCTGCTGGACTACATAATTATTCAACAGGACGTCCTCTTTGAAAAAAGGTCTATTGCACGCTTATGTTCCGAGGGCGTAAGCGCGCAATTGCATGGTTATAATTTACGCTCGCTCCCTCCCCGGTTGAAATTGCTTAGGGATTTCAAGGGGTTCAGAATTCTCTAATTCGGGCAAAGGCATGGTTTAACGGGCAATCCATTTTTAAGGAATCTACTTCTGCGATAAATTTTGAGTAAAACTGCCCTAGGCTTTTGAAATTCAACAGAGCTTTCGGAAGGAATTGCGTGTCAGAATAATAAAGGGTGCAATTGCACGTTTTACCGCTTACCGCCCGTTTCAGAACAATTTCGATAAGCTTGTTATTACACGTTTAAAAATTCTGCGATTTTGATAACCGTGCAATTGCGCGCTTACGGCCTCGGAACATAAGCGTGCAATTGAGAGGATTTCCCAGACTGTAAATTGTGTGTCTTCAAACAGCAGCAATAAGGCCAAGAAGACCTAAATTTAATTCTAACTCCCACATGAAAGGGTCATGTTCAAAGTTTCGAACAATGGTTATGCCTACTTGCAGTCTGAAACATTTGCTTACATTTGTCGAAAAAAAATTTTGCCTGATTTTTGTATTCAAAATTTTTATTCTATTTGTTTTTTACTTTCTAGTATTACTTTTGTTTGTTTTTTATGGCTTTATAGACAGCTTTTGATATTTTTAATGACTTTCTGACATCTTGACTGTAGCCTTTTTCACAATTTCATTTTTCACGCATCCTATTAATTTTGGTTTTTTAATCACTTATCATGAAATTTTCACTTTTTTCAAATCAAAGAAATTTGTTTCAAACTTGTTTCATTTTTTTTAATTGTAGATTCATTTTAAAAGGCTGTTCTAGATTAGATCTAAATGCAGGCCATTTCGATGGCTGAAAGAAGCAGGGCTATTTTACATGGCTAGCTTTTTTCTCAATAATTTTGGTTCCTAGGCCATTTCGATGGTTGGAACAGGCAAGGCTATCACTACATGGCTAGCCTTCTTATCCTTACTTTGGGTTGGCTGAATATATTTCAATTTGATTTTTGATTTTCTTTTTATTCTTAAATTTATTAAAACTAGGAGAAATTGTATTTTTTAAAGATGTCACTCTAGTTTTCCTGAGTCCAAGTTTTTAAAGTATCGTAGTATATTGAAGTCTCCATAACTTGAACTCAAGGGGAAAGAAAAATCGTTCGAATTGAGGATTTTCCGAGCTATGGAGTGCGAAGATAGCTTAAGAATCGTAGGAAAATCAAGTAAAACGGGTTCGAGTTATGGAGACTCCAATATATTTCCGTCCCATTGCCACATTTTTCAGCATACTCTTTTTATATAAGGGAAAGTTAAATTTCCTTTGAAGCTTGATATGCCTATTTTGAGCATTTGATTCATGTGATGTATAAAAAGTCTCCAGTCTACTATATATAAAATAAAAATGTCCTGGGTGTAAAATTTTTGAAAAACAGGCCAATACAGAAGAAAACGGGCAAAAAAAGGAAATTTTCAAAAACATTTTTCCAAGAATTGATTATTGGGGAGGGGGGGCTGGAATAAGAATGTCCTGCGTGGAAAATTTTTGAAAAAATTAATTAGCGGGGGGGGACGCTTAATAGGTACCCGAGAGTAATGTTTTATAATGAAGGGGAATATTAATCAATTCGTATTGGGGAGAGTTAACTGTAAATTTAATTTTTTGCGGATACAGCTTTCCGCACAAGGTATAGTAAAATTAGTAGTAGAGTAGTAAAATTATTTAGGTGCTTCAATACTTGATACTTTACTGTACAAGCAAACTCTTTCCCTACCGCTTCGGTAGCCATTTTGGTTTTATTTGTGCAAGGGGACGGACCGGGTAAAATAATTAGTCGGCCGAGCGCGCATAATTTTAGATCCCCGTGATCCCGATCAATCCCGGTTTAGATCCCCCCTATTTAAAATTGGAATAACAATAAAGAGAATGTATAAATTATGCAAAGTTTACTTAAAAACGTAACGTATATTACTATATCTTAGAAATAAATCAAGCTTTTGGCCAGTCCGAGATTCTTCCGGCCAAAAAAACGTAAAATGAGCGCTCGGGCGGAAGCTGTAACCCTGCAGATTGCCCTGACGCTCGCGTAACAATTCTAAATTCGGCTTAACAATGCAAACTCGATTACCTTATCGGGGAAAAATTCGTCACTTGCTGGTAGTTGGTAAACGCATTAAGGCCGGGGAAAATATTCGTCACTTGTCAAAAATTTCGTCACTTTCCCACGATAAGGTACTTTCTTAATTTCTTTACTTTTTGCGAAGCGAATGTACATGAGCGAAGCAGTTTTGCTATAGTGTGCATGTACCTTTAAATTCTATATACCCAGGGGAGCGCAAGACGAAAACGAAAATTTAGTTTCCATCTGTTAAATGTGGGTTAAGTATTCAGATCCCGGTTGTTTTCGTCTAGGTAAGAGGCGTTACAATATCGGTTTGGTAGATTGTATTTAGGATGGCTTCGTCGAGAAAAAGAACCACTCTACGGCGCCGAAAATCTCCGAGTCAGGTAACTTCCATTAAAGATATTCCGTTGTTCCCGTACATTTTTAGCTTCTTTACTCCCGCTCCATATCAGAAAGCTGATTGGTTCGGAAAACCAGAGCGCGGTCGAAGCGTTCAAATATCAGAAAGCTGATTGGTTCGGAAAACCAGCGCGCGGTCGAAGCGTTCAAAAAACTCAAACTCTCTCTCTCTGCTCTCATGGTGCCCCCTTTTAAGAAGTCGCTGCATTGACTCGAGCATTGAAAAAACAGACACTTTCGAACCTTCGAATCTTTCCAATTTCGAATGTTTACTTTTTTGTGAGAAATAAAAATGAAACGTTGAATGTTTTGAAAAAGTTGAAGAGGTGTAAGATGTTGGTTGAAAAGAAGAAGCTGAAACTGTAGCAAAGAGAAAGAACAGAAGAAAGAAGATGGGAATTTTTATTGTTTCATCTGGTTTCATTGACAAGACAGACTCAACAGAGTTGTTGTGTCATTTCCAGAAAAGGAAAGCTGAAAAATGACCTGCATACGTGGTGAAAAAACCTTTTTTGCAAAGCAGCGATTATTACTATAAGAGAGTGAGCAAGAACATGAACTTGGCCTTTTTGCATGCTTTGAAATGGGGACGAACATATTCAAGTTATGGATAATCTGGAAGAATTTATCCCTCCTCTTATTCAGTGGAAAAGAGAACTGATTGTTTGTCGTTGTTCTTTAAATCTTGACTTGGCTGCTCGAAAATATGTGGGCTCTGGAAAAGGATTTTAGAAATAGCTGGAAATGAAAATGACTTGTAAAATATCGAAATATGTGTCCATGAACAAATCTTGACAGTTATCAAAACATGATATTATGGATATTTATGATGTACTTTTAACTGTTTTAAATTTCTGTGCTACAGCTGATAGAATTATTTTAATGTGAATAGTTTGCTCCTAAATCAATGGTAAGACTTTCAAACATTTGTCTCCAGCAGATTTAAGATTAAAAACCCTATAGGCTTCACCACTTTGGAAAATACAGCCATTATAAAAATGTTGAGGTTTTTTGCTTCATTGTTGAATCAAACCCTGGTTGAAGGAATTGTAGGAATCTTCTTAAATTTTAGTTCTTTTTCTCTGGTTTATCTTTATATATTTATCTTTAGGATTTTATACCACACTAAATAGTTCTATTATAATTATAGAACTTAAACTTTTAAACTTTTGTGTATAGATAATGATGTAACTTGATACAATATTTCTAACTCGTAACTGGGTATGGTTATTAAAGATTAAATTCCTCAGTACAGTATTTCACATCCCTGTCTCAATAGACCGACTGGGTGTTTAAACCGGATATAGTGCTTGACCCCGAGGATTCTTTTGTTTTGATTCGGTTTTGGTTGTATGCAAGGGACTCTAAAATAAAGACGAGATTTGATATCAACATTTACATGTAAAAATCTTCGAAACCATGAATACTATCATCGAGTCACCAATCATTTACTGAGGAAAGTCTGTCTACCCTGGAATTCTAAAAAATAAAAAACTATTTATGGCAGGGGGGATTCGAATGTTTGTTTTTATTGAAACATTCGAAATTCGAAAGATTCGAAAGTTCGATTTTCGAACACGAGGAATTTAAAACCGGAAGTAAAATGAGTCAAAATAAAAACCAAAAATTAAAAATAATTTACTTTTTAGGTTTAGGTGGAAAAGCTTTCCCGAACAAAAGACGCGATTTTAAAATTTTCTTCGAATATTTTTTACTTACCTTACATGAGTATTAGGAGACGTGTAATTAAGTGAATTAACACGAATTGAGAAATTTCATGTTAATTTCAAGGCCGTTAAATTCCATTTTTATATTCATGTAATAAGGTATAAATCATTTTTTTGTTTGGTGAGACCCTTATAACGTTAGAAAAAAGAACTTATCGGGCTCATTCAATACTTTCTATCTTTTTGCTTGCAACTTGCGAATTTAGTGACCTGCCTCGATCGCTTCGCAACTTTTATATATATACGGCTTGTCCTTGAAACGGAATAATTATTTCGAATTATAGAAAGATTCGAATACATGGTATATTTATTGAAAGCATGGGGAAAATTTTAGCTTCTATCTGTGATTTGTAGAAAAAATCAGGCGGGTCGCTCAAGGCCGCGCAGCTTTGGTGGGATGGGGAAAACTTCAAATCTAACCATGAAGATTCGATTCTAGCCCTTCAGGCTTATACTTCATTGGTTTTTCCTATAAACGCAAAAATCACTAGAATTTTTTACCAACGAATTTTATTTGAGGGTGGCGTTTATTCCGAAACTATATAAACTTAGTGACGGCGTTCATTGGAGGAAATATGGTACACGCTTTTTTATGAGAATATCTTAAGTCTAATCTAAGTTAAGAATACGGTAAGAATGTTTTACCCGCAATTTTGGCAATTTCTTAAGAATATACTTGATCCTCATCCAAAGTACACTATTCTTATAAAAAAAAGCGTCTAACAGTAAAGGCGCCGAAGTGCAATCTTCTATCAAAATGTTACCAAATTTCTTCAGATATCATAAAGTGGACTTTGGTGAGCTACAGTTGCATTTAATATCGGAACCTAGACGGAAATTACATAAAGACACACAAAGTTTCAACAAGAATAACATTCAGTGAGCGATATATTTCATAAAATAAAAAGCAGCAGTGAATGTGTATTGGATACGTCAGCGGCCTAGAAGAATAAAAGAAGAACAATACATATGTTGAAAATTCGGTTAAATCGTTGTTAAATAGACCGATTGAAAAAACATATCTTGAATGTGCCTAAAATTATATTTACTTTACTAAATCCCAGTACGTTTGAAAATTACAATATTATAATCCAGATGCTAGTTATCCTCGGGAATTATGATTGAAATTAAAAGATTGAAATTTTACCTTTTCTTCTGTCGATTCTTGACTAAATGGACGTGATGCAAACTAGACCTAGTGGACGTGTTGATTCAATGTATCCAGCAATTTATTCACCAACCATCGACAAACCCCACTCATGATAGCAATACTCAGTTATGTCATTTACTGTATTGGTTTTACCTGCAAGATAAGAGAGAGAGAAAGAGAGAAACAAATTCAAAAAAAAAGTTGAAAGATGCATGAAAGAACAACAAGAATAATTTTCAAAATACAGCCTTTTCTATAAACACAATCATCTAAAATCACTTCTTTCTACAATGCCCAATAAAGATCAGTTTAAAACTGAAGTCCATGGAGAAAGGTAGAATGAAAATACCTAATTTTAAAATGAACAAATATGAGCGAAATTGACCAAAGATGTGAGTAAAGAAGGGCAAAATTTAAAGTTCTGAAATGTAACTTTTATGTAACAGATTATGTAGGAATTTGATGTAAATTAAGTGGACAAAAGTCAAAAAACTTATTAATTCCAATCAGTCATCAAGCCAAGTTAAGAATACACACATGAAATGTTTTTTACTTCCAACCAGCCATTTAAAGTTTTATGGCCATGCTTCATCCAGCCATATTCATGGCCACGAACCTGGAATTCATTTTCAGAGAAAAAATCTACAAAAATAGGACAAAAATCTACAAATAATGGGAGGCAAAAGATCTACAAAAAAAAAATATCTACAAAAATAAAGGATAGAAACACCACAAAAGATAACACTCATATGGGCAAAACCTCAAAGTTTATGAGCTGAAAAAAAAAACGTACTTCTGAAGCTCTTGGATATTGCAGGTAAAAGTTTAAAATTTAAGAGGAATTCCAGTTCTTTAACTTGTTGCTTTAAAATCATGTACTGAGACTGAAATTCTTGTATGTGGCCACTCTAAACCTTATTCGAAGAAATTTTGACGAGAATTAAGTTCCCGCAAAATTTAATACGCCATCTGCCAAATTAAATTCCTGCCAAAATTTCTTCGAATAAGGTACATTCCTAATCCAATGCATAAAGAAACTTTTGAGACTAAAATATATACGTGCTATTTGATATTCTGCGATACAGCAAAACAGCAAAAATAAATCGAGTAGATGATAAAATAGAAATACATAACCTAAGATACGAACATAAAACTTACGAAATTACGACTCTTGGGTTTGCAGAATAGAAATCTTAGGAAGATATGATTAAATTAAAAAATCGTCAATTAATACTTGAACAGTAAGCTCCGTTTCAAAGTTTCTTAAATCAATCCATTTCTCTTTTATGACCAAGTAATTGGTTTACAAATTCTAAGTTTACTGTATCCAATATTAAGTATTAAACACATCTCTAATATTTACAGTTAAAAATGTTTTCTCTTTTGCTTAAAAATATAAGTGTACTTAAAAACTCAGAAAGCTATCCAACTAAGTTATAATTACCTGAGGTGAACTAATTTTTGCGGTTCGCAGTTCAAGATTTAATATTTAATATTTGAAGGAACTTAATTTTGCAGATTACTCACTTGAAAGAAAATTAGAGCCGTACTGTGAATTATTCAACCTTTGTTTTTGGCATTTGAAAAATTTTGCGGGAACTTAATTTTACGGTTCTGGCCTAAAACCGCAAAAAATTAGTTCCCGCAAAAATTAGTTCCCTTAAGGTAGTTGAAAATCAAAAGAAAACTAACCTAGCATAGAAAACTAAAAAGACACAAGAAGAAGTTTAGTGAGAAAATATTACTTTCCTTTTTTCTCAAATTTTTTTATATGTTCCAAAACCTTCTCATACCTAGAGTGTGAACAAAGAAAACAAGATGCTCCTTCCTTTCTCATGAGACAGTTCTTACATTTATCATCACTGAAATCTGGAACATATTTATTATTTGTTTTGAAATATTTAAGTTGATCAAAATCGTTTTCACGGAGGTAAATCAAATTAATGTATTCATGATGGAATATCTGCTCCCAACGATCTTTGAAGGTTGTGTTTTCAGCATATTTTGCTATTATTTGATGTTTTTGCTCTCGTCCTTCCATGGAGTTACAACCAAGACCAAACCCATACTTTTGGAATGTTTGACTAGCGTGTACAGGCGCCACTTGACATAATGTCCAGAGACTTGGGGTTTGGCTTTTGAAAAACAGACAACAGCATTTAAAAAGCTTAAGACAGTCTATTTTCATCTCCTCAATTAAATCTTGATTAAAATCTTCAATCCGCACAGAAAGGCTGATGATCTTTCTCAGCAAAATAGAGCAATGGAATACATGCAACACCTGAACTTTAACTGGTTCATTATTTAGATTTTCTATCATCAATTTACACAACTCCGGAAAAAACTTTAAGTAACCCTGGTATAAAAAGCTTGAATTAAACGTTGAACAGCTTGAACAGTTCTTGAAATACCAGCTTATTCAATCTTTATGTTCAATCTTAGTTGAATATGAAGATTAGAGGAACTTGAACAAAGCTTGAATTTTATGGAACAACCTAATTCATAAAAAAGTCGAAGGTGGAATTTTCTTGAACTAGCTGGGATAGTATTTTAAAGCTTGAACATAGCTTGAATATACTTGAACTAAAACTCACTTTCTCAAAATGCAAAAAGCAAAGTCCAAGTATTTGAAAATGTTCTCTGTCAGCTTGAACTCTTAAACAAGGCTTCAGGGAAATAATAAAAAATAACTTAACCTTTTTTTAAAGAAAACTTTACCCTTTTTGATTTCAAGTTTGCCAAACCATACACTTTCAAAATTCAAATTGTCAAATTCTTTGTCAGTTTCTTCAACTCTGTATTACTATTTTTGTTATTATTATTATTTTTGCTGAAATGAAAAAAGGAATTGTAAAAAACATATTAGCTGATAAGATTAACTTTAATGAACGCATCAGAAAGCAAAAGACAAACCTCGGAAGACGAAGACAATAATACATTGAAAAGCGAGAGATAGTCCTATCAATACCCTCAGTAATTTCCTGCTAAATTGTGGCCATATTGTTGTTTTTTCTGAATTTCTGATTTTGTGAAAATATTTTGAAATTAGTTTACTTTGTCGATGGTTTGCACCATTCTCAATTTCATCTTTTTAGGATTCCGCTTATGAACCCAACACCTGAATTTCTAATAAAAGATTCTCAGAAATTCGTTGACTTTTCACTAAAAAAATAAAAAATAAACAAAACTTAGCTAAAGGGATAAAATAAAAATAAACTAAAATTTTTAGTCTCCTTCAAGTGTATTTGGATGGAATCTTACACACACAGACACAATTTTCATTTCCATCAATAAAGAACAGTTTCTCAACGATTGTATCAACGCTGGCAATGAAATCAAGAGATCTGAAAATAGAAAACAATAAGTGAATGGAGAATTTACGTCTACCACACCCCATTGGATTGATAATTCTCAAATTTAGAAAATGATAAAAAATTGGTCATGTGCTGAACTAGAAAGAAATCCACAATAAATCACAAACTAACAGGAGTTTGACGTTATGACACGACCTCAGACTACTCTTTACTAGAAATGTAAGGTTAGCTAGATATTCATCGAGTTTAAAATAACTTAAGAGATTACTTTTTTAGAGTATCTACACGCATCAATCTACTGCTTTTCCATTCTGCGAGTATGGTCCAGTCATCTTTCAGTTTTAATTCATTTCCAGAATATAAAACTTCCTCTCTGTCGAAAATGAAATAATTTATCTTGGCAACACAAAGTCTTCCGTTCAAATTGATCATGGCAACATAATTGACAGTTTTTGCAGCTCGAGCGTACTCGAGTGATGAATAGTACGTCCCCTGGAATTTAAGCTGAAGAAATTTCATCGCATCTTCTAAAAAGTCTCTATGTTTGAGTTTAAGCCCTTTGCCGCCAAGAAAACAGTCTTCTCTGACTTTCAACCAAGATCTTGTGCTCCTGAAATAATGATTTAATGACATTGTAATAATGATGAAAAATACTACTAAGCTAAATATTCCAAGATAATCAAGCAAAAATTACTCCAAAAAGATTAAGTACACTTCAACTAATTTCTCAAGTAAGCATCCATCTTTTTAAAATACTGAAAATTAATATACCTTCTATAGTTTATCAAAATAGATTTCAACGTCTCTTTCAAGATTGGTTTTGTACTTTTTGCATACATCAGGGTATGAACTGTCTTTAAGGCATTGAAAGCTTTGAAAATCTAAATCAAAAATAGATTTTAAAATAACAGAAAGGAGCGAGCATTAGTCTTTTTAATGATAATGTTATGAACATTGGTAACTTATAGGTTTGTAAAAAATATAATTATGAATAAAATACTTTTACATTATTTTGTTCCACTAATCATCCTAAAACTATTTGGGCTGACTTAAAAAGTATGAATCATCACCTGTAAACAACTGTTCCTTGTTCCATGAACTTTTTTAATAACTCCACCATTTAAGCTTTCAAAAACCAAAGCAAGACCATGCCCATAACGGTCCCCAGTATTCTACAAAGATTGGGATATGATGCAGGTTGTGAACATTCAATCCAGACTTACGATCCTCTGTTAAAGAAAAAAGCATTTTTACCAAGCTTAATGTGATTTTAAATGCGTTTCAGGGAGTAATTTTTCCTTCTAGAGCATAAAGAATGAATTAGAACATATAACCAATCCCGGGAATTATTCCCTCTTGAAAAAAAAAACTTACCATAAAATGCACAAAAGTGTTTGTAGAAGAGATCAAGACATTCTCTGGCCCAATCGAGATCATCAGTTGTGATACGTGAAGATAGAGTTATGTGGGCTGCTTCTACAAGAAGCGCAAAATGCTTCCAATAAAGGGAAGGCAAAATTTCTTTCAAAGACGGAAGGGCGTAGTAAAGGAGCCAGGTTCTCAATTCGTTTGCTAAAATAAAGAATCAAGCAATAAACATGTTGACTACAAATCCCTGACCTATTGTAAACTCATTGTTACTTTACTGAGGTAAAAAGAAGTTACCTTTAAAATGAGCAATGTTCCCAGATATTGGCCGGGGTCTCCTTGAAATATTATCAACTGGTTTCATATTTGATCGGCCTCATTGACCTGAAATAAATGTTCCAAATTATAGATTGGATTATTGGCAATTGAAAAGGTGAATAGTTTTGCTTTAAATTGATTGACATAATATAATTTTTTTTCTCACCATATACCCAATGAAATAGTCTGGATAACATTTGAAGCTTTGATAGTACTTCTTATGTTCAGCTGGGTCAAACCAAAATGCTAGCAAAGATTTGACAACACCAAGAAGAATACCATGCATATAATCAGGAACTACTTCATCTGTGATGCTAAATACTGGTAATGCAAGAAGAGCTGATGGTCCTTTGATCCCGTTGACCTTAAAGTAAAAAGGCATTGTTGGGATGCTATAATTTCTCCTCAAATCTAAAATTGAATGAGGCGTCAGCACCTCTGAGCTTTCAAATCAGGATACCAATGTTAGGTGAGATAATTCTGAATAACGAGAAGCCTGAAGACCTCTCAAACTAAAGATATTAAGAAATCTGGATCGACGACTGATCTCTAACAATTGACACACCTTTTCAGCAGATTCCATTGCCTCTTTTGCATCTTGAAGCGTACCTTTATCTGATCGCTTATTTGATTTGATTGCTTCTTCATAAGGATAGACGTGGACCTTCAAATATGCAATCAAAGTAATTCAAATGATTCAGATTTTAAATAAATAAAGGGCTTATTTAATAGAGAAATCAATATAAAGTTTTTGTTTAATTGAGTTAACCCTATTAGCCCCAAGCTTTTTTGACTTTTGTATCCCGAGGGGGGGGGGGGGTAAAATCTACCACCCTCGATTATTTTCGATCTAGAAGAGCTATGGCCATGAAATTTGGTACAGATGTTCTCCATCATAATACAATTTTGCAGGAAGAAAAAAAAAATTGATGACGTCATTCAAAAACTGATGACGTCATCACAAAATTTCCACCTGTCGGAAAAAAGCCCAAATATATGGTTTACAAAAATGTCTATTACAGTCGAACCAATAAAGATATTTCGATTCTGTTTGAAGATTCTGAAAGGTAAAAGACTGTTCTTTAACATAATTGCCGGTTTTGCAATTTCCATGAAGATTTTTTCTTAAAATCTATGCTGAAGATGAGTAAAATTTTCAAAATTTGATGACGTCATAAATGATGACGTCATCATTTTCTTTAGATTTTTCAAATTTGTATTATCAATGCCTATCACGTGTCAAAATTTGAAAATGATTGAATAAATAGTTTAGAAGTTATCAGCACTTTAAAATTTTGAGTTTTAAGGATTTTAGCTGGGTTTTATGTCATGTTTCACAATAAAGTCATAAAACCTGATCTGGACAACCTATGACCCTAAAATTTTGTACAAGTACTCTTAATAAGATTTTATTAAAAGTCAGAAAGTTTCAAGTCGTTTGAAAATTTTTTCTCCGAGATATAGATAAAAGAGCTCCAGCGTGGTAGATTCTACCCCCCTGGGGCTAATAGGGTTAACATTCTTACCCTATTTGTATGCACGCCTTTTAGCAAACATGTTGAGCAGCCACTGTATCCGTTATGCTGATTCATAGAAAGCATTGCGGCTTTTGCAATCAAATCAACTGAGCAAACGATTGGGTATATGTGTAAATGCTTCCCGTTTTCCAGTGACATCCCTAAAATGGAAAAATATTTATACATGAGTGAATTGATTTGCTTCCAAACGTACAATAGCATAGTAATAAAAGGCAATAGATAATTAGTTAAACAAAAAATAAATACCTTCATTTGCAAAATCTTTAAGAGCTTGAACAAAAGGGGTCAGGAAAGCATACATTGGTGGTTTTCCTTTTCCCTGCCATAAACCTCATAAGGAAACATTTTTGCACTGAAATCTATAGAGATGAAAAAAGTGATAAGGTGAGAGTAAGCTTTCTCCAATGGAAATCCTCAATATAGAACATCTTTTTGGAATATAATACTTTCAGTGACAGGTTGATAATTTACCTTTCTTTGGCAGGTATTTCATTGATTGCTATATATACAGGCCATATTTCAAAACGTGAGGATTTGTACAGTGCCACTCCGTCAGTATTGAAAATAACAGTCAAATTATCATTTTCATGCAGAACATTTCCAGGTTGGCAGAGCTTTTTGTACCTAAAGAAGTAATAATTCATTGATATACAAAGAATATTTAATTTCTAACAGTTCAAATGGAAATTTCAGATCAACTTTTCAAAAAAGAAATTTATCCTTTATCCTGAAATAAATAATAACCGTTACTATATAGTTTACTAACTTTGAGCCATCTGTGATATCGGTTAAAATTTTCTCCTTGCTTAGATTTTTTCTCTTGTTTAGACAGAGGGATATCTTTTCCCATACTCCATCTCCTGGAAAGTAAGCAGAAGTCCAGTAATTTAAAGAATAAACCAGAGTAAAAAGGAAAAGCATCAGACAGTATCAATGATAAAAATTCAAATTAGATAAATGAACAAGTGTTATATACTTTGAATGATTGACTTTATTTGATCCTTTATTGGACATGTCAGTATGAAATGTTTCATTATTTTCTTGCAGGGGTCTCCTTTATAGCGTACTCTAAAAAGGAAAAGTGATGTTGTAGCACAAAATGGGCATAAAAACAAACCATTCTTATCAATTTGCAATATTTCGTACCTCGGTCTTTTCTCGGTGAAGGCTTCTTCATAAAGACGAAAGACATGTATCTATTTTTCGGATCCGGTATGCGGGAATAGTGTCAGGACCTGCAGGCGACCTGGTAGGGTTGGGTATGGGTGTGGTTTGGGTGTGGTTACGTATCAGATTTGGCTAGGAATTGGGTTATTAACAGTTAGGGTTAGGGTTGGAGCTCGAAACAAGCACTCTTTTGTGATTTTCTGTTATTACAGTCTGGTCTGCAGTTTGTACAATATAAATAGCCGTCAGAAGCGCTATCCTGACATGAATCCGTGGCGCAGTGGATAAGGCAATGGGTTTCAAAACATCGGAACTTTGCATTTAGTGGGTTCGAATCCCACAGGTGGCGATCTGTCGGTAAGTCATTCAGTAAGTTAGAAAACATAATAAAACACAAAGAACCAGAAAGTCAGAAAAACTACGAAAAATAGACTGGAAAGTACGAAATAAGTCCAGATCTGTCTTTCGTCTTTGTAAAGAAGCCACGACCTCTTTTCTCCGCCATCTTGCGTCGAGCCTAAAAACGGAGCTTGTTTCCGCCGTGTTATCGAGCGAGAAAGTTAGCCTTCAATATGCCACGGTAGTTGCTCTGCTCCTTTTCATCGCGTGTCGCGATCGATCGACAAGTTCTCTCTTAGGTTATCGCCTCGTGTAGTACCCTTACCAACGTCACTCGTGCTGTTGTGCTGTTGAGGGAAGAATCTTAATACTTGGCAGTATCACCTTTATTTTACCTTGTGTATCATTATATTTTGAGTGTCAATCTTCACAATGACATTCAGCCATGCCGTCACATTCATTGGAGTCAGGAAAACAGTTTTTCATGTGAGCGTTTGGTTCTGCTAATGCCAACAATGGCTGAGAAGAATAATAATGTTGATGATGGTTCCTTCCGAGTGGGAGATAAAATTCAAATGCAGTTTAAATGCACAGAGAAAGAAAACAAATCAAAGTTTTATCTGGCTGCTGATACTATTCACAGTTTGCATGGTAAGCTTTAATTTAGAGTGAAATCTTAAGAGTGACAAAGTAGTAGGGGGAAATTTGTTCGTTTTTATGAGGTCGCTCGATTTTTTTAGTCAAAGCACTTGTTATACATTTTTGGAAAGCTAAGGGGTAGGGGAATCAAAATAACTTGGGTGCCAATTTTGTTTAGGACACTTTGGTATGATTTTCGGACAAACACGACGGTCTCAGGCAAACATCATAGGGTGAAAAAATAATGAAAATTTCAGCTTGAGAAAACGGAGACCTGATATATATTTTTGGAAAGCTCTCAAAAAATTAAGATTAGTGATATATTGCGAGTATAGGTGATTTCTTTACCTAACTCGAGATTTTAATCCTTAAAAACAGTGTTTTTCAGTGTTTTTCAGCCAGAAACAGCTGTTTTGTCCAGTTTTAGCGCTTTCGGAAGCTCAATATCTCGAGTTAGGTACTGAAATCACCTATACTCGCAATATATCACTAATCTTAATTTTTTGAGAGCTTTCCAAAAATATACAACAGGTCTCCGTTTTCTCAAGTTAAAATTTTCACTAATTTTTCACCCTATGATTTTTGCCCGAGACTGTCGTATTTGTCCGAAAATCACACCAAAGTGTCAGAAACAAAATTGGCACCTAAGTTATTTTGATTCCCCTACCCCTTAGCTTTCCAAAAATGTATAACAAGTGCTTTGACTAAAAAAATCGAGCGATTTTACAAATTTCCCCCTACTAAAGTGGCAATGGGCGATTATTGTCACACGCACTCAATGTGTGAGAGGTAAAAGTATCTTTTAAGTTTCATGGCTTTCTTCCAAGATTTCAAAATTTTTAAGAGCATATGGCTTATGTCGCAGACCTCATGATAATTTTTGAATCCAAGCAAAAGGTTTATTATGTTATGATATGCGATCATACTGCCTGCTTTACACATATCGGAAAACCTGAAAGCTAGAAATCGAGTAATTGATGAAATTACTCCGAAGAGAGACTTCTTCAAAGAGTTGCCAGAGGGGAAGAGAGCCAGGAAGAAAAAAGTACACGATGACGGTAACGAACTTAATTTTTATAACCTGAGTATCAAGACTATTGCGATCTTCTATAACTTGAGCCAATGTTAACATCCCAACTTAGAGAGGAGAACCATCCAAACTCAGACTTGCCACAAAAAACGTTAATTAGACGTTTTGTTTACTAACCCCCACCCCATTCAAATAATGTCGCTGTGGCAATCAATTTGATTTTGAGATATTCAACCCTCCTTCCATTGCTTCTTTATCAGCTATCTTTAAAGGTTACATTTAAAAAATAACGGAGATATTCCCAGAATAGACCTTTTTTCAAAGAGGCCACCCTGTTGAATAATTATGTAGTCCAGCAGAAAAACAATGACAAAACCATGCATAATTATTAAAATATGCATGATACAGTAATTATGCATGGCTCTATCATTGTTTTTATAGCTGGACTACATAATTATTCAACAGGATGTCCTCTTTGAAAAAAGGTCTATTTATTATCTCCATAATATAAAGTGGAAGAAAAAACAGCCGTCTGCAAAAATTTGAGGACTGTGTAGGCAGTCAAACAAAGAGAATCCGAGGCATAAACATTGGACCGTTTGTTTTGGTTTTCAAAACAGCCGAGGCGATCAAAAAGAAACATTACTAAGTAACATTTTGGAATTGAATTAACTATAACTGATTTTTTTGGTGAAAAGTAAACGTCCACAATACTTACTTACCCCATCTTCCCAAACGTCCAATCGAGGGTTTTTCATGGCAACTTTGAGTTTGGATGGCTCCCCTTACGGCACAACCTAGGTCAGACAGGTCATTCATTTGAGGGCAATGCATGTTAGCCTCCACTGATGCAATTTACCCAATCTCACGGTATATAGGTACTATTATAGGTCTCTCAATGATTCTCCTGCTTGATGATAGGAAACAAGTTTGTTGTGCAGCTTTCTTTGAGTCATATACTGTCAATTGGATGTTTTCCGTACTGGTTTTTCACTTTTCCATCTTTTGAAAAACATCATATTTAAAATGTCCAAGACACATAAATTCTGTTTACGTTTTTTAAAGGATTTCATTTTGAGGTTAAGGAGAAAACAAACAAGGTAAATGTTTTATTGTTATTTTGGCTCCTTGGATGAATTTGAGTTAAGTTCTTTATTTTATTTGTAGATTCATTTCTATGTACTCTCGGGTTCCTAATAGCCGTCCCAACCGCTAATTAATTTTTTGAAAATTTTCCACCCAGGACATTCTTATTCCAACACCCCACTTATTGATTTTTGGAAACATGTTTTTCAATGTTCCCTCTTTTGTCCTAATTCTGCTGTATTAGCCTCATTTTCAAAAGTTTTCCACCCAGGACATTTTTATTCCAACCCCCCCTGCTTATAAATATTTGAGATTTTTCCAACCCTCTCGCTTATTCCAAACACCCCGGCTATTAGGTACCTGAGAGTATGCTAAATACTCATTTATTTTAATGTATAACTCAAAATAGTTCAAAGTAAGAAACAACTTAAAATCAACTTTTCAGGACAAAGAGACGGATAAAGGAGAAACTCCAAAAAAGAGTATGTTGAAAAGAAAGTAAAACAAATCTGTTAAGATTTCTGTATTTTGTTCCAAGAGCAAGTTGTGAAAAGCAATTTTATTATGTTTCTATTCTGACAGCAGCTGACAGTACATACTCAAAATGATAGCCTCATAATTACTAAGGAGGCGTTACTGGTTAGCGCTCACATGCAATATTTTTTAAATTTTGTTACTCTAGATCACGCGACCTTACTTCAACAAGGTTCTATCATGAATTTTGAAAAATTTGAGTTTTTTGGTTAATAACGTTTAATATGCCAAAAACTAATTGTTAATGCTGTAAACTTTCAAATATCTCAATTCCATGGCTCAAAATAACATATTCCACTGAGTTCTATCAGTTAATTTGGTCTTTGACACATTACAACAAAGTTCTATCGAAAATCTTTAAGCAAAAATCCTTAGCGCGATCCGCGATAATGTCTTTTCCAATAATATTAAGGTCAACAAGGTTCTATCATGAAAATAGAAGATTTCTTTGATATGAAACTGAAATTTGTGAAAATTCCAACTGGAAAAGCTAGTTTATGTCTTTTTTGTCATTTTTAAATATTTTTGCATGCTTTTCTTCTTTAAAATTTATAAAAATGAGGTATTTTTAGTAGATGGAACTTTGTTGACTTTGCGCATTTCTGAGTCTTCGAGGCAACAAGGTTCTATCAAAAATTTTATTTCTTTAATAACTCTTTAATATTTTGGTTTTTCACAGCTTTAAAGGTTTATTCATGCTAAAATTATATTTCTGTAACAGAAAAAAGCAAAGTGAAGACCCAAGCTTCAAACTAAGGTCTTTTTTAAAGTCACTGAATTTTCAAATGCATTTTACTCAAAACCGTAATTTGCAGAGTTGGAACCTTGTTGACGTAAGGTCGCGATCACTTGAAACATTACTGTCTTAAGGCATTTAAGCGGAATTGGGCTTTATATTAGTAATTTTCGTGATGCATTGAAAAAACGTAGACCTACATCCCTGCTGCTGCAGCACCTGAAAAATCCTTTATGTCTCAAAACAGTTTTTTATGACTTCAAGCTTTTATATTTGGATGGTCCAATTCAAATTTTTAATTAATTGATATAGATACCAGAATGGAAAAATTAGATTTTTACAATTGCAGCAAATTTGTTTTCAGGAAGATTGCTCACAAGAAGAAGAAAAGAACAAAAACAAAAAAAAGACCTCAAAGAAACAACCTGTTGATAAGAATGTAAATGACTTATTCATATTTTAGACACGCACAGAGCCTATAGGATTCAGATATGCTGTGCCAGATTAGTCTACTTTTCCAGTCTTTGTTACACACTTTGCTGCTTCCCTTCATTTTAACAACTTTAATAACAAAGAAAATATATTTTTTATCAAAGATTGTTCATGCCCAAAAGATAGTCCACCAAGACTTTAAAAAAGAACTGTTGAAAAAGGTACATATTGATTTTAAATCGAAATTTTTAAATTAAATATATTGATTTTAAATCGAAATTCTTAAATCAAAATGTGTATTTTTCTGCAACATTTGTGACCTAAGTATTAAATTAGTATTGCAAATTTATATTTGTATTTATTATTATAGGCAGAGGAGAAGGAAAATTTTTCCCAAGGTAAACTACATTTCTGTCAATTCAAATATAATTGCTTTTTTATTTCAAACTTTTTTCTAAAAATTGTTAATTCTTTACACTATAAAGTAATGAGAATAAATGCTTTTATCTGCTAAAAACCTTCAACTTAAAGCTCTTTTATGCACTTTTGATTTACAATTTGAAAATGAGAGTGACTGAGCTTCAGAAAGCTAATGCTTGTAAAATTTTGAGCTAATATTTTTGTAACTAAAAAGGAATCGAGAATATCTAAGAGATGACATTTAAAATATCTAGGAAATGAAATGTTTCGTCTTATAAATAATGTTAACTGTAAGTGTACAAACTTAGGAAGCAAAAGCCATTGTGATTTTTTCAAATTTTGGTTTGCTTTACAAAAAGATGTTTTATAAATCTTAAACATAAAGGTTATTAAATTAAGTCGATAAATTTTTTATTAATTTGTTATTAATTGACCTCTAAAACATTATTAACAATCAATTTCAGATACACTTGTGAGCTCTCCTCAACCCGAAAACTTCACAAGTGACCCAGATGCCCTAAGGAGAACAGTTGTAGGGGGGTCACCTCACGCTAAACTTCCTCTCATGAGTAAGGTCAATAAACAGGAGACCGAAAAACCCAAAAGAATATTTTATGGGCTTATTTTCAAACAAGTCTCATACAGGAGTATTGGAGGAAGAGATACAAAATGAGGAAGAGAACAAGGGAGAAAATGAAAATATAACTGGCCTGCCTAGACCAAACTTTGGTTTTTCAAATAATTTAATCAACAACCAACCAAGTCCTTACCGTACCCCTCTGAATACACCCCATCAATCAAAAAGCTCTCCAATCACTCAAACAACTCCCCAACAACTCCATCATCAACAGCAGTACTATCAACTGCAACCATACGGACAGAAACCTATCCAAGAACAACAGTCATCTCACCAACAACAGTTGCAACCCCTACAACGGCAACTTAGTGAACAACAACAACTTTATCAACCATATCAACAGCCACAAAACTGCAACTGCGATGAATTAAATAGCAGAATAGCTAAACTGGAGAAGGAGCAGAAAAAGCAATTCAATATTATCAAAATGCTTGTTGAGAACAAGGTACTTACTTACCTTGAATGAAGAAAAACAAAAACCCAATTTTTGACTAAACAAGTTTAAATTTAAAATTTCTAAAAATTAAAAAAACAAAAATTTAAATTATCTAATTCACCTTATAATACCTTAAAATTGAAAAATAAATAGAGAAGATTTCAAATTTTTATTGCACATTTCATATCATAGAATCAGATTTAATTTATTATAAAAAATCTCGCGATGAAATATTCTGAGCTTTTTATGTCAGTTAAATGTTGTTTGTTTTTATCTATAGAATATTTTTGATGTACCAGGTAAATATTTTGCATTACTTATACATGATCATTACACTTCGCATTATGTATAGGTTAGCTTTAAAACAAACTTTTAAATGGCTATTTTCACTATAGAAAGCACCAGGTGACACTGAACCGGAGCCTGACGAGGAAGATGAGATGAGTAAAGAACTTAAGGTGATTATAGAATTTTAAATCTCTAAAAAAGAAACCTTATTCTCTCTTTTTTATTGCCACTGATTTATTATATATAAGTATCTGTACCCAATGTACCTTTCCTAATCCTTTTAGCTTCATAGGATTTGCAGCTCACACAACCAGTTTGAATCACAACCTGAAATACCTTTGCTCTTAAAACAGTCTTTCCTTTTTTCATAGAAAGAGTTGAAATCGTTACAGTATATGGCCCCCAAAACGGAGACGGCCCCCAAAACGGAGGTTTTCATTAAAATGAAGATTCTGACTTGTAGATTTATCAGAATTAAACGATTTTTGTTTATTTTGAAAGAATGATGGTTATACTTAAAAATAAGCATGTTTTTGCTGGTTTGAGACGGATTCAAAATAACATATTTGCGTCTAAAGGAAATATTTTAACACCAAAATTAGATAAATATTGCAAATAACTCACTCTAGCTCCTTGGATATTGAAAATAAGTTATGAAAACGGGGTATAGGAAACTTTCTACACCTAATGCCGTTCAGAAAATGCAAATACATCTGTGACTTTAGAGGCTGGGTAAAAGATATAGCATCTTGAAGGTCAACCAGTATTTTGGAGCCCTAGAATCAGCATTGACAAACCGAAAATTCTAAATATGAGAAAAAGGAAAAATTCTTGGAATTCTATTCCTATCACCTTGAGTTAATAATTTATAACAAAAAATTAACATTATATGTAAAAATTTTTGCTGAATCAGCAAAAAAAAAACGGCAAATTATGTCCTTTTTTTGCAAAATATAGGAGAAAAATATCTTTAAAGCTTAATATTTTCAGTTTCAGTTAAGCTTTTTTTCTAAAATTTTCACAGCTTATACCATACATGAATGGAACTATTTTCAAAAGAGATTTGTTTTCAAAAACTTGATTAAGACGTTGTTAAATCAAAATTGTCATTTTGAAAATTTCTAAATTTTCAGTTTGGACTTTGCAATATTGAAAATCTTGAAATATTTCATAAAAATCATAAATTTTACATCCATCGGGTCGTAAAATTAAGGGAAAACACAAATATGTTCATAGTTTTTCCCCCTTTTACCACCGGGCTTAATAATTTGATTTTAGCTACACCTCCGTTTTGGGGGCCCCAAACCTGCATTTTGACAACCAGGGGTATACTGTAAAAAATTTTATCAAATAAATTTATACCCAAAACCCTCTAAATCATATTTCAAAACTATGGTCAAAATTTTGTAAACATATCTTAAAGATATCTCGAGAAATCGCTAAAATTTCAAACCTCCGTTTTGGGGGCCATTAGAAAAAAGCTACCTATCTTTAAGCGATTGAAAAATATTGTTGAAATTGAAAATTTTGAAAAAGAACTTCCAGGAAATAAAGTAGAGATGTTAAAGGTTTTCATGCAGCAAAGTTTTTTTGTAAAATCTCTTTTCCTCTAGATTTGAGAGAAATTTCAAATTTGATCGCCGTTTTGGGGGCCACATACTGTATCAAAATTGTCAGATTTCAACCAAGCAATTAGAGAAATGACCTTGAAGCTTTTCACAAAAGATGAGCTCTTGTCATGTTCTGTGGAGGGGAAAAGAACAAGGCCAGACCATACATCAAAGCCAGGCCTTCCCCGAAAAAAAAAGATTTTATCATTGGTAAGAAGCTTTCAAAGTTGAGTATTCAAGTTATAATATCAACCTGACTGAATATCTAAAGTTCTCTCTCTTAATTTGTTTTCCATCATAATGTACCTTCTAAAATATAATATCAATTAACATTTTTTTATTTTAAGATCTTGTGAAAAAATACCAGAAGAGTCAGTATAACAAGGATATTCAAAAGTCCGAGTTTACCAAAGCTTTTGGTAATGTCATCAAGGTTGCTACGAAGGGAAATAAGGATTAGTTTATTTTGTTTTGTAGCTCTTCTGCTGTTCTATATAGTTCATTAAGAAAAGAAAAAGTCAAATACATCATGATAATTTGTTTTGGATTTCTGGAATTTTGTTTTTGGAATCTTCCGTTATAACGATTTTCGGAATGATCTTTTTCAAATTTCTTTGAAATCGATTTAGCAACAATAAAACCTCTAGAAAGTAGCCTGTTCATTTGGATTTGAATTATGGTATGCTTTGTTTTCCCATGTTTTACTGAAAATGTTTTTGGAAGTCTAATTTTTCTTGTCTAATACCTATCACATTTAATTCTATAACTTTTCATTGTTAGTGTAAAGTAAACAATTATATCGACCAATAAATATTTATCAAACTTCACCATTGGACAGATTATTTTTGGAACATTTTAAATTGATTGGCTTTGGCTGGCAAGTACTGTGGTTCCAGGTGGTTCACTTTTAATAAAAAGGTTTGATTTTTTCGATCCTTATCTTCAGTTATAACTATTGGTGATATGAAAAGTTTGGGTTATGTTTGTATGTACTAAAGATAAGAAAATATATGATAGAATAGGGATTTTCTTTGGTAAATACTTCTATTGGTAAAATGTTTGTCTTCTAAGTCAGGTGGTTCTGGTTCTAATATACATTTTAAAACAGCAAATTCCGGCAGGATAATAGTTTCTTACTGCATGTTCTTGTTTTTGATATGCTAGTTATTTGAAGGCTTTGGGAATGTTATTTTTAATGTTAACGATTTATAACAATGTTATCTTTGAACAAAATTTTATAACTTTTGATCTGTAAACCTTGCCAGAAACATTTCTATAGGGTAATGTGATGGTTGGCCATCTGGAAATAGTATGTTTACAAAAAGCCATGCTTGAGCTTTTTTAGTTGCGATATTTCTTTTCTGATATTAATGTTGTGAGTATTCTTCCTTGACCAGAAAGTTGAATTTGCGTGAACCATTTTTTCTAAAGCTTGAAAATGCTTGAACTTTCTTGAACAGTTTTGAAAAGTATGGTTCATGAAAGCTTGAATCTGCTTGAACAATTTGGTTCATGAAAGGTTGAATCTGCTTAATTTGGTTCATGAAAGGTTGAATTTGCTTGAACAATTTCTATGAAAATTTTTTTGACTTTAGTTCAAGCTTGTTCAAGCTTATTCAACCTTTTCTGAAGCTAATTTTGGTGCTTGAAATTTCAAGCTTATTCATGAAATTTGCTCTCTTGAACCAGCCGGGATATTCTTGAACTGAGTTCATATTTTGTTCTTGCTTTTTCTAGAATTGTTGAAGCTTTTTTTCACCAGGGGTGCCACCAACCGAACGTTTGATTGTGATTGGAATAAGGTGGCAATCAAAAATATGTTCCATTCGGGTCCTAAAACATCTTCGGTCGGTCGGTCGGTCGGTCGTTAGTAAATTTTGTCGGATTTTTAAGATCTAGTAAATCCGGATGAATCAAGTAAGCAATCAACAGAATCTTATGCCGCCATCTTTAATTTGCCAAACTAAATGTGCGCGCGTATGTGTTAACCTTAAAGTGGCCCTTACTTTCGACCCCCAGGGTATTGGCCCTACAGCGTTGCTGACTTTTGACATGAAAATTTCAATAAGGGTACATGAAAAAACTTGAACGGGACTCAATGTGGGTTAAGTAAACAAAAAATAATGATTCAAAGACATGCTTCGTTTGCCCGTGCCCGCCATTATGGGAAAGATCCGAACCTGGCGAACAGCGCCCAAAAAAACCCGGCGATTTTACCGACTTTCCGGATCGGGTTTTCTTGTAAATAAACAGTCCGTCGGACGACCCGAACGCAACATATTTTTGATCGCCGCCTAATCGATAATTATCTAGATAATCGAAGGTGGCCTATATGGCATTTTCTTTGACCAATTTTGATTTGTTCAATCATTTAGACAGTCACAGAAATCCTTGCATAAATACACTCGATCACTGCGACCCGTTGCATTTACACAACACAGAGTGGAAAAATGTTACACTTGATTATAAAAAAATGCACAGATCAAAATTTTAACCCGTAGACAAAAATTTTCTAAAAAGGCTAAAGAATCTTCTAAAGAGAAAATGAAAATGCCATTCGTTTTCGTTTTATGCCATTTTCATTTTAAAGTTGAGATTTGTTAATTTTCGCCTTTTTGCCTTACACGTTCTAGCTCATTTGCACACCCTGGCAAATGCAAGGATTTCCGTAACTGTTACAGATTTTGAAATTGGTGGAGTGAATGATTCATTAAACCTTGCAAAGAAACTCTTTATTGTTCATAGATGTCAGCTCTAGAAAATCTGGTGCAGCCTGTCTAGGTAGATAATTTGATAAAGCAGGGTTACTCCCATGAGAATATTGCCAGATTTCTGAAAGACCTCTACCCAAATAGAAGAGGCTTAAGCAGAAGAAGTGTCAGAAGGTACTGCAGGAATCATGGAATATCAAGATTGACAGATGATGAGCTGGATGGGATTGTAGGAAATTTCATTATCAACTATGGTCATGGCTATGGAAGATCATTAATGCAAGGGAGTATCCGTGCAATGTTCGGTGTTTCAGAAGGGGTTGTTTCACAAAGACGAGTGTCAAGTTCATTAAGAAGAATGGCACCTGATGCATTTGATGCCAGAACTAGAGATGTTCTTTTAAGAACCAACCCAGTACCCTATTATGCTCCATATTTTGGCTACAAGGTCCATATAGACCAAAATGAGAAAATAGGACAAACATTTGGCTGCACACACGTAGCAATGATTGATGGGTGCTCCAGAATGATCTGTGGTTATGCAGCCATGGAAGTTAAAAACCCTATTCTTATCTATGAATTTGTATATCGAAAGGCTTTGAGTAAATATGGACTTTGGAATCAGCTTCGAGTTGATCATGGCAAAGAATTTTGGTTATGTCTTTTTGTTCAAGAACTGCTCAAAAGACACAGCTCATCTCAAGAAAAAGATCCTTGGAAACAAACAAAATCCACAGATAATAATGTCAAAATTCCAGGGTTAAATACCCTATAAAAAGAGCATGATCAGGATTTGTGAGGAAGATGATCTTGACACATCTGACCCAGTCATTAAGTACAGCTTATCTTGGATTTCCATATACGTTGCAACAGAAGCAGCTGAACACTTAATCAATTCTTGGAATTTCCATAGAGTCCCTGGTCGAAACGGTTGTGTTCCATTTCAGAATATGGTAGATACAAAGCAAACTGCTGTCCTGAATGAAATGCTCATTCCAACAACACCCGAGGCTGTAAGGATGTTTGAAGAAAATGGAGGAACTCTAACAAGGAATGCTGGTTTTGGGTATGACCCTTTGGGTGCTATTGGCCATGCATTTCAATCCAGACATTGTGTGTTTCAAGCAAACCAACCAACTGGTAGAGACCTCTTCAGCTCTGTTGTACATGGAGACCACTTACCATTGGAAGAAGCTTTTAAATGTTTACTTACAGTAAATTTGGCTGATCAATTTGTTGAGTAGTATTCAGAGTATTCAGGGTTCGAATTATAAATTAAAAAAAAGGCAGCGACGCAGGCGAAAACGTTTTCACTGTTTGAGAAGTATTTTTAGTATTTTGCGATGTTGTTTGGAAGAAAATGCGAAAGTATCTTTAATGCATTTCTCTAGAAAAGCGAAGTAGTGAGTTTATAAATTTTTGAAGTATTGAGTTGATCAAGTTCCTTGAGTTGATAAAGCAATAGATAAACGAATGAATAAAGCTGCAAAGTAGTGAGCTTGTAAACTAAAGATAAACGATTGAATAAAGTAGCAAGTCGATAACGCAATAGATAAACGAGTGAATAAAGTTCCGAGGTAGAGAGTTTATAAAGTATATAATAGACAAACGAATGAATAAAGTAGCAAGATAGTTTTTTTTCTTTAGCTTCGCATTTTAGAGTTAGCAAATCTTTTTGGGTCGCTAAACCTTAAATTCACTTCGCATTTTGCGAAGTGCGAAGCTATAATTCGAACCCTGGTATTTTTAAATATTTTTGAACCTACCTCAGAGGTCCTTTAAATTAACCCTTGTTTGTCCGTTCGTTCGTCCGTTCATCTGTTACTAGCTTTTCTCGGGATTGGCTCATTAGTGTTTTCTGATTTTTGGCACAATGATGCAAAATGGCAATGCCCAAAAAGTGACTGAGCCTGATTTTCGAGAAAAAAAAATTTTCCAGCCGAAAATGTCGGAAATGTGCCGGAAAAACTAGTTTTTTGGGATTTTCTCAAGATTCTGTTATTAGATTTTCTGATTTTCTGCCCATAGATGTATTTAGTTCTGCTAAAAACCATTTGCCGAAAATCTTTATCTTACTAATTTTTTAATTGGGAATTTGTTTAATTTACTAGGTAGTTGAGAATATAACCAGTTGCATTTGTGACATATTTTTGGAAAAAAATAAGAAAATAAAAAAGATTTTCATGTTTGAGTGTCAAGTGTCTCTGCCAAAATATTGATTAGTGAAATCAGCCACTGAGATTAATAAATTACATGCATCATGCAAAAATAAAGTAATAAAAGTAATAAAAAGTTTATTTTATTTTTTACCAAAATCCAACAGTGCCAGACAATTTCAAAAAGTATAAAAAGAAGCATAACCCAAAAATAAACATTGTAGGTCCTACAACATCGACTCTATTTTCTTGTTGTTTTTTATTTAAAAATCCAAGGAAATGTTTATTTTTGGGTTATGCTTCTTTTTATATTTTTTATACTTATTTATTACATCGTACAAAGAAACAATTCCAAAGTTTTTATCTGGGCACGACGTGTCCCTAGAGAACATAAAGGTTTATGAAAAAGGAAAAACTGATGAAGAACTCCATATAAAAGAATCTTTAATCATTAGGGATTTGAAACCTGATTTAAATAAAACGGTATCTTCTTATCCTCTAGAGCTTTTTTGAATGATTATTTGTATGCGTTCAATTATGTAAATTTTATGACCTATAATTGCTAGATGTGATTTTGAAATTTTGATTTGTGATCATGATACAAGAAGTATCGAAACGTCAAGAATGAACAAAGTTTTGTTTTTCGTCTTTAATTTTTTTTTTGAGAATAATTCGGCCTAGAAGAAAATTTTTTCAAGTATTACAAATAAACAATGGGTAGAAACAAAATACAGAACAACAGAATGACGAAACGGAAAAGCTGCCCTGGTGATTTTTTAAAAAACTGGTTGCCAAAAGCCTAATATAAGTTTCATATTCAAAATCAGTCAAACTTTTACTGTTCTCCTCCATGTCCTTAGACAGGCAGGGTTAACGAGGAAGTGATAAATACACATCGCCCAATTTCAATAACAGAATTGGTCAAAGCATTCCAATGCAAAAGGGCAGGTGCCCATCTCAAAGTAAGACTGGGAACAAATGTGAGAGACCTATGGCCTGATGAAGAGAGCAATTTTTTAATTCCACCTAGAGCTTCTGTTGTCAGATTGGTTGCTTTCGAGGACAGAAACATTTTTAATGATGATCTAGATGACGATAAAGAACAAAAAACCAAAAAGTCAAAAGTTCGAAGCATTTTTGATGATGATCAAGATGATGATCAAGAATACAAAACCAAAAAGTCAAAAGGACGAAGAGGCAACTTGTCTTTCTGTCATTTTCTGGTGACCGGGCTGTTCCTGGGTTCAAAAGAAAAGAAGCACTTTTGAAGTGCCCACTGCCTAGCAATCAACAAGATCTATTGAAATGTGCGAATTGGTAGAAAAGAAAGAGATGGAAAATGAGAAGATTGTCTATCGCCTAAATCCGATCTTTGAAATTCCGATAACCATTTCAGAAATGAATGATTTGAATGTTCGAACAATTTGTAAAGAGATTCGCCGTCAGGTTGGTGGAGATCAGTATGTGCTTCTTAAAAAACATGGCAATCCAATCAGAGATATGCCCAACACTCGTGGTAAGTTTGATTTTATCATGGAAACAATTAATAGAGCAATAATATACCTCATGGCTCTGTAAAAGAATCTGCCCGGGTTGGTCCACTGCTTTCAGGGGGAGGTCGGTACTAAAATCCTGGACATATAGTGTGTACTAAAACGCCTAAAAGGATTTTCGAGAATTTCTTGCATACCACCATCTAGCTGGGAGACCCGTTTACTCTGTTCGTGTGATTTCAAAGTATAGCATTTAGTTAAAACGAATTAATTATATAGAAATAACCAATTTAGCCCTGCAATAATGCTTTTAATTTCTGATCCTAGATACGATTTTGTGTCTTGATTTTCATTGAAATGATTGAGTTTCGTCTAAATTTAATACTGAATGCAGTAAAAATTCGAACCAAGTTGGCTATAATAATACTAGAAAAAGGAAAATTTTGGTGATTTTCTGCAACATTTTCATGATGTCCACATGGCTCCACTATAAGGTATTTTTAATCAATAGAATAACTGTACAAGTAATACTCTTTTAGGATAACAATTTAAGCATTTGGTCAATTAAGAGGACTGGAACTAGTATGAACCAAGTTAGCCAAAGTGCTAAAAATGGCAGAATCAGCACCTAAAAACGTCCAAAAACAACTTGTTAAGGTGAAAGATCGAGAAAAAAAGTCGATTATCCCCCTATTTTTATGTTAATTTTGATTTTCATAAAAAATGCTAGTCAAATTTAATGTAAATTTGAATAAGTCAGATCTTTATGGCCTACTATGAATTAAACTAATGCTTGCACGCTTGACTTTTAGTATTATTTTGATGTTTAATCTTATGTTAGCTTTTGTTGCTCCTTTGAATTTCGAGACGACTAAATGGCAAAAATTGTCAGCCGGTTGAATTTTTCGAATGTCTCACGCTGTTAGACACGCTTACTACAACGCAATACAATATAACGCACTGTAAAACCAACGGACAAATTGAATGGTTCAGAGGTCTTTCATTCTCTTATGTCCATTTCGATCTTATGTTAGCTATTGTTATTACAAACGCAAAAGGGTATGCTTGGAAGTTTTTAAGAAAAACAGGTCTTTTAGACCTGAGAACGCTGAGAGCGCGTAAAAACTTGTTTAGGTTAGTAACACTCTTTTAGTGCTAAACACTCTTTTAGTGCTACTCTTGTTTAAATCTTTTGTTTATCATTAACTATAGTCTATAAAGCCAGTTGTTTCGTAAATTTTCTCTCAATGAGGGTAAGCCAGGCTTGAAATTCAAGTCCCCGTAAACTGCAACTTAGGTGATATATTTTTATAATTTTTAAGTTGATAAAACAATACTTATATAGAATTTATTTTTTAATATTTATCTTCAGTTAGTATTTATTTGAAAAAAGAAAAACAGTCAACAGATTTTTAAAACATTTGACTTCTAATTTCTGGTGGCCTTTAGGAAGCCCCTACCCGGCAATTAGGGCAGCTTTGGATATTCTAGACGAAAATCGTTATTGAACGAGCCAAAAAGCAATTGCAAAGTTTTTTAAAGTTGAGGCTAAGTAGGGGGCCCCTTAAGTACGATAGTAAAGCAAAAGATTGTCATAGTTTGACTTCTCCGGGGGTAAATTAGCCTGTACCAAACCAGCACAACGAGGCAATTTTTCAAATTCAAAACTAGCCTTAACTGACGCTATGGGTGCCCCCCGGCTAACACTCGTCTTAATGCTTCAGGGGGAGCACTTAGGTATCGCTGGGCAGGATCCATTTTTCAACCTCTGGAAATCTGTGACATGGGTTCGAAAATCATGAAATTTCCAGATATGGCTCTCTGACAGGGTCAGCTTTTTGTCATTTTATTAGCACTTTTTAAAAAAAAGTTCGGACATTTTTTAGCACTTTGACTCTGACAGGGTCCATTTTTCGTCAAAAACCAGTTACGGACAGGGTCCAATTTTCAATCTAGAGCGGCACCTCCCTGCCGGTCGTCAAGGTCAGTGCCCCCGGGCTTAAAGTGCCCCCGGATTAATCAGAATAATAATAGTGGATATATGGAAAACTATTCGAATTAGACAGAGTGATCGATATAGAGAATCATTCGAATAGAGAGGGTGATCAATAAAAAAAGAATCGTTCGAATTAGATAGACAAAACAACTCGGTTATGAACAACTCGGATTAACTCGAACTCGATCAACTCGAGCTAATTCTGACTCACTTTAAAGCTCCGATTCGAATTTGATCAGCTCGGAATTAGAATAGAACTTAGATTAACTCTAATCGGATTAACTCTTAGTAGCTTTATTAACTCGGATTAGGCTCAACTCGGGCTAACCATAAATCATCTTTTTAACTCGGATTAATTGTAACTCGACATTGGGAAGAAGAGAAGCTGATTTCAGAAATAGAAAAGCTGATTTCACTTTGGCCGTAAAGGTCATGCCATGGACTTCATTTTTGAGATGACAAAAAACGCAACATCAATTGATATGATATGATTTCTATGATATGATTTCTTTTCTAATAATAGTTTCCGAAATATGTCTATGTACACAAGTCAGCCCTTTTGGGCTTTGGTTCTATGTACATTTAAAAAATAGAATATCTAAAAAAAATATCATTTTAGCGGTGATACAAAGGATAATGGTTGTTCCTAAAAGCTAAATAGTTAAAATAAATATAATGGGTCCTAAATAATATACTTCTAAATAAAATATAAGTAAAATGTAAGTATTAGCATAAGCTATGCTAAGAAAAATAAATAGACTTAACATAAAATATATAGTGGCAAAGACAGCTTTAAATGTGCCTATTGGCAACAAGAATGTAAGTAAATGAAATTTATTGAACAAAGAGAAACAGAGGAAGAACTATTTACAGATATTTACATGGTATGTATGATTCCTCAAGAGAAAAAGTAAAGGGAATACAAACGACTTGATTTCGTATCAGAAATTAGTTGTTTATTGCAAGAATTTATTCTTCAATCTATCAGTGAAAGATGAGAGTGACATGTCTTGTTCGTAAATATTATTACAGTGAGCATTCCAGAATCTACATGAAAGACTGTTTAAAGGAAAGTATGTATTTAGATGGTTAATGAACATGCCTTGGTCACCTTGACGAGTGCCAAGGTCATGGTTATGGTTAGCGTCGTTTATGTATTTTTTGACATTTTCTGGAAGAGTCTTTTGTTTAAGTTTGAATATTAGCTTACAGCTTTCAATCTGGTAAAGTTGGTCAATGTGTAGAATTTTAGTATTTGTGTGATTTTGTATTATATTTTCAGCCTTATTTACAAGTTTGTTTATGTTTGTAAGGTGACTCAATGGTGATCCCCAGGCAAGGATACCATATAACAGGTGGGACTGAATAAAAGAATGGTATAAATTACATAGGAGGGCAGGTGGGACTAGGAATTTAGTTGAATGTAATATACCTAAACCACGAGATATTCGTTGGGAGACCATCTTCATGCGATGATCCCATTTAAGTTTATTATCAATCATAATACCTAAATACTTAACCACTTCTTTGTTTTCTATGGTGGTCCCTTGGATTTTCAGTTCAGGGGGTTCTTTATCTTTTCGGTTGCTGAAAAAAAGAAAGTTTGATTTATTTACATTAAGGCTAAGTTTGCTTGATACTAACCAATCATTGACATTGTTTAGTTGGATTGAGTTCTTCTGAAAGCAGTTTTTTATCTTTATTTTCCATGAAGAGGCACGTGTCGTCTGCAAATTGGACAAAGTAAAGTTTTTGAGAAGATTTTATGATGTCATTGATGTACAGAATGAAAAGGAGGGGTCCCAAGATAGAACCTTGTGGAACTCCACAGTCGATTGTTAGAGGGATTGATAAAGAATTTCCAACTGATACACATTGTTTCCTATTGGATAGGTATGATTTAAACCAGTTGTTTGAGACTCCACGAATACCATAATGAGAAAGTTTTTGGAGCATTATTTCATGACTTACTGTATCAAAGGCTTTAGCTAGGTCAAGAAAGATACAACATGAGAATAATTTATTATTGAGAGATTGTGAGACTTTGTTTAGAAGATCTATCAATGCTAGACTTGTTGATTTATGTTTTTGAAATCCGTATTGTGCATTGTTTAAGATTTTGTGTTTTTTTTTATGAAGGAGTTGAGTCTAACATGCATCAGTTTTTCTAATATTTTATCGAAGATAGGTAAAATTGAAATTGGTCTAAAGTTTTTGGGTGTACTTTGGTCTCCACCCTTGTGTAAGGGAATGATCTTGGCCAGCTTGAGCTTATCAGGGAAGGTTCCTTTTGTAAAAGATGCATTAAAAATGTGGGCTAGTGGTTCAGATATATACTCACCTAGATCTTTGACAACTCTTATTGGGATCTTGAAAATGTTTTCAGTTTTTTTCTCATCCAATGTATCTATGGTTTTACTTACCTCTTCAGTACTGGTTAGTCTGCAGTAAAAACTATCAATGGGATTTTTCATTGATTTTATAAAAGTTTTGAAAGAAGTGTTTGTTTTCGGAAGTTTTGTGACAAGATCAGAGGCTACATTGGTATAGTATTTGTTTATGGTGTGTTATTTGGTCTGAGTCTGTGATCAAATTTCCATCTTTAATAGAGGTTGGTGTTAGGTCCTATTTCTTTTTTGAAAGAATTAAGTTAACAGCACTCCAGTGTTTTTTGATGTTATTTTCATTGTTTACAAAGAAATTTTTAAAATAATGGTACTTGCTTCGTCGAATTTCGTGGTTGATTTGATTTTTTAAAATTTTGTGTGCTTTTTTATATTCTGGGTAACCGGTCTTGTAGTATTTGTAATTGATTTTACTTTTTTCTTTGATTAGTGCAATAATTCTTGCATTGATCCAAGGTTTGTTGTTGTTTTTAGATTCTTCTGCGCGATGCCTTGCAAACTTTTCAGTTCGTGATAGAGATTGATATATATATACTTTTTTACTTCTGCTTAGTTGATATAAAAGGTTTGCCAAACGCTTCACCGGAGAGCCTTTAAATAGATCTCTTTCGTGTTCTCTTTCTCTTCAAAAACATGTAAAAAACCTAACAAATCAACACTCACACTGGATTCTAAGAGATTCAACGTTCTGTAAAATGCAAAGAAAAATAAAAACATAACAGTAAAAATTGCGGCTAAAGCAGCGGTATAAACTTTCCGATTAAAAACATTTCTGTAGGGCTGTATTTTAAGGAAGAAAACAGCTCTAAAACGCTTGAAATTGTGCTTTTTTTATCGCGGTTTTTTGTTGAACTGCCATCTTTAGCCACCATTTTTAAAGAGACGTTTTACAAATAATCAATACGGTTAAAAAACAAAAAAGAAGTTTCTGATTCGCCAATTCATTTTCTTGCAACTTTTGACTAAGTCTGGGATGTTCTAAACGTTTTTTGCCAACAAAAATCATAAAAAAAGAAATAAGTTTATATTTAAACTAATCAAGCGATTGCAAGCAGGTTACAATACCAGGTTCCTCCTTAATCATTCGAAAATAGTGGTATTGAAAAATGTCCTTGATAGCTCAAGTCTTTCTCAAAATATTTTGTCCAATCGTCTGTGACAACATTGATTTCCTTGTTGTGGTCGCCAACAAGAACGGGGAAATCGAACTTTGATTTGCTGCACACTTCAGCGATTTCGGCGATAGGGATGAAATTCGCAGTGTCTTGGCTCCACAGTGGTATGAAAATCTTTCGGAGGCACGTGGTGGCAAGGTGGTTTTTTTGAAGTTGAAGTTTGAACATTTCCGGTGTCAACATTCAATTTCTTATAAACAACACGTCTTTTGCATCCCTCTCACAGCTCGAAACGTCATAACGACTTATAATTAGCAATTAACTAGAAGAATCTGATTCTCACAGGGAAGTTTTAAGTCTCTTTTGGGATTGGATGAGTGATTTTCGATAAGAAATGCAATAAAAATGCTTCGAAAAATGATTTAATGAGGCAAGGAGAGTGAAAAATTACTGCGGACATAGGGACATAGCTAGAACACGAGATATCGGCAAAAATCTGTTACTTGTATATCCAGTGTATAATAAATCCTTGAAAGAACAAAGAGGCTCAAAAATACTGAAAAACAAATGTTGAGCCTGGTATGATAGAACTTTAGTCAATTTGTAAAAATAGAGTACAAAGCTTATAATGACTCAAAATCTCCCTAACATAAAGAAAAGACGCAGAAAAATTTGATGCTCATGGTGCCGAAAAAAGTTCAGTAGACTCTCTCGAATTCGATCTTCTAGGGCTGAATTTTCTTCGAATCAGAGAAAGACTCGAATTACAGAAAGTTATGTTATACTAATTTCTTTCTGAGAATTTTCCAACTAGGCACAGAAGAGTAAAATTTGAAAACAAATTAATCATACCAGAACAGTTATCAGCGTGAAGATAAGCATCCTTTTCTCCCATGCCATAAGTTTGGAAAACGTGGTGGAGATAGCTGACAGTCGCATTAGCCCCTTTCTCAGTCGTACAAATTTCATCTATCTAGTAGTCATACTGGAGCTTTATTCCGTCATTACAAATACCAAAAACTGCACATTTCCGAGGTGTTTTGAAATACATCGGTCCTGGTTGAAGGGGACTCACCGGATAAAGTGTCTGCTGGGCATAATCCCAAGAATAATGGGCAATCTTACACGAAGAGCATGGCGCTCTTTGCGAAAACGCGTCCGTAAAACCTATATGTTTTGCGCAGTTTTGTAAATTCTGCGTAGTTTTGTACAAAACTTTTGTTTGCGCCCAATAATCTTCTTTCCGGATTCGTCTTCTTTGTGATTGACCTTTGTCAAGGATACTTAAAAAGCTGCAGCTGCATTGATTCTTTTACTTGAGTTTTATATGTCACCCTTCTCCTTTATTGAAGATGACGATTAATTGAGTTATAAGATTACTAGAGACATATTATATAATTGTTTTTTTCTATCGACTATTTTCAATTTTTATGAAGATTTAGTTTTTCACTAAAATTGACCATAAGATCTTAATAAAGCACAAGGGGGAGCATTGAAAAGACTATTTTAGTGCTAAGTTCAATTTATTCTCAAGTATTTCTTTTTGTTTATTAGCTGACTCGGATTTGGATGTACAAATTCAAGACTCGGACGAAATTGCTGAATTAAATCTAGATGAGAATGATAAACCAACTTATAAAAGTAAGAGGAAGAATTAGGAGAAGAGAGTGGAGATGATAAATTAGAAGAATCAAGGTATACAAACACTTCTCTTTTAAGCTTTATTATTAATTTCAATGACCGGAAATCTCAATTTTGACAAGCTATGAACCATCAACCTTTTCAAATGTCTAAATTATGAATCGTCTCTCTGTATCTTAGATCAAAAGAGGAAACCATCATCATAGATGCCAGTGCAAATGAAATTGACTATCGCTCAACAAATATGGAACAATTTTGCCGTACGTACGACTGGTTATATTATAACCATGCAAAAGGGGGATACAAGTGTAAATATTGTGAATTGTTTCTAGCAACTGGTCCAAGTGCACAGAAACAGTTCTCAGTGTTTGTTTTCAAAACCTTAGGATCATCCTAAACGTACACTCAAGGGACACAACGATTCAACAAAACATACAAAACATACAAAAGCTAAAAACAATTATAACGGTGCGTATTTTGAATGAATGCTTGCTAATTTCATAGGTGTGATGTGAAGCGAGTGTACGATTTGGGTGAGTGGAGTGACGTTGATAGCAGTTGTAAATTTTCATTTATTTAACTGATGTATGCTCCTCTTTAAGAGGCCCCCCAGCGGACCCTCAATTCACGCAATCACGCAAATTTTCCTCGAGTTTCATGCAATAATCTGATTTTTCAGAAAATCGGGAAATTTTCGGGAAAAATCGGGGAAACATTGGAAAATCGGGAAAACAACCCATAATTGGTGGAAAAAAGGAAAAATTCACGTATTCACGTATTCACGCAATCAAAAAGTGGATTTTCACGTTCACGCATTCACGCGTTTTTTTTCAATTTTCACGCATTCACGCAACCGAAAATACCCATTCACGCATTCACGCAAACCGCTGGGGGACCCCCTTTAAATATTAATAAATAAATGAAATGAAGCAGACTATTTACTATATGAACTTAAGAAATAACATATTTTATTTATTGACGTATAGTGTACAAGATCATCCAAATACCTAACAAACTAACACGGACAGACTATTGAATGTTGACATAAGACAAGATATGCAATCTTTTTAAACTTTTTGACTGTCTAGAACGATTGATCACAACACTTAACAATAGTTGCGCTTATTCCTCATTACTGTTCATTCAATTCTTTTTTCAAATTCACCTACTCAGGAAAATTGAGGGGCAAAGTAATCCCCCATTAGTTTCATAAGGGGCAACAGTTTTGTGGTTGCCCTATTTAAAATTAAAACTGATTTGTTTGTTTTTATTTATTTTTTTTACTTTCAGATTTTAAGAACCAACATAGTTTTGAATCTTTGAAGGAAAAAAAGGAGAAGCAGAATCTGAAAGATTCTGAGATTACTAAGAAAGCTCTAATCAAACTTTTGAGAATAACAGTTTTTATCATGAAGAAACACTGAGCACACACCACTAATTACGAAGATTTTTGAGGTTTGTGGGGTAAGGTCTGCAGGAAGAAGTTTTGAAGTCCTACTTGGAGCAGGCTGATTCCAATAAAAATGCTAACTCAATTTATCCAGCACATCAGTGATTGGATTAAAAAATGTGACTATCTCACAATCATGCTTGACGAGTCAACGGACGAGAAAAATTGCAAAGATTGTCAACAATGGTAGTATTGAGAATCATTTTCTTGATCTGGAACATCTTCCAAGATGTGATGCTACCACAATATTCGAAACACTTGAGAAGGACCTTGTTACAAAAACATGGTCTGAAGGCTATAACGATGTTAAAGAAGATGACAGTAATTGATATCATTTTATTTTACTCATTTTTCATTATTTTTTCTCAATCATGAAAAACACTTGATCAGGGAGGGTCATGCAGTTACTATCTGAACACTATGAGGACACATAGACAGTGTAACAACTGAAAATCTTAAAACATTTACTCCAAATTTTGCTAAATTTCCTCAAAAGAATGCTTTGATAGTCACAAAACCAAGTAAACCGTTACTATATACAAATCCGAGAAAAAGAGTTAGAGATCAGCAAAATAAATAAATAAAGTTTGCTGGTATGGATGGCTGGGGAATATGATAGAGTCAAATCATTTAGAGAAAGCGACTTCACACTTCCACTGCATCCATTGCAGGAACCATCGTCTAGCTCTTTCCTATGCACACTTGATCCCTAGATATTCAGATTTTTAAAATTTGATAGCCTCCTACTGAATTTGTTAAACAATCTATTTTCAATGAGGTTCAAAATGCCTATGGACTCAAATCACTTAAGTTAATAAAGACAGCTGTGACAAGATGGTTGAGCCATGGTAAAGCAGCAGAAAAGGTTTTAGACCGATTCGAAAGTCTAGATGCTCCTTTGGATTCAATGTATCTACGGAAGCACGACCCTGCTGTAAGAGGCGTACGTGATAAACTTGTTGAGCCAAAAATATTGCCATGTTATTTTTTTGGTAGATATTTCAAAAAGCACGAATTCACCCCAAACTGTTTTGCAGGGCTCTCGATTAAACTTTCTGGACATTCCACCAGCTGTGGAAAAATCAGTCAAAACTTTGGAACAGAAACCACTAACCCCAGAGGAACCAACTGGTAGCTACTTTTCTCGGCTGAATGAATTCCTAGAAATTACATCCAAGTCTGCAGAATCTAGATTCAAGACTATTAGTTACACGGTCTTCTCGAGGTGGGATACGGGATATACAGGGTCAGTAAAACCGTATTGGTGGCGAGGCTTGCCGAGTCCCAATACGGTTTTACTGATCCCTGTATATTCCGTATCCCACCTCGAGACGACCGTGCAACGGATTTATCCCGTTGAAGTCCCTTCATCTTTTCCAAAAGCACGAACAAAATTCAGAATTATCCATCAAGTAGATACTTACATCAAAGAGCTACAAAGTAAATCAAACAGTGAAAGTGGGATCATGAAAGTTGCATTTTATAACATTGCAATTAAAAGTCGTGCTGTATCCATACAAACTCATGAAAAGTAAAAATCAAAATAACTTTGAATATTTTCTGTTTGTTGACTTTCTCAATCCCGACCATTTTAATTTCGATTTCAATTATTTTCAAAACAAAACATTCGAATTTTGATCAAAACATTCGAAAGCACATTCGTCAATATGCAATGTCTTCTTTTTTTTCTCAATCGAACGTGAGGGAGACAGATACGGTATATATCCCACCTGCACGTGATGTCTTTTGACCAATGAAATCGTTAGAATCTTACTGATGCGGGATAAAAGGTCGTCTTCTTCTTTAGACACTGAGGCTTTTAACACAATCAAGCCGCCTTTCATTAAAGTTCTAGTTGATCAAATAAGTAAAGACATCCCAGTTCACCTTAGTCGATCAATTAAATTTTCCACCCAACGTAGATGACCTTAAATCATATGAAAGGCACTCTTAAGTGACAGAAGGCGCATAATAAGTATTGAGAAAAATTTAAAAAAACTCAGGAAAAAAGTCTAACTTCTACGTTCAGCACACACACATTCCAGCCATATTAGAGCTGGCTGGACTTATTCCACCATCAACAGCAGAAGTTGAACGTTCTTTTTCTTTGATGAAACTCATATGCACCATGTTACGAAAGTCTATGACAACACAGAAACTTTCAAACTGCACGAGAATCTGTTAATTCAGACAATTGACAGATTCTGACTTTGATGACATCCTGAAAAATTGGCATCGAGCAGACAACACAAAAAGTAAACAGCCTAAAGTTGCTGCCAAATTGTAAAAACTTGTTTTAAAATGAATTTATTAACACTGACTTTTCAACATTACATTACATTTACATCCTTTTTTCTATCATTTCTACTCATCATCATTAATGGCTAGAAGAACCGCCTGGCTATAAAAATATCTTCCTTTAATATCTTTTTGACATAAGCTGACTCATAATAATACAGAAAAAGATTGGCCTTGAATGGTGCTGGATGCGAATTCATCGGAAAACCAATCTTTTGTCTATAGACACCCCTAAAAGTAAAAAAAACAATTTCCATCAAATATTTAACAGCTTCCTTAAAAGAATCCCTAGTAAAATTCACTCTTTTATGGAAAGGTCCCATTACCCATCTGGCACCAGACTTAGTAACATACAACACCTCCCCATCACCCCAATTAAAACAAACATCAGTCAACTCATTTAGAACAAACAAAAACTTGTCATGAGGGATTTTCGTATAAAGTGTAGAAAAATCAAGGGTGGAAATGCAACTAGCTTTGTTGTTTTTAAATCGACCCATGCATTTTAACTGGGTGTTTTGATGGAAGTCTCTCCTAGATTTATCCATAACATTTACTTTCCTGGAAAAAAAGAACAGATATTTCAAAAAAATCTACCGGCGGCTGCTCTTGAAAATCTTTAAAAAGTGGATTTTTGTCAAATGTTTGCATTTTTTTGACTTTTTAGCTTAAAACCTTGCGGACTCACTCATTTTTTCTTGCTTGACAATGAAACCTAATCCAATTCCTACGAGTTAGACCAAAAATGATGATTTCTAACTCAAACTGAGCATTACAGGAGGGCTATGCCTAGTATACTCGTCATTGGTAGTTAAAGGGTTAATAAACCGTATCGCAAATACATCAAATAAATGATTTACTCGCTTCGGTAGCTGAGTATACCTGTCCAACAAGTGAACGCCAGGCTGTTCTGTCCTAAGCGAAAGTCCCGAGGGCTTCAAGATCGAATCTGCTGATCAGTGTCTCAGATAATCTTCTCAATAAGCTCTAGATCTCTATTTAAAGTTGTTACAATGGTTGTGCGTTTTACACCTCTGAAACTCTCTTTTAGTAGGAACTGAAAATAGCGTAACATTGACTGGTACGCTGGAGTATCGGTATCCAAACGCAAGATGTGCCTGAACAGTTGCCACCTCTGTTTGGTCAACACTGATTGGTCTAGATTTACAAGTTTCGTATAAATTCGAATCGCTCTTTGAAGACTTGTAAGGATCGTGCTTCAACAATATCTTCTTCTAAATTTCTCTGATCTTATAGAATCGTCATAAATGTGGAGGCTCTTGAAAACTTCCACCATATCATCAACTTGCCGCCTGGTCTTTAGGCTAGGTAGATTGATGAGTTGTAGCTGATCTTCGTATGAGTAGTCTCTACAGCAACTAACTAGCCTTGTAGCTCTTCGTTGGACGCCCTCGATTGCATTGATATGTTTGATTACCCTTGGAGAACCATACTACATGTGCATATTCCAAATGGGGTCTGACAAATGCAATGAAAAGCGTTCGAAACATATCTGGTGAGAGAAATTCGAAGCTCCTGCTAATCAAGCCAACGATAGAGTTAGCTTTCGTGATTTTACTGAATATATGGGCTTCAAAGGCCAGGTCACTATCGATCATCACTCCTAGATCTTTTTCTTGGTCAACATGTACTAGAACAGATCCAGCTATGGTATAGGGATGGGCATATTTGATGTTCCAAAATTTACCCAGTGTTAAAACATGACACTTGTTTGGATGAAACTAACCAGTCCCTTGACCATTTTTCCATGGCATCGATGTCTTCCTGCAGCCTGAGCGCATCTTTGGCGTTGTTTATTCATAGAGATATGAATTAATAAAGAGTTATCAAGCGTTTTTCCTCAAAATGAAGTGCGCCTGTGAGGGGTCCCTTAGTGCCATTGGGATTTCTTTTGAATGTGCGAAGTAGTAATTGCATTCTTTTGTTTTAATCGTATTTTTAATTGCGTATTTTCTCACGACTGATTGAATTCTTTTCAATTCTAGAAAATTATTCACATAATTAGAAGATTTTTGAGCGGGAATTTAGGGCACTTCAGTCCTTTTAATCGAAATAAAATATATATTTTTGAATTCAGCACCATTTAATATTTACCTATCTTAAAAACTATTTGAAAACGCACTTTTAATTAGAAATTCTTATTCATAGAGATTACAACGAAATTAGTTATTCCTTCTGATTAGATTTCTATTCACGCTTCAAATTTTGAGATGAAGAAAAATGAAACTACAAGAATTTAGTTCCCAAAATTTCAAAACAAAAGGTAAAGTACACCGAAAAATATCAATGGTTTTCAAAAATTACAATCTGTTGATTTGGAGAAGACTTCTGTGTAAAAGTACCCTTTTCATGAATTTTTTTCCACGCATCAGATTTTGAGAAACTTTTTTTACGAACGATAATTGCTTTTAAAACATTAATGGATGACGACACAGCTTAGGAAAGATCACAGGAAAAAGTCATCAAATCACACGGGTGTGAAAGTGAAAATCCCACATCGAATTTTACGTTTCACACCCGTTACTCGTAGGTCAAATTCTGTTTGAATCCTTTATTCACGCCTAAAATTGTATGTGTTTAATTGAAAGTTTTTCCCATGTTACGAGTGTAAAAAGGTTTAGTCAATTAATTTAACAACAAATTAGTGATAAAATGTAATGAATGATCTTGGCGAAAATATAAGTTTACTCTATAAAATCTATACTAAATAAAAACTTCATCAATAATAAATAACATCAAGAAAATAAATTTAAACTTTTACAGCAACACTTTAAAAATGGGTACCCTTCAAAAATTATGTAAATGGATAGTCTTTTAAAAATAAATACTGTATATCCGGAAAAAGTACTGAGCAAAATCATGTCATTATTGTTAATTGAGTTTGTGTCATGAAAAATCTAAGAGTGTCCTAGGAAAAATTACCTCCTTCTACTCTGAGAAAAGTATAATCTCGGTTTTAAAATACAACTCTGTAAAGGTCCCCCCTTATTGGTATATATTTTACGTGTTTCGTGTGTATTAAATTTCGCGATTGCCGACTTCTGGAAAATTTTCGTGTGTATTAAATTTCGAGATTCACTAAACTAGGTATTTTCAGAAAGTGGGAATATAAAGCAAGAAAAAGACTGATTTTGCTTGAAACACAACGTTTTTGATGTAAAAATACTAACAAAATACTAAGAAAAAATTTTTCGCGTGTATTTAATTTCGCGATTTTGTAATTTTGAAAAATTTAAACAGTATTAAATTTTGCGAAAAATTTGACCAAATAACTCGCGAAATTAAGTACCCAGGAAAATTTGTAACACGCGAAAATATATACCAATAAGGCATAGTATCAAACAGTGTTCACTTCGCGTGAACAAGATGTCAGTTCAAAGAACACTGAGAGATGGCACTGTAAGAAATGGATTGAGGAATTTCCTCATTCCAATTTTTAAAGATCGGTTCTACATAGTTTCTATTCGATGTTTATGGGACGTCGTTGAAAAAGATCTAGGAGTAGCTGCATATAATATCGATACAAAGCGTCTCGAACTGGAGAATATTGTTGACTCCTTTGAAAATGTTGTGGCATACTTTTCTTGCACGTGTGCAATGGTATCGAACAATTTGAGAGAGGAGCTGAAGAAAAAACGGGATGTTGTTGGTTATGAAAATGACAATGAATTTGAAGATTACGATGAGGACGACTCGCTTATACCAGGTAACGAAGATTTCTCTATATTTCTTATTTTCTAACTGACGTCCATTAATTTCCTATAACGCCCTTTGAAATTTATTTCCTAATTATAATATTTTTTATCACTTCAGGGGTGGCATTTTGGATTGCTCTGTCCACAACAAAATATGGTGCCTCAAAATTTGAATCGGAAATATCCAAAAAGATCATGCTTGCTGGTCTTAATGTCACATCTTGCCGACCAATTCAAACAAGAGGTAACTAAAGCAATGTCATAAGACTATTTTTTCCAAAATCAAGCTAAATCCTATCTGTAAAATGAAGAAATGTTAACTATCAATGTGAACAAGAAATAGCTTACGCAATGGTATTAGGCTATTTTTATTAAGAATTTAATTTAACTAAATTCTATCTGTAAAATGGGTAAATTCAAACAAGATTTCATTATAATATCACATTAGGGTTTTTAAATTTTAACTAAATTCTATCTTTGAAATGGAGAAATCATAGAAAAGCATATTAAAGAAACTGTCAGGTTTTATTTCAAATTATGTAAATCAATTCTCTTGCGCTTTCTTTCAGGGCAAGGAAAGATCGGCACCGAAGAAGCTTATACAAGATCTTTATGTCAAGTGTTGAAAGATCACAATTCAACAAAACTAATGAACAAAGCCATGCATTTCTATTGGGAAGCCGTGCGAATAAAAGCTTATAAGCGAGATCGGCTATCCTTATTGGAAAAACCAGTTTTCTCTGAATTCGAAGAAGGTGAACCACTTGCCAAATTGAAAATTCGTCCAACACTTCCGGAAAATATAAAAGAAGAAATACTGAAGACAATTGACGATATGAAAATCTTCAAAATCAACTTTTCACTGGACGTATCCGATACACTTGAATGTAAGACACTTTCTTATTCCTAATAGTATCTAACTGTTTCCGCTTATTCCGGAAGGGAAAAACCTGCATTGACCATATCGTTACCTCATTCTCAAAAGTCATCCACGATGATGTTATCCCATGCGACGAAATGAGCGATCGTGATGCTGCCTTCGTCATATGTAATCTACGCAAGCCACGGTTTGAACCCAGATATAAATTTATTCGAAATGAGAAAAACTTTAATTTAGCAGCATTTAAAACAGATATCAGACAAATACCGTTCAATCTTGTTTACGCTTTTGATACCGCTGAAGAAAAACTAGACATATTTAACAAACTTTTTACTGATTGTCTAGACCGACACGCACCCCTCATCAGGCAGAAATTAACGCGCCCACCAGCTCCGTGGTTAAAAGATCTCAACATCAGCGAGAAGCAAAAGGAAAGAGACTATTTACGAACCAAATGTCATTCCCCGCAGTCCGAGCAAAAAGATTGGGATCTGTTTCGTAAAATCCGAAACGAATTAAAAAACTCTTATTCGAGTAACAAAATCCAGTTTTTACCGACGCGCACTATCCTCCAAAAGACCGAAAGAAGTATGGTCAACCATCCATCGCATCCTGAAACCATCACCACAAAAGATATCCGCTGACCCCGACACACTCAATGTCCACTTCAACACAACAGCCGGGAGACTTCTTAACTCAAAACCTAAATCAGAGCAAATCCTACATCAACTCATCAACGAATTACCTGCACAAGACAATCCATTCGACATAAACGAAGTTTCCTACGCTGACGTTCGTAAAGCCTTATGTAATCTTCGAAACGACTGCTCAACCGGCCATGACCAGATACCGTCGAAATACATTAAACTCGCCATCGATGAAATCTGTAGTCCCATTTGCCATTTTATCAACTCTTCCATTCGACAATCCGTCTTTCCTAGCCAGTGGAAGATCTCGAAAATCAGCCCTATTCCTAAAATTGAGTCACCCGCTGATCCGAGCGACTACCGTCCAATCTCCATATTACCGATCCTTTCAAAAGTATACGAGAGACTGATTATGACACAAATGACAAACTATCTAGAAAGTGAAGAACTACTATCAATACATCAATCTGGTTTTCGAAAGGGTCACTGCACAATAACCACCTGCATCAAAATCAAAAACGACATCCTGAAAGCGATGAATCGAGGCGAAATCACTCTTGCAGTTCTCGCTGACTTTTCAAAAGCATTTGATACAGTTGATTTTGAAACTCTTATCAAAAAACTTCACACACTACGATTCTCAAAAAAGTCACTCTATGTTATCTCCAACTATCTGAGCAATCGACTTCAGTACGTACAGATCAACGACAAGAAGTCATCCATTCTCACAGTTACTAATGGCGTCCCCCAAGGAAGCATACTTGGACCCATTCTCTTCAACATTTACGTCTACGACATGGCAACAAAAACCACCGCAAAATGTGTTCAATATGCTGATGACACGACAATATATCGCCACACCAAACCAAACGAGCTTGAAAATTGTGTCACTGAAATGAACTCTGATATTAGCGTAATTGAGAAATGGTCGCTGGATTCGAACTTGATATTTAACGCCAGAAAAACTAAATCGATGCTCTTTGCCACATCTCAAATGGCAAGGAGGCATAATTTTGAATTCGAAATCAAGTCAAATAACGAAAATGTGATTGAGCGTGTTCCCCTATTCAAGCTGTTAGGAATCATCTTCACCGAAAACCTAACATGGAATGAACATGTCAAAAAAATCGTCACTAAAGCATATGGCACGCTGAAGAGTCTATCCCTCATCAAACGATATTTACCATACCGTGTACGACGCCAATTGGCAGAATCTCTTGTATTGAGTAAAATAGACTATGGTAATACCGTAATTCACAACGCACCACAATATCTATTCAACCAATTACAACGAGTCCAAAATGCCACAGCTAGCTTCGTCCGGAAGAGCTACTCTCGCAAGTCTGACGTAATAGATATGAAATGGCTACCTGTCAAAGAACGGACCGAATACAGTTTGGCTAAGCTTGCGTGGAAATCAGTGAATATGAATGACTGGCCCAAATTCCTCCCTATGGAGAAATATGTGCAAGCCAAGACTCGAACGGATGTAATTGGTGGAACTAAATTGCGTGAAACCTGTAACGTTAGTGGTTCCTTTGAATCTGAAGCTTCTAAAATTTTTAATGAACTACCTGTTAACTGTCGTGACTCAGAAACTTACAAAGCCTTTTGTCAAGAAACAAAAAAATATTTTTTCGACAAAGCCCTAGCTAGGAGCTTGCAGTAGTACCATATTCTACCAACTGTAGTCCCTGCGTTGCTACTCGCTATTTCCTAGCTGGTGCTTTCTATGTTATATTATTTCTTATACCTAGTTTTAGTCTAATTCTCGATTTGATTCACGCGCCATTTTAGTTTCAAATTTAATTCTGATTTCAATTCTTCTAATATCCCTACTCGTAGCCTTGGTTCCCTAGTCTCCATTCTGATTTTTAGATTTAGCCCATCTGTTCTTAGGTTTACTTAGTCTGTATTTTCTTCAGTGCATATATATGACTTTATTATATTCTAGTTCTATGAAGTTTTTTTTTTTCCATTTTGATGTTTAATTATTTTCAATTAATTTAATTTAGATAGTTGATAGCTCACTTATTTATGTTAAAATACTGGTCGTGTTTTGCAAGGTCCAGTACACTTTTACACAGCCTTCGGTGTTGCAATCTATGCAAGTTTTACTCATTCTATCTTACGCTCTGTCGTGATTCTATCTCACCGAGTTCTTAGATCTATTATTTCGCTTACTTTACCTCTAGCCACCAATAGTACTTGAACCTTAGTCTAGTCTAGCTTATAACATTATGTTAGTATTTTTTTTTAAATATATTCCTTAATTTTTTATAATAGCACACATTGCGATGGCCTCAGCTAGCATACTCAGATACTCGGATTTGTTTAGGTTTTAGTCTAGCTCTATCACTATTCACATTTTACCCCTTATACTTCTTAATCCTAATCATTTTATTCGTCATACTAGCCCACCGCTTCGTCCCTATCTGCTTGTCCGCATACGGTCCCAATTTTTCTTCAGTATACTACCAGGTTATTTTACAATTTTTTTTCTAGACATTGCACATATATTATATACAGAATTTTCAGGTGAAGAGCCAAATGTAAATTTTGGAAATGCCAGAAATATATCATTATTATTATTATTATTATTGCATTGATCTTAAGGAGAAGTACTTGCACCGGTAGGGTGAACCCACCTTCCTTATTCTCATGTTATTCCAAAAATTAAGGTTGTTTGTTCCCAATAGTGTATGGTAGTTACTTGTTATTACACGAAATTTAAGGAAAAGGTCAAGTGGCGGTAAGGGTGGTAGGGTGAACCCACACTCCTTATTTTCATCTTATTCCAAAAATCAAGGTTGCTTGTTCCCACTTGTGTATGGTAGTTACTTGTTATTACACGAAATTTAAGGAAAAGGCCAAGTGGCGGTTAGGGTGGTAGGGTGAACCCACCCTCTTTATTCCCATCTTATTCCAAAAATTAAGGTTGCTTATTCCCACTAGTGTATGGTAGTTACTTGTTATTACATGAATCTCAAGGAAAAGGTCAAGTGGCGGTTAGGGTGGTAGGGTGACCCCACCCTCCTTATTCCGATCTTATTCCAAAAATTAAGGTTGCTTGTTCCCAATAGTGTCTGGTAGTTCCTTGTTATTACATGAATCTTAAGGAAAAGGTCAAGTGGCGGTTGGGGGTGGTAGGGCGACCCCACCCTCCTTATTCTCATCTTGTTCCAAAAATTAAGGTTGTTTGTTCCCAATAGTGTCTGGTAGTTACTTGTTATTACATGAAACTTAAGGAAAAGGTCAAATGGCGGTTGGGGGTGGTAGGGCGACCCCACCCTCCTTATTCCAAAAATTAAGGTTGCTTGTTCCCAATAGTGTATGGTAGTTACTTGTTATTACATGAATCTTAAGGAAAAGGTCAAGTGGCGGTTAGGGTGGTAGGGTGAACCTACCCTCCTTATTCCCATCTTATTCCTACAATTAAGGTTGCTTGTTCCCAATAGTGTATGGTAGTTACTTGTTATTACATGAAACTTAAGGAAAAGGTCAAATGGCGGTTGGGGGTGGTAGGGCGACCCCACCCTCCTTATTCCGATCTTATTCCAAAAATTAAGGTTGCTTGTTCCCAATAGTGTCTGGTAGTTACTTGTTATTACATGAATCTTAAGGAAAAGGTCAAGTGGCGGTTGGGGGTGGTAGGGCGACCCCACCCTCCTTATTCTCATCTTGTTCCAAAAATTAAGGTTGCTTGTTCCCACTAGTGTATGGTAGTTACTTGTTATTACATGAATCTTAAGGAAAAGGTCAAGTGGCGGTTAGGGTGGTAGGGTGAACCCACCCTCCTTATTCCCATCTTATTTCTAAAATTAAGGTTGCTTGTTCCCAATAGTGTATGGTAGTTACTTGTTATTACATGAATCTCAAGGAAAAGGTAAAAATGGCGGTTTGGGTGGTAGGGTGAGCCCACCCTCTTTATTCCGATCTTATTCCAAAAATTAAGGTAGCTTGTTCCCACTAGTGTATGGTAGTTACTTGTTATTACACGAAATGAATTTTCGTGAAATTGCACTCCAAGGCTTCAAGTTGACTTTAGTTGTTTTTTCAATACAAGTGGTAAAGAGCACATCTTGAATTTTTTTCAGCTTCTGAAGTGTCAGCCAAGTTTATTCCCACTGATCCCATATGCATTGCCGTTAATCATATCGAAAGGCACATGAGAAAGAAGAATTATGCCATTTCTCAAGGAAAGATATACAAGAAAGCTCCTGACAGCCAATTCACTTATGTTTATTGCATTACCGTACCAAAATATCTAAAGAAACTTCTCGGCATTGCAAAGATTGCCAACAAACTTGCATCACACATTACAGCAGTCAGCAACTTGTTATCGGATCCTGATTGCGGACTTATCAAGCCAATCAAAATTTTGTTCAACATTATTGAAGTTCTTCCAGAAGGTACAATTTTCCTGATATCCGAAAAAAAGTTTTACAAAATCAAACAGTTCCCCCAAGGTTGCACGCCGAGGGCATTCGTACGTTACCAGTATCTTAAAGACAGAACTCCATACCCAAGACCATTTGTTCAAGGTTAGTAAATCTTACGTTTTTTCTTGTTGTTTTAAGTTGAAATAGCTTTGGAGGTTACATTCAACTCTTTAAGTTTAACATTTCCAGATTCGATGTGTAATTATGGTTTTATTTTTTCAGGAATATTCAACAGTTTTCCCGATGCGAAAACTCGTACAGAATTTCTACAAAAGTATTATCAGCTGTTGCTACACCGTAAATTTCCCATGAAAGAGCCCAAGCTAATTCTCCAAGGCGAATCGGACTCGGGGAAGACCAGTTGGGCGGCACCATTTGATGGAATCATTTCTACAGAGAATATTGCGGGTGTTACCCAAGAAGGGAAGTTTGCTGGTCATCTTATCAATAACCAAACTGAATTAGTATTTATGGACGAGTGGACCGTCAACTCTTTGAGCTGTGAAGATGCCAAACGAATTCTACAAGGTAAATAGCCTTAAAGTACTAAATATGTGCAAAAGCTTTCTGTTCGGAAAATGTCAATTCAACTGTAAACCTTTAGCTTCGTAAGTAGTCTAACTCAAGGTTATTTAATTTTTTCAGGTGGTCTTGTGATGCTAGCTCAAAAGCACACGTCAGCGACCAAAGTGATGTACAATTCGGGCTTCTTCATAACGACCAACGTTCTGCCAAACTTTGGAATCTCCCTAGATCATGACGCAGTGTATTCTCGTCTAAAAGTCTTCATGACAAAGCCACTACCAAAGAAAGATTCAAGTGTTACAAGTGAGTCGTGTTACATTAACAAACAAAGAGAGAACTGTTAATTTCGTACTTACTTCGATGCTTTCTTTACTTTTACTTGTACATTTTGAAAAGTCAGTTTACTTCTTTGCTTTTTAGAATGGCTACGAACAAACTGCATGCAAGTGTTCCATTATTGTGCTGAAGTGTTAAAAGAAACGCCACTTTTCGAGACTTGTGACGATGCATATGTTTTTGCACCGGCCACTGGAGCCCCTGAAGAAGAAGATGCGGTTTACAACGATTACGATGGTGCAGCCCACACTAAACTTGTTGCGCTTTCGGATTTCCACAACGAAGAGGATGAATTGGATAGTTCACAAGCGGCGATAAGCAAGATCCACGAACAAATCATTCGCGATCCACTTATTGATGATGAGGACATCGACTATTACTTTTTGGAATCGGATGAAGCAAATCCTGCACGGTGGTCAAAAGAACACAATCTGTTCAGTACCGAGAAGAATACAACCCATTACCGATTAGCCATCAACACGTTGACATACATGTCAGAAGACGATTGGAAGAAAGTGCCAATTCATTGTGATGACATAAAAAGGTAAAAATAGTAGAAGTCTTAGATGTGCAGTGCGAGAGAACGTTACAACTCGTCCTAGATAATGCTGAACTTTTTCTGGTTAGCTGACCTATAAACATATCATAACGCTCTCTTTGTTTTCTACTCTACAGATACCAAATCAGAAAGAGAAGGAAGTGGCGTGGTGCAGATACCTTCTACGAAGCCTGGTTGATCAGAGAATCAAGAAAGCAAACCACAGTAATACCCGAAACACCAGAAAAAGCAACAAGTCCAGAACCAGATCAATTACTGTCCCCAGCCGTCACTACCAGCACTCCATTGAATAAATGCGTTGGAAAGTCTTCAGCGCAGCCAAGAATAATCAAATTCAGTCCTCTAAAACGTAAACGTCAACATGGGGCGACGGCTGACAAGATAGTCAGGGAGCAGAGCGCCAAAAAAATCAAATAACACTCGGGACTTTTTGAAACTTTCAGGGATGGTTAAGTAGGCCTAAAGGGTCACAAAACCGTTTACTTGCCTTTCTGAATTTACTTGTGGGGCCTTGCACGGACAAAAGTTTACTGTATGGCTAATCCCAGGGGGGACATATTTGACCCCCCTGATATCTTGGGATCGCCAAATGCTATTGATTCCAAATTTTGACCACTAAAAGACCTTCATAAAACAAAATGATTGTATTGTATTTTGGTCTAGTCACGTGACCTTAGAGGGTATTTTACAGACCAATACTTTTGCACTCTTTTCACTTTAGAATTCTTTGACCGTAACGGTTTTACCAATGAAATTGTAACAAACATATTAAATCTAATATTTTATGTGTCTTGGTCAAGGGAGTTGATGAATATCGATGGAGAAAAGTTTATTTTTTACCCTGTCGATCGGTCTGTAAAATTACTTAACTCTTAAAGGGAATGTTCTATGTGTTATAAAGTATACGGATGAACTGCAATATATAGAAAGGTAAAGGAAAACATCCCTGTATTTAGCGATATATTTTGTCCTGAAAACTCTAACTCGAATTCATAAGTGCTCTTTCAAAACTACCATGATAAGATTTAAAATATTGACCTGTAAGAGGTGCTGACGAAATGCTGAAACACATTCAAAATGAGCCGCTATCACTCCACTGTCACCTCTGTACGTAATTTTCCATCGTGTATCATAAGCCAGTGAAGTGTATTCTTGAACAAGACAGCTAATTCTGCTTTGATTTAACTAAGCAGGGACCACGGCAGTATGGAAGGGGCAGCCGGGCTTTGCCCGACCACATTTTTTCAAAGCAAAAGGAAAATTTACTAATCAATCCAAATTCTGCTTTAATAAACAGGCCCGGAGGAACGACCGTAAATATGTTGGGGCTGAAAACATATTAAATGAGTTAAATTTCACCAGACCAGGATATGGAGAAAATAGTGCATTTTGCTGAAAAGAAGCGAGGCTAAAGTGAAGCCTCCTCTGCCTGCTTCCACCGGGCCTGAATAGTCTTGAAAAAGATCTATTTTAGTTAATCAAGATTGATTGCAGGGTTTAGATTATAATTTTTTTCCATCTGTACCTCCTTAGTCGAGGCCCCCCCCCCCAGCGGACCCAAATTTCACGCATTCACGCAAAATTTTTTCGCAATTCACGCTATTTTTGTACAAAAAATAGCTTAAACATTATCAAAAATAGGTCAAACAAACTCGAGTATGACACCATGATGCTTAGCTCAGGGGTAAGGAGGCGCAACCATGGTTTATGCAGAGAGGAAATTTTTGCATTTCTGTCACTTGCGTTTGTCTAAAAATGCTCTCTTTAACACCATTGAAAAAGAATGTAGTCTAAATTCGATAGAGGCAAGGTACAATCGCTTGATAGCTTGTAAAATGAGGTAAAAGAATGAACATTTGTTGCGAATGAAGCGATCAAAGAAATTTAAAAAGAAAGGTTTCAATCAGGGCTCGCGAATTAATTTCCTAACGTGGAGGGGCCAAAAACATAGTGACTATAAAGGAAGCGCAACCATGTTTTGGGCCGACAGAAGAAAATTTATATTTTAACCCTCTGATGTGCTTAAATACAACTCCATTTCAGACTAGTTTTGCCAAGAAATCAGGTTATCGAAAGTCTACATCATGGGTAAAAATTTCTTTGAAATAAGTTTCATTTTATTTGCAAAAACGTGGTGAAGTCATGGCCGCCTCCTGCCCGCAGTGGCTCTGGCCCTGGCTGGCCCTGACCCTCGATTACTCATCATGCATAACCATGGTTTTATCTTAAACAAACACTTTCAAGGGGGCAAAGAAAGAGAGCGCATCTAAATCATGAATCGTTTTATAAAATAGAGAATTTGAAAGTTCCTGATTTTTTTGTGCACCTTCACCTGGCATCCCTTGAATTTGGGATAGGTGCGCACCTTGGGGTTTTCTACAAACTGTGTAAAGGAAAAATTCACGCGTTCACGCAAAAAACAGGGCAGATTCACGCATTCACGCAATAGAAATATGGATTTTCACATTCACGCAAGTTTTTTCAATTCACGCATTCACGCAACCAAAAAAGCCCATTCACGCATTCACGCAAACCGCTGGGGGGCCCTTAGTCACTATACTCTATCACTTTCAAAGTTGAGCCGCAGACTAATAATCTAAGTTCTTGAAAATAAAATCTTGTTGGCAGGAATTTAATTTGACCCTTTACTGAGTCAGTAAATTCGAGTAAATTCGTAAATCGCCAGACGCCACTTTCTGGATATGAATATTATGTTCCAGCCAAGGGTGCCTTTTTTGAGACAAAAGAGAGTTGAAAAAATCCAAAAATTATAATTGAGTCCCATGGACTGGAAATTTCTACTTTTTGCTGCTTGAAAGATCAAAATTTGGTCAAATTATCCCCTATAAGCCTCATAAAATTCACAAAATGTCCTTTATTTTCTCTTTTTCAGTCCCTCTAAGAAAGTACTAAGTAAGGTCTATCCTACGACAAAATCTTTTTAAATATGTCCTGTTGGTCTATCTCTTTATCTAGTCAAATAAAAAGGCCAGGGCCCAGGCCTAATATGCATTTTGTTACATGCTTTCTTTTTATAAGAACCAGCTTTTTTCGTGATTTTTAAACTGGGAATGTACGTAAGATCCGTAAGATATTTGTCAATAATATGAAAAGGCTCTCCATAATCTCCCCAACAAGTAACAACATACTCTTCGCCGATTTTGAGATTAAAGGTCTGGCTGGAACCTTATTGTTCTTCTTTTTTCTCAGGTTTCGGCCGCCGGGGGTACTAGGGTTGGCGGATCGATGAGAGGGGTATGTGTGCGGACCGGGCCTCCGATGAAAACCAACCGACCCTTAGAGAGACCAAATTTTAGTGAAAAAGTGACCCTTAGAGAGACTTTTTTGGAAAATTTTTTCCGATTTTCGAAAAACTTCCTTCCCTCTTAGAGAGACTTTTTTACAATTTTCCCTGTTAAAGTTAAATTTTTTTTCTAAAACTCATGCGAATGTTCCGACCCTTAGGCCTTAGAGAGACTACTTTGAAATTTTCTGATTTATATAACCTTTAGAGAGACTTTGGAAGGTGAAAAAACCGACCCAAGGTCCGCCCATACCCAGCATCCATTTTTGCTTAAGTACCCTCGGGTTTCGGCCTAAGTGATAGAGCCTTGTGTTCTAATAAAAAAACATGTGTAAGCATATGTGAGCCTGCTGTGGTGCAATACACATTGCACATGGTAGAAAGGTTTCCCGCGTTTTTCTCGCGTACTTTTAATCTTTGTTATTTACGAAATGCAATGGAATGTATTCATTTATAAAAGTTATAGACGGGGGTTTGTATACAAATTATTCTTTCACTGAAAGATCAAAGAATCTTTTTTATCTCGATTTTGTTAAAGTAAACAGAAATGTAAATAAATCTTATAAAACAGGTTAATATACAAAAGATACAAAAAGATAATGATTCTCTCATTTCTTTTATTCGTTTCATTTTGTATGAACCCCCTGAAAAGATTCAAATATTTTGAACGCTGTGTTATGAGAAAGAAAGATGGCGACAAAAAACTGAACTTTTTTTGTAACTGAAAAATGAAATGTGTTTTGATTGATTTCAAAGCCCACAAGTAAATTCATGATGGCAAGTAAAGTGTTTTGAGCTCTATGGAACATAAGCTTTCATTTCATGTAAGTTTTAAAAAGTCCCACCAAAATACAACTTTTGACATTTTTTTTGGCGCTCTGCTCCCTGACTAAGAGAAACGACACAAACAATGATAGTGATTCCATAAATTTCACTACCTCGATGAGCGAAGAAGAAATGCTCAACCAAGCAAAAAAGTCCAAAACAAACGATTGTTCGCCAAGTGACTTGGATGGAAAAAGCAAAAAGTCATCCAAGAAGGGGTTGCCAAGACTATTGTTTACCGATTCGGACAGTGAGGATGAACTACCTGAGAGAAAACAGAAGTCCCAGAAGTTATCAACAGATCTACCGACTACCTCGACAGCTGTTGAAGATATAAAGCCTGATCTACGCCAGCCGCCATGCCGTAAAACTGCAAGTGAGATCTCAAATCCTATTGTTCTCAGTGACGATTCTGAGGAAGATGTAAAACCAACGATCAGGCGGCAACCATGCCGAAAGACAGAAAGCAAAATTCTTAACCCAATCTCGCTGAGTGACGAATCGGAGACGGAAGGTGACGTGGAACCAAAAAAGAAAACTCCAGCTAAGCAGCTACCAATGCCATCTTCTGCTGTTCCTGGTGAAGACGAAGATATTTCAGACTTTGAAATAAAGCCTAAACTGCCGAGAATACCTCTACGTAAAACAAAAACAAAGATCAACAACCCAATCAGCCTTGTCAGCGATTCAGATGCTGAAGAAGAAAAACAACTGAAGTAAAAAACGCAAATGCTGTATTTACTTTTTATGTGATTGTAATCCTGTTGTTGTGTTTCTATTTTTAAGAATTATTTAAATCTTATCGTGTTCATTGACTTAAAAGATAGCTCAAATGCAAACCACTGTTGCCTTAATCTTATATTTAAGAGTAAAATCGACATTAGATAAGTGGGCTCACCCTAGCACCCCAACCGCCACTTGACCTCTTCCTTAAGTTTCATGTAATAACAAGTAACTACCATACACTAGTGGGAACAAGCAACCTTAATTTTTGGAATAAGATGGGAATAAGGAGGGTGGGATCACTTTGCCACCCAAACCGCCACTTTGACCTTTTCCTTAAGATTCATGTAATAACAAGTAACTACCATACACTAGTGGGAACAAGCAACCTTAATTTTTGGAATAAGACTGGAATAAGGAGGATGGGCTCACCCTACCACCCCCAGCCGCCACTTTGACCTTTACCTTAAGATTCATGTAATAACAAGTAACTACCATACACTATTGGGAACAAGCAACCTTAATTTTTGGAATAAGATGGGAATAAGGAGGGTGGGATCACTTTACCACCCAAACCGCCACTTTGACCTTTTCCTTAAGATTCATGTAATAACAAGTAACTACCATACACTAGTGGGAACAAGCAACCTTAATTTTAGGAATAAGATGGGAATAAGGAGGGTGGGATCACCCTACCACCCCAACCGCCACTTGACCTCTTCCTTAAGTTTCATGTAATAACAAGTAACTACCATACACTAGTGGGAACAAGCAACCTTAATTTTAGGAATAAGATGGGAATAAGGAGGGTGGGATCACCCTACCACCCAAACCGCCACTTGACCTCTTCCTTAAGTTTCATGTAATAACAAGTAACTACCATACACTATTGGGAACAAGCAACCTTAATTTTTGGAATAAGACTGGTATAAGGAGGGTGGGCTCACCCTACCACCCAAGCCGCCACTTTGACCTTTTCCTTAAGATTCATGTAATAACAAGTAACTACCATACACTATTGGGAACAAGCAACCTTAATTTTTGGGATAAGATGGGAATAAGGAGGGTGGGTTCACCCTACCACCCAAACCGCCACTTGACCTTTTCCTTAAGATTCATGTAATAACAAGTAACTACCATACACTAGTGGGAACAAGCAACCTTAATTTTTGGAATAAGATGGGAATAAGAAGGGTGGGATCACTTTACCACCCAAACCGCCACTTTTACCTTTTCCTTAAGATTCATGTAATAACAAGTAACTACCATACACTATTGGGAACAAGCAACCTTAATTTTTGGAATAAGATGGGAATAAGGAGAGTGGGATCAGTTTACCACCCAAACCGCCACTTGACCTTTTCCTTAAGATTCATGTAATAACAAGTAACTACCATACACTAGTGGGAACAAGCAACCTTAATTTTTGGAATAAGATGGGAATAAGGAGGGTGGGCTCACCCTACCACCCAAGCCGCCACTTTGACCTTTTCCTTAAGATTCATGTAATAACAAGTAACTACCACACACTAGTGGGAACAAGCAACCTTAATTTTTGGAATAAGATGGAAATAAATGATTTTTCAATGTTTCACAATTCTATTGCTACTTTAAGCAAAAATAATTTAATAATAAATTTTTTATTATTTATAGATTTTTATGATATATTAGTGTTTGCTAAACAAAACTTTTCAAGCAAAGAAAATTACAATTGTTTTTTTACAAATTTTTTGAATGCTGCAGAATCGGCCCGTACTCTTAAAGAATCACGTGTCCTCGATTGATGAAAAATAAAACTTTTGTCTGTGACAATGGCAGCCCAACTTTTATCACCGTGCTTGGCAATTCCTTTCAACAATTGTTCATCTTCTTCAATTGTAAATTTAATGTTTTTTGCCTGCCTTTTCGGTTGCACCTTTTGCATAAGACTTTTGATTGGAGAGTTGTTAAGTGGAATACTTGGGATTGTAGATGCAGCTACGGAACTTGTAATCTCGTTGTCAACACCAGGAGAGTCATTAGAGTTTAGATCTTTTACAGAAGGTCTGGACGAGCATAGTTTTTGAACTCTTTGCATAATGTTGTTAACCTTGAGGGACTGGGCTTCCATTTCGTCATCATCAAACATATCTTCATCAGAGTCGACAGTGAGAAGTGTTCCGGTGTCTTGCGTTATCTGAAAAGATGTGCCAGCTTGATCATTCAGCGATGTGTTTCTTGATAAGTGTGCAAGGTCTTCAAATATTTCTGACACTGCCTCTTGCTGATTTTTACGTGCTAAACCGATCATTTTCTCCATACACCTTTTTCCCTCTGTTGCAACTATTCTTGATTGCTTCTTCTTGTAATGCACCTTGGCAACCTCTGAGCTGTGTTTTTGATCTTCCGAAATGATTTCTTGTTCTAAACGAGATAGCCTGTCAGCACTTGCAGTTTCTACAATCTGCCTATATCGGGTGGGATGTATGTACTTTCCGATGGCTTGATGTACCAATATTGTCATTGCACTAGTTAAAGATTGATATTGAGTACCTGCTGTCGATACAAGAAGATAGTCACTGGTTGGTTTCATCAGCGGTCTGATAAAGTCAACATAGGTGTCAAGTATTGTAAATATTTCTTTTGTTAGAATGAGCGTATCAAAGAGATACTTCCCTGTGGTTTTGAACTCCCGTTGGTCGATGAATCCATCCGCTTGTTTTGCCTTTGCAATCATTGGTAAAGTTAGAAACTGGAAAGTCATTGGCCTGCTACATTTAACACGTAAGAAAAGATACGTGGTAACGAAACGAGTACAAAATGTCAACTCCTGCTTATTTGGTAACGGTGCTTGTGCTTTACATTTATCCACAATTCTCTTAAAGTTTGTTATATGAAAAGGGATAACCTCTTCCATGTCTTCTAAACTTGCCCAACTATCACGTCCTATAAGAGTTTCTAAATCAAAATTTCTTGTTCCATCAAGACGCTTCTTTTTGCGTAAATTATCCTTCGCTCGTCGCAAGTATACTTCAGTTATTGCAAAAAAACGAAGCTCATTGTCATTTACTCCCATTGCCTTTCTGAAATCCATCAAATCAGAAATCGATTTGATATAATTCAAGGCTCCTGAAGAAGAAAGCTTCCAGTCTTCTTCCAAAACAGTTAAGAATTTCAGAATAATTGTTGTAGATCCTATACAACAATCAATCAACTCATTAGATAACGGAGCTTGTGATTCGTTGTCTCCAGTACTGTTCATTAAAAATTTTAAAGCCCTCTTAGCAATCTGCTTGGCTTCTCTGCTATTTTTACCTCCACCAGCAGTAGTGTTTAACCAATCGAAAAATGTTTTCCCGATTCCTTCGTCCATAGAATAATAAGGTTTAGAATAGGTAGAGGCTTTCCTTTGTACAATTGGTTGGTTTTGTTCTATTATATTTCTGCTAACTTCTGGCTGTTCATCAAAGTAATAAAACCAAGGATGTTTATTCTCGATGTGTTTTCTCAACCCACGCTTGCTTCCGAAATCAGCATGTAAACATAATTTACCTTGATCATTCTCCTTGAAAATCAGTTTCCGTTTTCCATTTGCAGATCCATTGAGCGAATGCCAGTCTACGAAGAGCACTCTTCTGCGGGCCATGCCCGTCTTTGATATCTTACAAAGTTGGATTTAATTTCATTTTATACTTTCATAAACACATAATTTGTACGATAGACGGGGGTCTGATACTTTCTTTCTTTGTAGATCTTATTGTTCTTTTTATATGCTCTTACTGGTCATTGGTTTGATTTAGAAAAGGTGGTAAGTCAAAGTAGATACAGATACAGATTTAGAGGAAGGATTCAGAATCAAAGGTGAAGAGTAGTAATACCCATATAAGTTAAAATGATAGGCGGTGGTACTCTCCATCCTTAACACCCTTTAAATCCGCAAAAGCATGGCGTCATCATGAAATTGGCGCTCATTTGAAAACAACCAACTAAATTCAATTTACATCAAACATTACTCATAGAAATGAAATGTTTTATATTAAGTTAGGTCTAACAAACCCAAACTAAACAACTTCTAGTTTCAAAATAAGAAATTATTCGTAATATATTAGGGAAAATTACTTACATCTATTATAAAAAGAAATGAGTCCGTTAAGAATATGAATTCGTTCTCCATTATTGGGAATAATTTAGGTTTCGTAAAAGTAAAAATATCAACGTGCATTCTGTACTTTTAAAAACAAGAATAATATACCAAAATTGTTCTTACTCTTACGGAATGAATCTTTCATCCAATCGTTCTTTCATTTTAGGTAAAAAACTAGACTTACAGTATATAGAATATAAGAACACATTGAATAATCTTCCCGTACATTTTGTTCTTAAAATTAAGAAAGGGGAATAGTAATTATTCTCATTTTTAGAGAATAAATCATTCTTTTGATTCCATAAGAAATCAGTCTCTTTAGAAATGAGAAGTTGTTCTTTCTCATTGGGAATAAACTAGGTAAAATATTGAACTTTACAACGTCCATATAACTTTAGATGAACGCGTTGAAGAAAAAATGATCGGAATTGTTATCATCCTTTCAATCATTTATCAAATAACAAACCAATCTCTTTATAAATCAGAAATTGTTCTTACCTTTGGGAACAATCAAGATTGAAAGAGAAGAGAATATAAGAATATGTATATGAATTTTTTACGCGTACATTTTGTTCTTAGGAAAAGAAAGATGGATAGACATTGTTCTCATGCCTAGAGAACAAATCCTTCTATTGGTTATATGAGAATTTATTCTCTAGAAATTGTCAAATTGTTCCATCTCATCGGGAATAAACTAGGTTTCATGAACGCAGAATATATTCAACTTTTCACATGTACATTCTGTTCATTTAAAAACAAGAAAACGGGTCGAAATTGTTCTTATTCTTACAGAATGGATCGTACCATTGGTTTAAAAACAAAGCATTCTCTGTCAATACCAGAAAGTGTTCGTTCCTAAGGGGAATAAATTTTTTTCAAGAAAGTAGAACATAATGAGCTTTTTATCAGTAGTAGTTTGATGAATAGATGAAATAACAATTTATTCCCTCAACAAAGTGAATAAAAGTGAACAATCTGTCAATCTCTCGAGATCAATTTCCTAAACAGTTCAATAAAGAATAAAGTAGATACTGAAATCATGTTCCTTCAATGGACATCGTAATACAAATAAATTTCTATTCTTTTGAAAGCCGCTCAATAAGGATTGGCCTCTAGAGGTTATAAAAATCAAAACATTTTTCATTAGGGAATACCTATTTAATTTCCCAAAGCAATTAACCATGAAATGAATGATTGTTTCAAAAAGTAACATTGAATGAGACAAGAAACTATAAAATCATCCACTATAAGGTATTGGTCAATTTTGTTCGTTTTTACCGCCGTACTTTTTATAGAAAAACTCGAAATAATAAAGTTTTTTATGCGATAGAGGGAAAAAGAGAAAGTTGTCACTTTTCATGAAAACAAAATTATACTTTCTTTCAAAGTAGCCGAAGAGGGTATTTTTTTGTGGGACACTTTGTAAATACTGTAAATACGAAGATAAGAAAACAAAGGTAACAAATCCCTGAAAACGCACAAACAAAATACTGGATGACCCGTGAAAAGAATCACGGATCGATGACAAATTTTGCCCAAGATAGTGTGAATTTTTACCAAATTTTTTTTTCATTGCAAGATAGGCGAAGTAAAAAAATTAGTGCACATAACTTTTTAAATTTGCTTCAGAAGAATCGAAAAACACAAATTGCCTACAGTTGTTCATGAACAATATCCAATAAAACAAAAATTAAGAATGATTCACTAGCCAAAACTAATGGTCTCCACTGTGTCCGGAAAAAAGTATCGAGTTTGAACAGTTTTACAGTGTGTGAAACCTGGTCGACACAACGTCTGTTTTACATCAGTACGTATAACCTACTCGATTTGACCAGACAGCTTGCACGGTTCATAAACTATAAATTGTTTTGGTAAAAGTTATACCAAAAACGAACATTAATTGAAAGATGAAAAATAGAAACAGTGATATATCTAGTGATCAAATGTACACTTCTATTTTCAATAGAAGGTGTCACATTAAGTTAACTTCATTTCCGATATCTCTAAATGTACAAATAATTTTTTTACCGTTTGAAAAATGTAAACTGGAATTGCAGGCTCATACTCTACTTCTTCCAAACATCTAGATTAATATTTTTCTTCTATCTAAAAATACACTAAAGTTGGTCTAAAATGGCCAAAGTGCGAGTGGTTATACCTTCTGATCTAGGAAAGTTAAGTACGAAAAAAAATCAGTGAAATCTTCAGTGAGTCTTCAATTTCTACAAGTCTACGATCTGAAAGTAAGAGGAAAGAAATTTTATTTTAAATCAGTTCATCTCACAAACAACATGCTCCAAAAAGTCAAAGAGTCTCAAAAAAACACCACAATACAGTATGTTGTATTATTGCACAATCGGTTAAAAAATTTTAATGAAGCAAATAAATTTTAGCATGATTAATTTTGTCTAAAATATTATATCATGGATGCTTTTGCTGATGTAGTCAAAATTTCAGTTTATACCCGTATCTGTTTCTAAGGGACCATATGTGTATCGGCAAGTACAAAACGCCTACTACCTACTACTTAATACTTACTACCTTCTGTAAAATATCTCAAAACGGCTCGAAATTTCCTTTAAAATATTCAGCATGTTAAAATTAGCAAAATCTGAAACTTTGGTGGTAAAAAAGTTAAAACTTCTTCTTTTATCGTACTTTGAAGACTTCAAAATATTTTCTCTCTTTTATTTTGTTTATGACTTTTTCCCGCGCTTTTTCTATAAAGTTTACAGACGCACTTCTTCGTAGAAGAGAAAAATATTTCCTTCACTCACTTATTTATTCATGTCAGTTTTATTTATAAGAATCGATCAATCTTAAAAGTTAAAATACTTTAAGTAAGTAGAGCCCTATGTTTCACTGGGTACTTGCTGGAAATCCTTTGACATGTCTTTGACATTTATTGACAAAATGACCCTTTTGAACCAAACTATTGACAGGGTCGTTAAATATGACCTTTGTAGACTTCATTTTATGTAGCAAAAATTCTTATTGTGCTCAATAAGATGCTTTCAGTATCGCAAGGTAGAAATTTTCAGTAGGAAAATACTACAAAGAGCTGTTTTAGAGGTGTCAATTTAACCATGTCGAAGTATTGACAAAATGAAATTTTCGATAAAAATATTAACACAGTTATTGAATATCAAAAGCTTCGCAAACCAATTCCAAGAAATATTTTGGCACCATTTGATATGATGCAGATCATACAATAGGATAGAGATAGATTGACCCCTTATTTATATTACAGAGCCTTTTTTAGACATTTACGTGTATTATTATCGTCGTATAATAAGAGTCATAAGAGGGAGTATGTTTAGGAAAAAGGAAAGTTCTTATAATAAGAATCATAAGAGAGAGTAGGTTTAGGAAAAAGAAAAAATCAAGATAATCGCCTTTTGTTTTATACTTCAGTATACTTATATATGAGGCGAAGAGAATATTTACTCACTACGTAAATATGCTAAATATTCTTTTAGATAACAATTTTTTCAAGTAAATATAAAGCAAAGACTTGTGTGTTAGGGGGGCCTGTTAGCATTCAGATATTATAAAACCAATATTTTTAGAATAGAGATTTCGAACAAGCGAAGGAGAGTTCTGGTCTGTAAAGTATACAAGCAGAGTAGGTAGTAAGTAGTAAGTAGTAGATAGTAGGTGTTTTGTACTTGCCGCAATGTGTATTCCCGATTCATTTATCTTCTCTTTGTTTTTGATATGAGTATTAAAGTAGAACATGTAGAATATGTAGAAAATAGCTTGAAATAAGCACAAGTGTTATTTTACACAAAAATAATTCCTTTGAATGGTAGATGAAAGCAAATGATGATTCTTTTTAAGAATTGACACTGAAATGACCAAAAACAAACCCTCTTTAAAACAACAGCACTAAAATTGTTTTCAGGGATGTTCCTGGATGTTTTCACTTCATGTCAAAGTTCCTCTAAATTCAAAATGACAACGAGAGGTCAACTATTGATTCTCACCTGATTTGGCAGACACTTTTTCTGAAATAAGCATTTCTTGTGTTATATAACCGAATGAAAAAAAAAAAAAGTTTAAACAAAATGCAAACACATTCTTACCTTAACAGGTGTATCCCAAGGTAGTTTGAACGGCGACTCTTCAGTTCGCTGTGAATCTTCAATTTGCTGCGAATCTTCACCAGGAGAAAAGTTTTAACAAAAACAAACGTTTGAATTAGGGATAATAAACCAGCTGCGCTGGAAGGTCAGCCCTAAAGGATAAGATAGATCAAAGGATAAGCTGGATCAAGAGAGAGTAGCAAAAAGGATGTGATCACAAGAACTACTCTTGGAGGTGGTTTAGGCAAAATGGGTGCAAAAATCGTCAACATTTTGTCAGGGTCGATTACACATTTTTTTATAAGCAACCGAGTTGCTAAGGGCTCAGGCTCAATATGGCCCAAGAAATAAGGACCTTGCTTAGCAACCCTGAGGCCTCAAATCTAAATTAGCAACTTTTTTCCTCAGCAATAAAAAATAACTTTGACAAAACTTAGAAAGAAAGCCTTGAAAATCTTCGAAAAATGCCTCTACTGCCCATTCAAAATTGAAAAATTGTTGAAAAATGCAAGAATGTGCTTGAAAATCTTTAAGCAACCTTATTAGCAACTTTGAGCCTGGATTTCGAAAAACCCTTAGCAACTCCAGGCCTGACCCGAAAAATGGAGTTGCTTATAAAAGAAATGTGTAACAAGGTTTGAAAAAATTTCATTTTTCACATAAATTTTGAACAATGTTGTTTTAGATAATCATATATTGTCTATAAATATTAACAATATTACTATTGTACAATATTAATTACTTCTTTGCAATACCTTTAAAATATGTAATACTCTCTAGTTGAAATAAAGTCTTTAATTATTGTCCAATACCAACGTCATTCCAACAGCAATAATTCCAATAACAAGACATTGAATTAGATACAGGATAGGTAAACTGAACCAAAAATCCATTGCAGCATCATGGTAGTCCAATAACGAATAAGCTTTGAAAAAACATTGGTCAATCTAATCGTGAAACGTGATAGTATTTAGTAGGATACGTGAACGTGTGTATTTTCAATTATACCAGCATAATAGTGGCGGTAAAATTTTGCAAATAGATGGTCGCCGATTGAATTTCTGTATAAAAAAGATATTTTAAAATATTTTCTTCTAATTAAAAACAAGAGTTGACTTTATTGATAGGGTAGAATGTATAAAGTAATCATTGTAGTAAACTCTCACTTTTTTGACATTATATTATTCATCAAAATATCAATTGACCACTATTCAAACTTTTGATGTAGGTCACTTTTGAGGCTTCATTGATTTTAAAGCCTGAAGGGCTAGAGCAAAATCTTTAACCTTTCCCGGACAAGGAAAAGTGAAGCCACTAAACTCAATGTTTATAGTACCTTGTTTCGATTTTTGTAGTGTCGATATTCGAACTTACGAACTATTGAATGGGAAGCAATATTTCCGTCGTTGATAAAGAATCGTGATATTTGGTTATTGATTGATCGCTGCATAGCATATCTGCAACAAAACAATGAAGATATTAAAGTCCCATACACAGGTAAATAATAACAACATTAACAAAATCACTTCACTCTTTAAAACTTATATCATTCATGATTAATTGCTTACGGTATAGTCCTTATCAAATATTTTGTACGTTAAAGTAATGAGATAGAGCGCTTGCTAACTAGCTAACAAATCCCTTTTATTCATTGAGACAAAAGACTATCATAGATTTTTAACTTTCTTTGAGAGATGTGGCTGGACGAATAATTGAACCTCGTAAAAAGACATTATTCAAATGAAAATGGAAGGACTATATATAAAACGATTGCTTTCTAAGATATACATAGAAACACACGTTAAAGTTAGCAAATTTTGATGGGTCAAAAAGAGACCTTTAGCTTACCTATCACTTTTATGAACTCTTTCAGTATGCAGGTGTGAAGAAACGAACCAATGGTTTATAAGTACCTATCCATGATGAGTGAAATGATTGAGTACATTGTACCAAACAACAACAAAAACAGGAAGGCGATGGTAATACCAAGCTCAAACGATGCAAAGCCATGGACTTTTTCGATACTATAAACATGTAACACCAGATACTAAAACAACAATAAACAATCAACGAACTACCAACATTTTCATTTCAACACCAAATTCGAGATTTATATGCAAAAAAGAAAATATAAACTATGAATATGCTATCTTTTTTGAAAATAACTTTGGCAAGGAATCAATAATAAACTTTGAAATAAATCAAGTACTCTCACCTCAAGAAGATGATGAAAGTTGAGACTGATCGAGATCCTCTTGCTTCTTGTCCATGAGGGTCATGAGATTTGAAACAACTTAGCCAGCTACTAGTGCGAAGCTGCTTTAACATTTAATAAAATAGTTCACAGTACGCTTCGGAAGAGTATATGGGAAGTATATAAGGGAGATAACGGCTGATGTAATAATTAAAGCGCAGTTCGGCGCATACACATTCTTGTTTCGGATTTTCTAAGTCAAATCGGGAAAATCGGAATTAGACTGAGGAGTCTTAACGACGACGACTAGCGGGAAAAAAATCGCGGAACAGATTTGAAGGGTCACCGGGGCTGACCAATAATTGTAATCAGTTTTTTGGTAATGCAAATCAAAGACTGCTTAAAAACAAAGAGCATCAATGCTTGCTACTGTGCTATCCTGTAGCAGCAAAATTCAATAACTTTTCATTGAAACCAAAAATGTAAAAAAAGAGGGAAATGAAACTTACCAGCCTAAGCGACCATGTGAATGGGTTTTCTCTGACCTGTAAGATAAAGTTCCTGTTATAAAGAAGGATGAAAAGCTTTATTCTTATCAAGATAACGAGGTTAGATAAGTTGATATAATCAACGCAAAAAATGGAAAATGTAGTGGGCTAGTTAGTGTCAACCAATCATGTGGCCTAATTTAACTTGAGTCCCGCTCGGGACTGTCCCGATCTAGAACAACGTGGTAAAGAAGTCGAAATCGATGAAAAATAATTTGATGGTTTGATGTATACTATATACTTTTACTTGAGTCCCGAATTTGCCTACGAAATGTTTGGATTCGGGACTCAATTAAAATTTCCGATTTGGCCTACGAAATGGTTGAATTCGGGACTCGTAAAGTAAAAGTATATATAGTAACGAGAAACTTTTAGTCCCGATTTACCTTACAAACATATTGGATTCGGGACTCAAGTAAGAGTATATATAATACATATTTAATATCTGAGTCACTGAAAAGATGGATACGGCGGCTTGAATTTGAAACTCAGGGAAGTGTGGGGCAGATCTTTATTTATACAGGCTAAATATAACACTTTTTTAAATTAAACTTTTCGGGACGGTCCCGAATCGGCCCACGAAAATGTAGCATTCGAGACAGTCCCGAATTTGCCTACGAAACGGTTGAATTCGAGACTCAAGTAAAATCTTTGTATGTATCTTTTCACAAACAAAATTTTCTGTTACGCCTGTTGATTTAGTGTACCACTTACTTCAGAAATCAACTGAACAAAAATCGCAGTCACTAGGATAAGAAAAGGACCTAACACTGTATAATCTTACCAATTCTTCAGAAAGTGAGTCTATTTTAGTAGACGTCTTTGGAGACATTTTCTTTTTTGAATTTCAGATCTGAATCAGAATATATAATAAAAATTATGATTTAAACCTAAACAAGCTAGATGCTGGATGGAACTACCTGATGATGAAAGTCAGATAGCAATAAGGATGAAAATGAAAAAAATCAGTCAAAAAATATCTAGCGTATAGCGAAAATGCATAACACACTAAATTAACTATATTAACTTACACTCATTATGGATACAGAGGCATGTTTTGAATTTGACGAGCTATCAGATGAATCTTGGTTCTTGACTTTGTCAGATGAGGACTAAAGGTATTTTAAGACAAAAATTGAGAGTGTAAGTGTTTATTCACCTCCTCCACCTAAAAAGAAACCTCCTCCGCTTAAAAATGTTTTACATGTAGATTTTTGCAAACAAGGGAATAGAATTAGTCAACTTGCCATCCATCTTACATGAAAGATCTGTATTAGAAACAATCCCTTCTATCATCAACACCTTTTCTCCACCAACCATTGTTTATTCCTTAGAGCCAGCTATTGGATCGAAAATCTTCAATTTCAATCAATTTGTGTCTTAGATGTCTCAACTTAGACGTTGAAACTTTTCTTGATGATCCTTTCCCTCTCCCATGTGACTGTGGTGACTCTGAATTCAAGGATGAGCATCATGTTCATATCATTTCTGGTATTTGAGAATAGTTAGGCACAATAAGCTTAGAAAACTTTTTACGAAAGGTCCAAAATACAGGGTGAAGAAATTTATAAACTGGAATGTTGTAGAAGAAAAACTGTTAACAGCAATTAGGAATTGTGCAAAGGATTGGTGTAACAAAAACGAGACAAATATTGTGTATCTTAAAGGATGGATTGCTCTAGTTTCTGAGAAAGTGAAGAAAATTGAAAGTTTGAAAAGCAACAATAAAGCTAAACCTTGCATTTCTGTTTTAAATTCAAATGGTGGTCGCTAAGCTCTTCTTGAACTTCAAAAACGGTTAGGTTAGGTTAGGTTAGGTTTATTTCAAATTGAATAACATAAAGAAAGAAACTATGTACATAAGTTTTTAACCATTGGTGGCTCTCGTGCTATGTACACTTTGCAAGAAAAATAATATGATTAAAGATCAAAATATTGGTTCCAAGAAAATGAAAATACAAAATATGGAACAGTAAATGTTAACAAAGAGTTAAAATCTAAGGAAAAAATTTATATCAGAAAATGATAAAAAAAAGAAAAAAAAAAAAGAAGAAAACAAAAAAACAAAAAACAAAACAAACAAACAAAAAATCAAATTATGTCGAAATGATAGCAAACAACACAAATACTCCAAATAAGAGAGTTTAAGAAAGATGTGAAGACATGATTCAACAAAGAGATTAAAACGTGAATAAGTACCTAGCTGAGAATTTAAAAAATGTAAGGTCCCTCAATGGGCTCCAAGAGTTTTTTTTTTAGATTATCAGTGAAGACTGATTTGGATTGTTCAATGTCAAAAGTGTCAAGGCAATGTATGTTCCAAAATCTGCAGGAGAGAGCTTTGATAGGAAAGTAACGATTAAGATGGTGAATATGCATGCCACCAAGAGCAGCTTGGCGAGTGCCCTGCTCATGGATTTGATTTGCAAGGTCAAAGATTTTAGATAAATTAGGTGGGAGAAGTTTATGTTTTTCGTTAAAAATTAATTTACAACATTCAAGCTGGTAAAGTTGGTTAATGTGCAGGAAATTGGCTTTAGTTAATTTATGGACGAGATTTATAGCTTTATCTGAAATTTTGATTAAGTCTGACATGCAGGTGAGAGGTGAACCCCAGACTGATATTCCATATGAAAGATGCGACTGGATGAAACTAAAATAAAGATTAGAAATGAGAGAATTTGGAATTAAGAACTTGGTTGAATGTAATAAACCAATACCTCTTGATACCTTGAGCATTACAGCTTTGGTCTGGTGAGACCAGTTTAGTTTATTGTCAATGAGGATACCAAGGTACTTCACCACTTCTTTACATTCAATTTCGATCCCTTGTAACTGCAATGATGGTGGTTCGTCAGCTTTGATAGGACTAAAATAGAGAAAGTTTGATTTAGCAACATTTAAACTAAGTTCGTTTGACACAAGCCAGTCACTTATTTTCGAGAGTTCTGTGTTTGTAGTGTCTGTAAGTGATTTCTTATCCTTTTCTTTTAAGAAAAGACAGGTGTCATCAGCGAACTGGACGAATTCAAAAGTTTTAGAGGATTTTAAAATGTCATTGATATATATGATGAACAGGAGGGGGCCAAGGATTGATCCCTGGGGTACACCACAGTTTATAGTTAATGGGTTTGATAAGGAATTTGAAATTTTGACACATTGCTTCCTGTTACTGAGATAGGAACAGAACCAATCGTTTGTAACTCCTCTCACACCATAGTATTTAAGTTTTTGAAGGAGAATCTCATGACTGACTGTGTCAAACGCTTTTGCTAGGTCGAGGAAAATACAACAAGATTTATATTTCTTAGTGAGAGCCAGAGATACTTTTTCCATGAGATCCAGTATAGCCATGGATGTAGATTTGTTCTTCTGAAAGCCATACTGTGAATTATTAAATATTTTGTGTTTTTTAAGAAAAGAAGTTAAGCGCTTATGCATTAACTTTTCAATAAGCTTGTCGAATATTGGAAGAATAGAAATTGGTCGAAAATTTTTTGGGATTGATTGATCTCCACCTTTATGAAGAGGGATTACCTTAGCCAATTTGAGCTTGTCTGGGAAGACACCTTCATTGAAAGAAGAATTGATTATATTAGAAAGGGGTAATGATATTTCATCTTTCAGGTCTTTGATGATGCGAATCGGAAAGTTGTAGATGTCAATAGCTTTTCTGTGGTCGAGAGACTGAATTAGCTTACTTACCTCTTCTTCTGTTGTTTGAGAACAGAAGAAACTGTTTAGAGGTTGATCCATCTTTTTTAAATATTCAGAGAAATGAGAATTTTTCTTAGGTAGTTTTTTAACGAGTTCTGGTGCTACATTCACATAATATTTGTTGAAGATTTCACTGATTTCTGCTGGCTGTGTAATAAGTCTCCCATTTTTTAGAACAGATGTTGGTGTTATTGACCTTTTCTTTCTATGTAGAATTAAATTGATAGCATCCCAATGACGTTTGATGTTGTTTTTGTTTCTTTCGAAGAATGATTTAAAGTATTGGTATTTGCTCCTGCGAATTTCATGGTTGATCTTTTTCCTGAGGATATTACGACTTTTCTTGTGTTCCGGATCTTTACTTTTGGAGTGTTTGTAGGAGAGAATATGTTTAGTTTTTATCATAGAAATTATATTGTCATTTATCCATGGCTTCAGATCGTAGTTATTTTTCGGTTTAATTTCTTTCAAAGGTGCATATTTATCAATGACTCTGGAGAGATGTTCATGAAATTGATTGTATTTGTCGTTAACGTCCTCACAGTTTGTTATTTTGGTGATTAGGTTTATGTTATGAACCTCCAATATCAATGAACCTCCAATATCAATAATACGGTTTGTCATCTGCCATATTGATAAAGCTGCAACTAATATAGCTTTTGTTTGTAAGAGATTTTATGCTCAAGTTTTGGTTAAAGAACTCGGATTAGATGGGATTGATAGGGTTGTGCCACTTATGAGAAAATCTTTGAGCCAGTTACGGACATTATAGAGTGGAATATTAAAACTTTGGATGAAAATTTCTGCATTAAAGTACCAGAGGAAAATAAAAAATTACCACACATCTATTGGATGCCTATATTACATAAAATTCAATAAAGTTTAGGTTTAATATAGCTGCCCCTTGCTGTTCCATCAAGCCGCTTTCTAAAGTAATTACAAAAATTCTGAAATTATTCTTTCGTCAGATAGAAAAATATAATGCTTTTTTCTATTCAAGTGTCAAAACATTTTGGGTTATTCAAAACAATGCCGATGTTATCAAATGCATTAACAAATTGAACAAGCGAGGTTCTTTTAGATCTATGGCCACATTTGACTTTTCAACCCTTTATACCAAAATTGCACACGGAAGTTTACTTGATGAGTTGAACACTCTTTCTGATTTTTGTTTTCAAGGAGGTGCTAATGATGTGATTTCTGTTTCTGGTACTAGTGCAAGATGGGTGACAAAGAAAAGTAATGCCGGTGTAAAATTTTCAAAAGATCTTTTCAAGGAGGCCCTCTCATATCTAATGGGGAATTGTTATTTCACTTTTGGGGTTAAAGTTTTTCGTCAGATCATTGAAATACCGATGGGGTCGGACCCAGCCCCATTTATGGCTAATCTTTTCCTTTATCATTTTGAGTGGAAGTAGTCCAGGAGCTGGAGCTCAACTACTTTTTGCCTTTACTAATTCTTTTGGGGGAAAAGTAGAGAGTCCAGTGGAACCCACAAATTATGTAATTGAAACCATTAACTGTCACACCAAATTTGAATTTAAAACCAATCAGAATTCCCTCTTTTTTTAATTTATAACTATGGTCCTCGCATAATTAGAGGGGCTGACACCATAATTATTCATTCTAAAATGGCAGAAAAAAAAACATAAAAGTTGAACATGAACTTTTATTTTTAAAAAGAGAAGAGAAATCACTATTTTATAAGTGTTTTTACTTTTTCTGTTGTATATAAAACATAATGAACAAAAATGTCTTCCTCACTTGTGTTTTTCAAATGTAAAAACCATAAGATTTTGTTCAAAAAGTGTAAAATTAATCACCCAATTTAAAAATAAACAAGCATCTGTTACCACTGATCCTACTGTAGTGACTAAGATCTTCGTTCTTTTCTGCCGTATCTGACTTTGACTTCTCGAAGGTTTATTTACATCCCCTTGGTTGTATCTACTAAAGATCTATATCTCAAACAAAATCCAAATATTGAGAGGATATTCTTAAAAAGCCGTGCAACCATGAAACTCTCACTATTTTGTTTTTAACACAGTGAATGAGAGAGCATTCTATTCAATATACTTTTTGCCGTATTAGCGTAGAAATTGCACACCAACATAGATAATAGATAAAGTAGATAATTATAGGAAGCCAGCCGTATGAAAGCATATGAAAGATAAAGCGAGTATACATATCAGCAACAGCATAGAATATTACTTTTTCTTAATGGCAAAAGGAAAGACTTCCATTATTTTCTCAATGTGTGTTATTAGATTGATTTTCTTCTTTTAGATCTTCACTGTAGAATTGCTTCATAAACTTTCAGATTCTCGGAATTAGATTTTGTTTTGAACGACAGTTAGTCAAAATCAATAATTAAGCTGTGGTTTTCCTCACTAAGATAAAAACATTATTTAAAGACAAACAATGCCGCCATTTTATTTTCGATTAAACAACCACAGATATTGCGCAATTTTGAATTATTTTCAAAAGTTGACGCATGCGCTGACAGAAAACTGTCGAGGGGTTCCCTCTGACGTCCTATCGCAGCGCCACCATTCAAACCAGAAAGCGAAGATAGTATACGGCAGATTTTCTGACTAGAGTGGAAGTGGATCAAGAGCTAGAAAAAAGAAAATCTTCAAAAAGCCATTTTGAGTCAATTCATCCTCCAGAATTAAAATTAAATCTTCTGGTGATCGAATTACTTTCTTAGACATTGAATTGAGAAACATCAACGGTCTTCTAGGTGTTAGACTTTTTGATAAAAGGGACAGTTTTTCCTTTGGGATTGTGGTCTTCCTTTTTGCACTAGTAATTTGCCTTTAACCATGTTTTACTCTTGTTTTGGTGCTGAAATCATCCGGATAGCATGGGTTAGTTCATCTTTGGAAAATTTTAGCTTGGCGGGTAGAGTTTTAATGAAAAAGATATATGGACGCCAGCAGGTATTCCATTCACTTGCTAGCAATATAATACTATTCTTAGAAAGTCTTCTCTAGTTTTATTTAATCATCATCATCTAAAACATTTATCTGATTTGTCGTTTTATTTTAACATTTTAAGTTTGAAAATTGTGAATGTCTCGTTTGAACTTATTAGAAAGTCTAGTGGTTGGTAGCGCTCCACTTGTTTGCAGGATATGTGAATTAGTAGACTAGCAAGCGTCTGTCTTTCCTTGGACACAGGAACGCGGGAATAGTGCTTATAATAAAGAGTTCTTATAAAAATAGAAATTGCCGCGGGAGAGTGGATTGGAAAGACAGACTAGTTCCAAACGGTGCAATACGGGATTTTGCTTCAATCTAATCTCAGGCAACGTTCCCTCGAAAAAGAGGGAAGATAAAATGAATGGACACGGCTTATTTTTTCTTCTATTCTCATCGCGAAATTAGAGTTTCTCGGAGTTATGGATGAGAAAAAAATGTAAACACAACAAAAATATGGCGACCAGTGTAAGCAGAGCCCTTACCAAAATATAGAGTCCTGAAGCATGCTTAAAGTATGTCTCAAATAGACTTTATTTGTGCTTTTACCGAAAAAGGCCAGCAAAAGTATACTTAAAGCATACTTTAGATTTTTACAGCTCAATTGCAGTAGGTCAAAATTTGTGCTGCAATTGTGCTTCAAATACAAAGCTTAAATAAAGCATGCTTTTTTCATGCTTAACTTATAAATGATTCAAAGAATATCCAAAACAGAATTAAGAGCAGTATAAAAGCATGCTTTTTTCATACTTTTCAAAAAGATGTTGAAGAGAGCTTCAAAAAAGTAAATAAAATGCTGCTTTTTGAGATGGATTCATTTTTTTGCCATGCTTTTTTCATACTTTTCAAAAAGATGTTGAAGCTTTCAAAAAAGTAAATATAAAATGCTGCTTTTTGAGATGGATTCATTTTTTGGCCATGCTTTTTTCATACTTTTCAAAGAAATGTTGAAGAGACTTTCAAAAAAGTAAATAAATGCCGCTTTTTCAGATGGGGATTCATATTTTTTGACTCAAAAATTTCGTGAACATTTTTTTTTAAGTTCAGTTTTTGTTTTTAAATAAGAGTAATATCGTTTGCTTACTCATCAATTTTTATTTGCAAGCTTTTTCACATTGGATTGACGAGAATGTGGAGCAAGATTGGTCAGAAAAAGGAAGACAAAAACATTTTTTGCTTATATCAGCGTGGTATAACAATAGCATGACACTGATCCCAATATGAATTGTGTGTCTGATATGAAACGGGAACACTTATGTAAAAATAAAGCCTTTCAGTTCAAAGAAACCAAAAGTGCTAAAACATTTGTTAAGGGATAATTTAACAGAAAATAAAACTAAAATAGACTCGAACGAAGCCTCTATGACTTACCAATAAAAAGCCAAACTCAATAGCCACCTTCCAAAACTTCTATTGTTGATAGAATTGGCTCATCTATGTTATTTTTATTTTATCATTTTATTAGTTCTCTGAAAAAAAGAAGTTCAGGTTAGCAAGTATCCTACTACGCTATACACGTTTTTTTTAAGAAACACACTTTTAAGAAACATGAGGCTCAGAATGCCTAAAAACTAAGAAACATCTAAGAAACATGCTGAGGCTTAGAATGAGAAAATAGCATTTTTAATTCGTTTTTTTTAAGAACCTTCCAATCAAGGTTCCAGAAATATACATACATAACAGTTAGAAACACTTGAGAAAGTCAGAAAATCATTATAGAAGATAGGAAAGTACCGTAGATTAGTCAATTGGACCATTGTATTATCGACATGCGTCCTTTAAGTTGATAAAGTTTAGAAACATGTAAGAAAAATTTAAGGCTCAAAAGGCCGATTTCTTAAAAAACACTGAGGCTGCTTGGTAAAACTAGTTTCTTTAAAAAAATCAAAAGCTTTTCATATAGAGAAAATAAACACTAATTTTATTTTAAATATTCTAAATAAAAGACCCACCAAAGGGAATGTGAATTGCTGTGATTGTGACTTTATTAGTTTCTGAATTGCAACGTAAAACTCTACCAATAGAGATCATCATTTCAATGCTACAATGTGTCTAATGAATTCAAAACAAAACCTAAGATTTGTCTGTCTTAGAGTAATGCAATAGCTTCTTGTAACGAACAGACGCTCTTCTTCGTTCTAACGTCAAAACAGTGAAAAAAGTGTTCTTCTTGTGGAATTTGGAGCTTAAAATTTTGTTACCGTGTAACAAAAACTGGATAAAAAGAAGAAGTAACCAGAACTGAAGGTGCTGTGAAAAAACGAGACGAAAAGAAGAATTATTCGTGGAGAAAAACAACATTTATGAGCATTTTTTAAACTTTTAACGTCAATTCAGCAAAGCAGAAAAATCAAAACAAAAGAAGATATCATGGGAAAACAAGGAAAAAAACAACCGCAATCACCTGCAGTAACCCGTACTGCAGCCGAAAAACGACTAATGGAAAGAATTTTGAGCTTGAGAAAGGTAGAACTTCTTGATCAAAAAGTCGAATCTCTTGAAAATACTGTTGAGCCACTGAAATTAAAAATCAGCAAGCTCACTGACCAAAATGCGGTACTCACCTCTGTAGTAGAGAACCTGAAGACACGAGCGGAAGAAAACCAGCAGTACAGCAGAAGAAACTGTCTCGTTCTTGAAGGAATAACGCTTTCGAACAACGAAACCATACCGGCTCTGGAGGGGAAAGTGGTTGCCGCACTAACGAAAGAGCTAGGGATCGAAAAATCTGAAATAGATGCTAACTTCGACAAGACCCATAGGATCGGCCCTATCAGAGACAACAAACAAAGAACAATCGTGAGATTCAAGAAACATTCTCTGGTGGAAAAAATCTATTATAAACGCAAATCGACCAAGAAGATTAGTGTTAAACCATCTCTAACAAAATACCGGATAAATACCTTAAATGATGTTCGAAATAGATTCGAAAGAAGTGATTTGGTGGAGTTTTTCTATACTGATGTTCACGGCAACATGAAGGTACGCTTTAAAGAACAACTAAATGGAAGGTTTGTCCACAATTTTTACTCTGAGAATGAACTATCAGAACTGGTTTTTGAAATCGAAAATCTGCATCGCTACGAATAGTGTTTTCTATATATAATAATGTGATATCTTCAAATTTATCAATCAAAATTTAAGAAACAAACTCTGCTAAGCTGAATTGAGCTAAACTTCTGAAACTCTAAAAACTCTTAAAAGTTAAAAGTTAACTATAGTCTTTTTTGAAAAATTCAAAACATTTGCAAAACTTCATATCTAGGACATGGACCTAATTTGCACGGTATGCGAGGGTTCAACTCAAGGAGCTCCTTCCTTCTTTTGTGACTTATGCCAGAAATGGTTTCATCATCAGTGCAATCTACCTTTCACGATTAAGCCACCGCAAGTTAGCGCGTGCGTAAACTGCAATTGCAATATATTCCCTTTCAGTATTTGTCACGATATCGATGACGAAAGTTTCAGGTTCAACTATTTTCATCCTTCTTTTTCTGATCTAACAACTATAGAAGAAATTCGAGAAACTAATTCAGAGTACAATTTAAACACTATTGATTGTAGGTATCTAGATTGTGACGACTTTAACTTTGCTTTTTCTAATACATCTTCACACCTCTCTTTTCTTCACTTAAATATCTGCTCTTTACCGAAACATTTTGATGAGTATAATAACCTCTTAGAAACATTAAATCACGAATTCAAAGTCTTAGGAATTTCGGAATCTAGGCTTACAGATTCGTCTATCCCACACAAGCTCGAGATAGATGGCTATAAATCATTCTTTACTAATACAAAGGCGAGTGCCGGCGGCACTGCCCTCTTCATTTCTGACAAGCTAAAATCCAAACCTAGAAAAGACCTTTCTAATCTTCTCAACTCAGAAAAGGAGCTTGAATCTACTTTTTGCGAACTCTTGTTTGAGAAGCAAGAAAATGTAATTGTTGGATGTATCTATAAACATCCAACGATGAAAATCGAAACTTTTACAAACGACTTCTTCATTCCCTTCTTACAAAAAGCTAACAAGGAAAATAAGCGCCTTGTGCTTATGGGTGATTTTAATATCAACTTGCTAGAATGTGGTACCTCTCCACATGTAAATAACTTCGTAGACTCTCTTGAGTCCTTTTTTCTTTTACCTAGTATTTCACCGTTGTAGTTGCATTCCGTAGAGTGCAGACGTGTCAAAAATTTTTGGCGCGTAAAAAGTAGGCGTTTTGTTTCTCGAGCCATTTTTTTACAATGAATGTGACAACAAGAAAGCAGCAAAAGAACATCGAAGAAGTACTTCAAGATATACCTTTATACACTACTACACAAGATTCTCCAACACAAAAAGACACTCAAGACACCTCATCACACCAAGAAAAAGACTCTCTTCAAACAAAAGACACAGATAAAGACTTTGTGACAAGTCCTGGTGGTGATGTATCTTATTCTTTTTCTCAACCTTATAATCTTCATAAATCATTCGAGGAGGAACCTATGGAAGGGGTTACACTTGAAATGATCTTTTACGAAATGAGGGTTATAAAGTATGACATTGCATCAAAGATAGAGAGTGTAAAAGAAGATATTACAATCAAGCTCCAAAATCAAAACTTGGAGATGAGAAGAGAACTGGACGAACTTAAGCAGGAACTTTCTTCGAAAAGCAAAATTATTGACGATTTGAGAACTGAACTGGATCAAGTTGGGAAAGGAAAGGTTGATTTGGACGACGTTAGCACAATAGAGAGACAAAACAGTGAACTTCAACAATACATAAGAAGGAATAATATCGAAATTGCGGGTATCCCTGACTCTGTGAAACAAAACGAGTTAGAATCGAAAGTGATCGAAATAGCTAAAGCCGTCAACATTGATATTCCTCCCAACGAAATCGAAGCTTGTCATCGCCTGTTCCAAAGAAAAAATCAAAAAGGTCCAAAGCGCACAATAGTGAGATTTGTAAACAGAAAACTTGCAGAAAAGTTAATCAAAAAAGGCAAAGACTTCAGTAAACGTGAGGTATTTGAAAAAGCAGATTTGACAAATAAAATTTACATTAATAATAACCTTTGCAGTTACTACAGATTTCTCTGGGGAAGAGTTAAAGCGTTGTATGGTCGTAATGCTATTGAATCGTTTTGGGTGTTTAATGGTTCTATTAACTTGAGATTTAATGATGACACAGATGAAGTCTTGAAAGTAACACATTTAAATGATTTAATTGAATTCTTTCCTGATCATAAAGATCTCTTTGTTTCTAAATAATTTTTTCATTCTGTAGCGTTTCTTATTTATATCTTAGTTTTTGAATGCTCTGTTTTTTATTATACTTTGGCTCGAGAAACATTTCTCTTTTGCACACTGATTTTCCAGTAATGACAAACGATGATTGCTCTGTTTGCTCGAAAAAAATTACTTCTAAAACCTTTCATTTTTGTCCCAAGTGTGAAAGACGATCCCATGCAAAGTGCTTAGGCGTTGAACCAAAATACATAAAAAACATTTGGCTCTGTAAACTTTGTAGGCATGATGCTCTACCTAATCTTGAATCCGATGAAAAATTACCCATTGGTAAAGACATAAGTCACTTAAAAAATTATTTTAAACATCTAAATTCTATCTCGAATTCTTTTTCTAATTTTGATTCACAAATCGACGATCAACTTGATAATATTACTTATGATGATCACGTTAATCATTTCGACTGCAAATACTATAGTACTCAAGAATTTGCTTCTCTTCCTCTTAAAAAACAAAATTTTTCTTGCTTTCATCTCAACATCTGTTCTTTAGAAAAACATCATGACAATCTTACTACTTTACTTCATAATCTCAATCATAATTTTAGCATTCTCGGTATCAGTGAAACCAGACTCAAATCTTCTATCGAAAACACTGAACTTTCTATCAACGGCTTTAAATCCTTTGATACCCCAGCCGTCTCATCAGTTGGGGGAACTGCTCTCTTTATTTCTAACTCTCTCAAAAGCAAACCTCGCACAGATCTTTCAAAGATAGTGCACTCAGCCTGTGGTAATCTTGAGTCAACTTTTGCTGAAATCGTCTTAAAAATAGGAAAAACTATATCGTTGGTTGCATCTACAAACATCCAGACCTTGACGTTGATCTTTTTAATAAAAATCTCCTTTGCTGAAGAAAGCCTGCCAAGAAAACAAAAATCTTATTTTATTAGGCGATTTCAACATAGATCTTTTGACTTGTGACTCTGTAATCTCTCACTCTAAATTTCTTGATATTCTTGGTGCTTATCAGATTCTTCCAACTATTACCTTGCCAACACGGATCACTGATACCTCCAGTACTCTTATCGATAACATTCTTACTTCTCCTTTTAACTGTTCATCAACTTCTGGAAATCTAACTGTTGCTATATCTGACCATCTTCCTCAATTTCTAATTCTTAATACTGACTGTGATTCTCACTACAAATCTGAACTTCCTTTTCGTCGAGATTGGTCCAAATTTGATGAGGCTACTTTCAAAGATGAATTCGACAGCGTTGATTGGAAAGATCTTCTTAAAACTGAAAGGGGGGATGTTGACTTATCTTTTGATTCTTTTTTGACTCGTTTTTCTTCTTTGTATGATAAGCATGTTCCTCTGAAACAGTTGACCAGACGTCAAGCTAACCTCCTTCTCAAACCCTGGATCACCAAAGGCATTCTTGTCTCGATGAACATCAGAGATAGCCTCAAAGACGACTATTTGAAAGTTCCTGATTCTTCACCCGATCTTAAGAAATTTCTTCGTGAAAGATACAAATTTTACCGAAATCGCATTGTATCTCTTATCCGTGCTAGTAAAAAACTCCATTATTCTCGCTACTTTTTCAAAACTCAGACAATCTTCGAAAACTTTGGCAAGGCGTCAGAGAGATTATATCTTCTCCTTCTTCTTCAAACTCTATTTCTCTTAACATCAATGATTCTTTATCTTCCAACCCTGAAGAAGTATCTAAAGCTTTCAACGATTTCTTTTCAACCATTGCAGGTGAAGTTCGTTCAAAAATTCCTTTTACGCGTCATCATTTCTCAGAGTGGCTAAAGAACGAAAATCGAAATGCTAATGACTTCTTCATTGCTCCAGCTTCAAAACCAGAAGTCATCAAAACTCTCATGTCTCTCAGTGAAAATAAGGCAACTGGTCCAAACAGCATCCCGTATCGAATTATTTCTTCCAACTTGGACACGCTTTCTTCTATCTTCACTGATATTATTAATCTTTCTTTCTTTACTGGTATCTTTCCAAGTCAGCTGAAAGAAGCGAAAGTCATCCCTGTCTTCAAAAACAAAGGTTCTCCATTCGATGCTGAGAACTATAGGCCAATTTCTCTTCTTTCTAACATTGACAAAATCTTCCAAAAACTCATGCATTCACGACTGATGAACTTTCTCGACCAATCAAACTCGATCTACCCATTACAGTTTGGATTTCGATCAAACCACTCGACTGAAACAGCCCTTCTCTATGCTATCAACAAAATATCAAATGCTTTGGATGAAGGTAAGTATGGATGCTCTATTTTCATCGATTTACAAAAGGCATTCGATACCGTCGACCATTCTATCCTACTATCAAAGCTAGATTTTTACGGGGTTCGTGGAAAAGCTCTTGATTGGTTTCGATCATTTCTTACTGATAGATCACAGTTTGTTTCAGTCTCTGGTAAAATTTCTACTTCTAAAAATATGAAACATGGTGTCCCTCAAGGCTCTGTTTTAGGCCCACTTCTTTTTCTCTTTTATGTGAATGATCTCCATATTGCACTTCGATATGCTTTGGTCAATTTGTTTGCTGATGACACTATGCTTTTTTTTGAGAACGAATCCTTGAAACCGATCGCTAAGCAAGCCAATATCGATCTAAAGCTTCTTATGAATTGGCTTAAAGCAAATAAAATCTCTCTCAACACTAGTAAAACTGAGCTTTTGTTGTTTCGTCCTGTCCGAAAGAAGATCGATTATGACTTGAAAATCAAAATCAACGGACATCGGCTTAGACCCAGCAAGGTTGTAAAGTATCTTGGTGTATACATCGATGAACATCTGAACTGGAAACACCACATTGATTTTGTCTGCAATAAATTGAAGCGAGCTAATGGAGCTCTAAGTAAACTTCGGCATTATGTCGACAAGAAAACACTAGCATCATTATATTTTTCCCTTTTCCAATGTCACGCCTCTTATGCAGCCCAGATTTGGGGGCAACGCCAAACAATCCACGCCCGTCGAGTTCTTATTCTTCAAAAACAAGCTCTCAGAATCATGTCTTTCTCTGACTTTCGTGCACATACTTTTCCTCTGTTTTTAGAATTTAAACTTCTTCAATTTTTTGACTTTGTCAAATACCTTAATATCCTCTTTCTTTTCAAACTTTTGAATCGAAAATTACCTCTTCCTCTTTTACAAACTCTTGAATACAAACGTCTTAATGATACTGACCATCATGAAGTAATTCGTTGTAAGTCTGGACTTCTAAAAATACCCGAAGTAAAAACAGTGACTTATGGTAACTATTCAATTCTATACCAATCCATCTTGGTTTGGAATGAACTTCAAAATTTCGTTTCTCTCGATGATTTGTCTACACTAGCATTGGATCGTCTTAAAGATTTGAGCAAATTATATTTCCTCTCGTCGTACACTTGATTTGTGTTTTTTTTTTTTTTTTTTTTTTTTTTTTTTCGAGTTTGATTTTAAATTTTAACATTTTCCTTTCTTTTCTTTTCTTTTCTTTTTCTTTTTATTCTTTTGATTCTCTTCTTTTTTAAATCTGTTTTTTTTTTCTGTTTTTATTAAAAACGAAATTAAAAAAACGAAAATTATTTCACTTTATTACCCTAGTATGATCGTTTTATAAACTTAGTATTTTTTTCACTTGTTGTTGTAATTATATCGTGCGGCCACCTCCTTAGTTTAGCATTATGTCTATGAGTGTGGTCGCTAGTCTCGCTTTCGTTGACAAATAAATGATTTACTTACTTACTACTTACTTACTTACTTACTCTACCTACCAGAATCACTGATAGGTCTAGGACACTCATTGATAACATTTTCTTCACTCCTTCTAAATACAAACCTTTAACAGGAAATCTTCTTTCAGGTATTTCTGACCACTTGCCTCAATTTCTGATATTTGAGAATTTTCATTTTAACTCCTGCAAGGAAACAAAATATTACAGGAGATGGAAAAATTTTGATAACAATAAATTCAAAGAATCCTTTTACAGAGTAGATTGGAATGACATCTTGCATTCTGACTCGGATAATCTAGATCTTCTTTTTAAGAGCTTTTTTGATCGAATGAATACCCTAATAGATATACACGCACCTCTGCAAAAACTCACCAATAAGCAAATTAAAAAGGGAGCTAAATCTTGGATAACTAAAGGCATTAAAACCTCTATTGCTAAACGAGATCAACTCTTAAAGGCTTACACGCGAGAGAAGGACAATACTATTAAACACCAACTCCACATCAGATATAAATTCTACAGAAATCAAATTGTTAAGCTCTGTAGAAGAAGTAAGAATAACCATTATAAAAAGTACTTTCAAACAAATATAAAGAACAGTAAAAATATCTGGAAAAGCGTATACGAATTGATCGAAAGTAAAAAATGCCGTAGTAGCACAACAATATCTCTAAATATTGACGGACAAGTAACATCTGATCCTAAAGTAACAAGCGAGGAATTGAATAAATATTTTACTTCAATAGCCGATAAAATACGTCAAACTATAAATGTTAATAATGAGGAAGCGAACTTTCATCAAACTCTTGTAAATTCACCAATAAATTCTCTGTTTTTCGAGGAGATACAAGCTGAGGAAATCGTAAAAATTATTAATGCTCTTAAACCTAAGGCAAATGGACCATTCAGCATTCCACCAAAAATCTTAAAATCGGTTCTTGGTGAGGTAGCTCAACTCCTTGCTAAAATTTTCAATTTGTCAATACAGACAGGCAAGTTCATAACAACTCTTAAAGTAGCAAAAGTAATACCCGTGTATAAAAATAAAGGTTCCCCATACGATCCTAACAACTTTAGACCAATTTCGCTCCTCTCTAATATTGATAAAATCTTTGAAAAATTAATTAAATTCAGAGTTGTAAATTTTCTTAACATTAACAACAGCATTTTCAAAAACCAATTTGGATTCCGTAATAAACACTCTACTTCTCACGCATTAATAAATCTAACAGAAAAAATTCGGTCAAATATTGACAAAGGGTTGTATTCTTGCGGGGTATTCATTGATCTTCAAAAAGCTTTCGATACAGTAGATCATGAAATTCTTCTATCAAAACTTCATCACTATGGTATACGTGGCGTTGCGAACCTCTGGTTTCGATCTTACCTGACTGAAAGGAAACAATATGTTTCAATTTCTGGGCATGATTCCTCAAAACGATCTATCAGACACGGAGTCCCCCAGGGCTCTGTCCTAGGGCCTCTACTTTTTCTAATATATATAAATGACATTCCTGAAGCCATTCTGAATAGCGAAACAAACCTCTTTGCTGACGACACCTGTCTTCTCTCTTCAGATTCGAATCTAAATTCACTTGAGACGAAAGTGAATTCTGACTTAATCAGACTCTCCTCTTGGCTTCGTGCCAACAAAATATCTCTTAATACTACAAAAACTGAGGTTATCCTGTTTAGAAGTAAAAATAAACCTGTACCATATACAATGAATCTCAATCTTGATGGGCATGTCTTGAAATTTTCGAAATGTGTCAAATATCTTGGTCTTTTTCTCGATGAATGTCTAGCGTGGAATTTCCATTTTGATCATTTATCCGCAAAACTTAGAAGGTCAAATGGCATTCTATCCAAACTGCGTCACTTTGTTCCACAGACCATTCTTAAAACTTTATACTATGCTATTTTTCACTCTCATTTGTCATACGCAATAATCGTATGGGGGCAAAGTCTCACTCAAAACTCTAGAATAGGCAAACTTCAAAAAGATGCGTGCGCATCTTGACTTTTTCAGATTTTAATGCAGAATCTGCTCCTCTTTTCATTAACCTGGATATTCCAACTTTGCCACATACTGTAACAAAGTTCAATATCCGACTCGTACATCAAACTCTCACTAATCTTTCTCCTGAAGCTGTTACGAACATTTTAAACTTCAAAACTCTGTCTCATAATTATCTTACTAGAAATAACGAACTGAAACTTTTGGAGCGCCCAAAAGCCAAACATTAAACTATGGATTGAAATCGATTAAGTACCAATCTCTTTTAAACTGGAACCAGCTAATATTACATACTAAAATCGATCTACAACCATTATCTGGATATATGATCAAAAAAAAGATAAGCGAGTTCCTTCAAAATTGACCTCTTGCATACCAGAAAAATGAAAGTCCATATAGATATAAAAATACTCTAATTTGATTTATTAAAACAAAAGATTACTTATATAACTATATTTTTTTTGTCGATAGTTTTTTTTTTTTTTTTTTTTTTTTTTACTTTGTTATTTGGAATATTGAAATATTGTTACTCTAATAGTTATATCAACCCCACAGAAAAAAAATCTGCGTCCAGGTAGCCATTCCATATGATTAGACGGAAACGTCTATTGGATGGACTCCTGGCCTGCATCCCCTCCCCTAATTTATACAAACTTAAATATGTAAATTTTTAATGATATGCAGGCGAATAAATAAGTTTTGATTTGATTTGTAAAATCTTTTCATATAATTTCATTTATCGTGCCAATGTTTGAATTAAACGCAAAAAATGATAAGAAATGTTAGGAATATAGTAACAGCACTGTTTAAAATTAATACTCATTGTACTAAAGAGCAAAAGAAAAGAAAAATAATTTTTAGACAGAGTCTTGACGAACGTGAAATTATCAAAAAGCCATTTAGAGACCTATAACTTTCAGTATCGTCTTATTACATTATTGCTCCATGTAATGGAACCTTTAACTGACTTTAGAAAAATTTAATAAACTCAATCACAATAAAACTTCAATCCTTCTCAATCCTATTTGGAAATTCCATAATAAAACCCAACCCATCTCTACTGCGAATATAACAACATATGTCAATTATCTCAGTGACATCACAAACATCATAAGTCGTAATCTCAGGTGATACTGGAATCATATGGTTCAATTTTGCTACTGAATCTTTACTCATTTTGTATTGTTGGACTTCAGGGACTTGAATTACAGCTAAATGCCTTATTATGTTTTTACCATCAGTCAATTTCAGGAAAGTTTCGATAAAGCCAAAGCGTACACCAAATCTTCCATCATACTTTACTGTGAAAGTGTTTCTTTTGATTACGCGCTTGTAACTTTGACTTTGAATAATAAGACCATGGAAGCAGATCCTTTTGAAAGAAAATATATCTTTTTTATGACAATAGTAATGTTTTAAAATAGCTTCAACAGTTTGACAACAATTTACAACACCCTGATTTCCTACACAGTAAATTCCAGGTGAAATTTTTTCTCCCAGCTTTTGGGTGCTTTGATGGCATTTAACAGTCATTTTATTGTATAGAACGAAACCAACAGTACCAGGGGTTAGTGATTGTACAATATCTGGAATTTTATGTTGTATTATACAATTTGTAACAATTTGAATATTAACGTTCTGGGTGCCATGGTAGAGATGTTTATAATCTCCGTTGTAATCTTCATACCAAAAAGCTGACTGGGCCCATAGAGGTCCATGTTGTTTCACAGAAAAAACCATATGGAGGAGATTATGCACATTGTATGTTTGATATCGGTATCCATACAATCTAGGAATTTTGCAGCAGAAATGACGCAACATCTTATCTGCATTTTCAAGATCAATAGGGGAGATAGAATCTTTCAGCAACAAATAAATTGATTCTACCAAAAGAATATAGTGCTGGAAATACTCATCTGGAAGAAAATTGTATAAAATTGGAGCGGAATAGAATAACAAAAATGTCCGAAATTCTGAACCTTTAAAATGTTTGAAATCCTTTTCAATGTTTCTTGGTATTCTGCTGATTAGGTTAGGAAGTCTCAGTTGTACAATGCATTTATCGACTTCATTAACATGGTTACCGATGAACCAAGGCATATTTTTGTACTTCTTGTTGAACCACAATTTCATTATCATTTTCACCACACCCAGAAGCGTATTATGGAGATAATCCAAACCTAGACCATTGACAACATTGTAGCATGGAAGGCTCATTGACCAAGACAATCCTTTCATACCTTTTTCTGGAACTATGTTTCCGGTCTCAATAATACTTTTCTGGGCTTTCTTTGCATGACTAATGGTATCGTTATGAGAGCGTAGTTTAGTATGTCCTGATTTTTCGTCAAAATTAAAAGGAAAAGCATGAACGTGACCTTTACCAGCTTTACAGGTTTCTCCAGGTTCCAAGCAGTAAGAGCAGCCGTATAACCCATTGAATTGTACAACATTCTGGAACATGCTTTTCGCAGGTGCATCAAAGATACCAGAAAAAAGAAAAACTTTTAACAGTTTCTCACCTTTTTCTGTCATTATCGGTTTTCCTGTGAAAAGAGATGGGAGAGGTATAATTAGAACATTAAATTTCCACAGGCAGCTCTAAGCGTGTCATCATCATGTGCAACACCTGCTTTGCAACACCACTTTTCAACAAATACTGTAGCAAAGTGATGAATGCTTTTCAGCCTTTTTTTTTCTCTGTGCTGTGGATATATTTAATTTGTTGAACAAATTACTCTCTGTAAGCCCCATGATTTTAAAAATGGGTTTAGTACTAAAAATGTATATAACAGAATATTTGACCGGGTGAATAAAACATAAATTCCTGATGAAAAGTTATTATTTCCACGTATAATTTTAAGCAAAATTAAGTCTCAATGAAAATTTAGAAGGGAGGGCCTCATCCGCGAAATATTTATAAACAAAACTCCAAATATGTCAAATAAATACTTTTTGAATAATGATTACTTGCATCAAAGAGGTGCAAATAATGTGTATTACAACAACCAACATGCAAGATTTGACAAAGTAAGAGTCACAAAATCGTGAAAATATTGCCACCCAATAGTTCCGCCCGCGAAATTAAGTCCCCATGAAATTTTTGAACTTTGCGGATACATGTTTTTTTTTATAAGCATAACGCTTATAAGCATATGAAGGCTCAGATTTGTATAATTCCTATGCATAACATAAGCATATGTGTCAGCCTGAAATATTTTTCAAGTTGTCATTTTTTATCAGTTTAAAATGGTTTGGTTGAGGTCAAGTAAAAAAAGACATTCCACGGCTACACTGCTCCCAAATCAGAACAAATTTTTACAATTTTTACAAAATTTCTAAGATTTCAATAAAATTTGACTCGGGGTGAATTATAAGCATGATTCATAAGCATATAATAAGCCTGGATGCTTTGAGAACTTAAGCATACACGAGCCTGACCAAGGGGCATACACTTGCTTATAAAAAAAAGCATGTAGACCTATTGAAATTTAAAAATAGCAAAGAAAAATAGTGACAAACTTACCTGATGTACTAAATTCCTTTAATTCTTCAACAAATGGCTTAAGAAAAGTTTTGAAGTTTGGTTTTTTGTCTGAAAACCAAAGCCCAGCAAATAATCGATACTTTCTTCGATATCTAAAAACAGAACATATACAAAAAACAATTTAAAACCTATTAAGGAGTAAATTAAAAGTTTCTTATTTAGATTTTAGACGTAGGCTTTTATTGTCTCATAATAACTTGAAAATAAAACTGCTAACAAACAGGTTTTTACGATTCAATAGGTTCTGAAAGCCTTTAAGATAATGTTTGTATGTATCTTCTATCATTTGCTTACTCAGCCTTTTGAAACAAAAAAAACAAAAATTTTCTTCCCTTGTTCTTGTGGGACTCGAAATCTGCTGTATCAGCACAAAGTATCTGCCTTGTCTATATATCATAAAGAAAATTATCTTTAAGGCTAAGCACCTTTAAAAAGAGTATGTCACAAAAATTTGATCATTAGCCATTGAGAAAACCTTCATTTTCAATGAATAGATTTAATTTGAAGGTGTGTCTTGTTACAAACTTGCCCTTCATTTCAATTGAATATTAGGAGTTTTACCCCTAAAATTTGATCATTACCGTAATGTTGGGTGAAGTTCGTTAATTGTGTAATAGATGGGCCATATTTCCATTTTGGACGATTTGAAAAGAGATACACCATCGGTGTTACATTGAAGCGAAATATGAATTTCTTTCTTCTTGGAAGCTTGGGGTGTACCATGTAAAAAGCCATCAAAACCAAAATGCTTTTTGTAAATCTCTCCATCAATGATGTCTTCGATATTTTTAGGATTCTTCTTCTTTCTTGAAATTGGGTAGCTCAAATCTTTCAAAAATTCTTTATCTAAAATTAAAAATGTTAGCAAGAATTTGAATCTTAAAAATTTCTAAATTGATGTTTTAATGTCCTAAAATAACAAACAACAACTCTATATCATGATTATAGCTTTCCATCTTCAAATAGAAGAAATTCAAAGAAGAATTCTCTCAACAAATATGTCTACTTTAACAAACTAATTTTCATGGAAACTAACTTTCGTGTTTTCAGGTATGTATACCACAACAATAGTTCTGTGAAATAATACTTACTAAAAATTGGCTATATTAGTTTTAAAAAAATCTTACATTTGAATAAGGATTGCAAATTATCCAGCAAAGGGATAACAACAAAGTATGGATTTCCATTAGATTTCTTCTTACAAACTTCACAATCTTTGTCTTGTAGTCCAATGTAGGCAAGGCAATTGACACAAAAATAATGAAAAATAACATTTTCTCTTATTTTTGCAAAAAATCTGCGAATTAACTTCATGGTGGTTTTACTTAAATTTGGTATAATCATATGAGCTTCAATAAGTGCAATCAAATCTTCAACAGCTACTCCAGTGAGGTGATGTCTAAGCAAAAAGCAAAACAATATCTTTTATAAAATATCATATCATCCAGTATCCAACCAGGATTACTCCCGGTAGGATAAAGTTGATCTTATAATGTATATAATCCAAATCCTTCACAGCAATAGACCTTTTTTCAAAGAGGCCACCCTGTTGAATAATTATATCTAGTCCAGCAGAAAAACAATGATAAAACCATGCATAATTTTTATTACAATATGCATGATACAGTAATTATGCATGGCTCTATCATTGTTTTTATGGCTGGACTACATAATTATTCAACAGGACGTCCTCTTTGAAAAAAGGTCTATTTGACATTAGTTGTGTAAAAAAAACAATAACGTGATCAATAAAGTCCCTAAACTGCCGTTTTAGCTGATGGTATTGCATTATTTTCAGCAGTACAGCCCGAAAAAAACGGTCGTTTATTGTATTTGTTAACCGTTTCCTTTAAATTTTTAGCGCTTTCATCTAGAAAAAATAGCGAAATAAAGCGAAAAAAACAAGCGATAGATAAAAAAATTTTATAATTCCTGACGTCAGAAATACAAATTAAAAGAATATGATGTCAACGCACTGTTCATTTTCCTTGTAAAAAGTGACGTCACAATAAATTTTCCTAACGACAGGCAACTCTGGGAAGTTTTAGGCCCGTTGTCATGTGAAAAGAACCAATTGCATTGCACAAAAAGCTGTGTAGCCCGCTTTAAAAAAGAAACCGGTTAACAAGTCCATAATAACTTGAAATTGATAAGCAAGGAATTTAGGGCAAATTACCTCATGATAAACGTTAGGATAAGCATTATACTGACGGATACAGTAAGTCTTGCTCCGTCATATACAGGTTGATCACCCCCAAACTCACTGTTAAGCGTAGTAGTTTTCGCATTATGTGTTTCGAAGAGTTCATCTTCTTCGTCCTGTTCATTGTCTGAATCAAGGTTAGTTTCATTCTCGCTTACACCACCATCTTCACTACAAATATCATCATTGTCACTCAGCAATGCAGGATCATCAGTCTCGGCGATCTCATTTATCTCTGATGGCAAATTTAAGAGAGGTTTGTTACATTGATTACCTGTAAAATCGTCTATGTCAGAGAGTGAAATGATAACCTCCTCATTATCAAAACCAAGTCTGCTGTCTCGTTGACATTGTTCATCAACAACATCACATTCCAATCCAATATCATTATCATCATATTGATCAAAGGTTTCAGGGTTAATCGAAGGGGATGATGGGTTATTCCCTTTTATCAAATTTATTTGCTGTGTTGTATCTTGATTTGAAGATGTAGGATTATAGTCATCTACTTGATTTTCTTCTTCAATATGATGTTGATTATGATGATGATGATCTACTTCAAATATTTTCTTTGCCAATCTTTGCTTGCTTGTTCTAGGAATCTTCGCCTCTGATTTACCTCCATGCATGTACTGATTATAGTAGCCACGTTTTCCTTCTTTTTTACCTGCTGATTCAGTTCCTAAAATGTTCTTCTCCATTTTGTTTTTAGTAATTAAATTACAATTATATCTCCAGCAAATGAGAACAAAACGTACCATTAATTTCCACTTCTCTGTAGCATTGGTACCATTTTGAAAAGCGAAGAAACGATATTTTGCAGAACAAAAATAAGCTGGAATCAAACAATGACTAAATTACAGACTGCTACTTTTCAGAAATGGTAGATTTGTTAGTTTAAATTTTGCTATTTGTTCCAATTGATATTTATATTAAATTGATATTAATTAAAATTTATGTTCATCTTTTAATCATTAAGGTTTATATAGTTTTGTATACTTTTTCAGATAGTAAATAAGGTCTGTAATTTTATCGATCGCATTATTTCAAAACTCCAAAATGAACAGGACAATATCGCACGCGGGATACTGCTAGCTGGGACTGCTTATACAAAGCTCTATACAAAAGCCTTTTGTCAGAGTTTTATTTTGTCAATAATAATGCCAGATTTTCTGATTGTTGATTGGGTCAACGAAAACACATCCGATGTATTGTCAGCAAACAAAGTGATTGCACCAAACGGCGTTGCACTAGGAGAAACGGTCCATGTAAAGCAAGGGCAAGAATGTTGGACTGGCAAAATTTCCAGTATCCATGGTAAGTATACATCTTTAATTTTTGTCTGCTCCACTTTATAGTCTTTTTAGTCTCATTTTCACAGTATTTGATGATGTTCTATAATCCAGACCCAATAAATCAATTGAACTTGTCGAACCAATCGAACTAATCGAACTCCATCGTGCATCGAACGATTAAACTCACAATATTTGAAGCAAATAGCCGTTCGATTAGTTCGGTCATTAAAAAGTTTGATTTAAGTTCGATGATATTAAATCCTCATATATCTTCCCTCGTTTGCAAAAACTTTGTCCTGGCACGTGATTGCCATTTCGACAGTTATCCGGACTTAACAGCTTGACGTTTATTGTACCCGGATATTTGTCTATCCAGAATAAAGTCTGTAGCCCCTCTGTTGCAATTTTGCGCGCGGCCGAGTGAATTTTTTAATCTAACTTTAATCGTTCGATGAAGTTCGATTAGTTCGATTGTTCGATTGTTCGATTGGTTTGACAAGTTCGATTGATCGGGTCTGGTGTAATTTTGCCTTAGGCGGTCATCGAAAAATTGTTCTATTCGCGTCACCCGCCCGCATCAAATTTTCCGCTGATTTTCCGGTGCGGAGATGCGGAAAAAAAATCTGGGAAAAGCAATTTGTTCTTTTAAAGTATAGCTTTTTTCTCAATTGCTCTGACGACCATCGAAAAATAGTTTTGCTCTCGTTACCACCCGCCCCTGAGTTACTGGCGTGATTAAAAAAAAACTGGGAATGTTTTTAACCGCCCGTCCGCCTGCATGCATTTTTAACACCCGTTGCGACGCGAACAAAGCATTTTTTCGATGACCGCCTTTTATAAAGATTTGAAGCTTTTTGTGAACTCAAAAAATAATTTAGACGAAATACCAAAATTTTTAGTTTTGGCGAGAAATTTATTTTGGCGAAGCAAGGATCTTTTTTAATTTTGACGGGAAATAAATTTGGTGAATTTTGAGTTCGCTTGCCGATTTGGCCATAAAGTTCTCGTCAAAATAATTCCTTTAAGTTATTGATCGTAATCCTTTTGCACAAGCACGATGCTGCTCGGGGAGTAGGTATCGTGAGATCGGGTAACTTATGAATCAGTGGAGGAAAACTTGTATAGCAATCAATGCTGGATCTGTAATCTCAAATCTAATAATGTTATTATAAACATAATTATGCATGAAATCACTTTTATGATTAGGAGATCCCGTGATGTCAGGCAACTTGCATCAGTGGAGAGAAACTTGCACAGCCCTCAAATGCTAAAATCAAAACAAACCTATGATTTACAATCTCCTAATCATAAAACTGATGTCATACATATTTATGTTTGATCATTATTTTGTAAAATAAGGTTTATTGTTTTATTTAATTTTGTATTTTAATGACCAACCAAGGTCAGGCACTCAGATGCAAAGTTACCCGATCTCAAGATATATGTGGCTATATTCTTCTACAAAGAAATTATATTCATTATCTATTCAGGCTCTAAAAACAAAGCAGAACAGAGGTATCATGAACTGTACCCTCAACAACACTCATCCACACCGACAACTGTCGCCAATGGCAAACGTGAAAGGAAAAAGAAAGATTTTAAAGATTTCGAAGATATAAACCTGGCAATGACAAGTAGTGCTAAAAAGCCTAAACATAAGGATCATGAGCAGGGAGCAAGGAACATAACAGAGGAGAATGAAAAGTTGTGTACAGATGAGAACAATTTGGAAAAAGAAAAAGCAAAGACCGATAAAGGAAAAGCGAAGATGGAGAAAGAAAAGGCAAAGGTCGAAAGAGAAAAAGCAAAGGTGGAGAAGGAAAAAGCAAAGGTGGAGAAGGAAAAAGCAAAGGTGGAGAAGGAAAAGGAAAAGGCGGAGAAGGAAAGAGAAAAGCATGAAAGAGAAGAGAAGAAACGCGAGGAAGAAGAAGTGATGAAAAACAAAGAAAATGTTTTTTTAGAACAGTTTAATCAGAGTGACAAATCTATAGATTTTGAAACAGAATTGTCACCTTTCAAATCCACCATTGAACAAAATGATCATGAATTCAGCGACTCGGAATCTGGACAAGACTCATTTATTGCTGATGTCCGGGAGATATGTCGCAACTCCCCTACAGTCAATGATCATGTTGATGCTTTTGAATCACCGGTCAGAAAAAAGAAACATCCTAGCAAAGGAGGAAAGGCCCCAAGATCCCATTTTCCTAATGCTGAAACATCACTCAAATCACCAAGAACGCCGGTAAGAAACCAATCAAAAGCCGCAAGATCGCGTCCCTCGCCAAAATTGGTTCCAAAGAGTCCCAGAAAGCCACTAAGTGCTACTAAACCAAAACCTTACCGCTATGCTGTGAATAAAGTGTGTAGTGGATGTACCGAAAAGATAAAGATTATTAATGACCAAACCAACAGAGTTCAGTCACTGGAATCCGAAAACAATAGGTTACAAAATATAATTGACCGCGGCTGTTATGTGGGTAAGTGCATTCATCTTTATTTAATTTTCACAGAATTTTTTAAAGTTGGTTGAACTTCTAGAAATGCCAACATAACTATGCTAACAGGCTATTTATAGCGAGCTGAAAATATATTTTAAGATTAATAAACAGGGTCAATTATGTCTCTGGGGTTGGGAAAAATTGGAAAATTAACATTAATTTGGCGAACTTTTTTCCTCAGATGATAGCGCTCCAAAATCAGGCAAGTTGGCACCTAAAGTTGCAGAAAAGTACATGGTGAGTCTCTTGGAAGCTTTATTAATTGAAGAAAATTGACTGCTTTTGCCTTTAATGGTTATGATTACATAAAAAATGCCATACTAAAATATAAAAGCCATTTAAAAAAAAATTTGAGCTAATGTAATTTTCAAAGACCTGCCTATTCAATTCATTATTAATAGTGTTGCACCCTTTTTTAATAATTGTGACCATTTTTATCTATTCCCAGATTTTTGCTTGTTTTTAGATGACAAAACTTCATCCAGAATGTCCAAATGTCTACCTTACACAGTTCGATTTTTCACTCCTGATGACTAAAACTACTCCATCTAAATCAGAACTGTTTTTGATAGATTGCTTTTATGAAAAGGAGGAGCAATTTAACATGACTGTGAACGGTTCAGCAAAGGCAAACAAGGCGGCAGTTGATCCGGTCCTAAAAAAAGCCATATTGCGTAAGATGTATTGTTATGCATATAGTTTTTATCATTGTGTTATATACCTTCACTGGATAAATTTTTGCGTGTACTAATTTTTGGGAGACAAGAAAATCAAGGGTCTTTATAATTTTTGTGTGGATTAAATTTCGCGAAAATGGCCTTTTTTATTTAATTTCACGACTAAATAAGAGATGTGTGTTTTTTAATCGAACAAAGTCAAAAGCTTTCAAAAAACTACTTTTAGGAGGTTACTAGAGTTTATAATTGAAATGAAGAGTTCAACTCATAACATGTTTTGATTGTAATATGTTATCTAGATTTCGCGATTGTGAAATTCCAAATAATTTCGCATCCGGACTAAATTTCGTGTAAATAACCAAAATTTGCGAAAACCGTGAAAATTAATCCACACAAAAATATATATTTTTATTTATTTCAGATTATTGTCGTGAAAAATTTAAAGGCACTTCGTATGCAGTTTCTGATGCTGCATTAAATGCTGCCCTAAGAAGTAAATTTACTTCTTTACGAGCAAGAGGTAATGACGAGGAAGGTGACTCTGCAAAGAAAATGTTATTTCCTAATGGACAATATAATAATCACTAAACTATTTAAATAACTTGTCAACCGAAGATTTTGTTCAACATTTAGATTTAGTTTTTATTGTTCATCAAGTTTTTATTTCAAAGTGGTTTTTATGTTACATTTGTATCTACTCTTAATGTTTTTCATTTTTCCTTGTTTTTCTAATTATACTTTGATTTCTGAGAATCCCGTTGATTTTTAAGAACTCCTAATACTCACCTTTCCATCACTAACACTTGATGTGGTTAAAGAAAAAGAAAGTTTCATTATAGTATTTATTGTCTTAAATTTTACTGCTGAGATATTAGCCACATATTTTTCTTTATACTGACCTTGCACCCGTTTATTAAGGTAGTGAAGGTGTAATTTTCCAGACCTTTATATTATTTCTTATAAGTTTAATTTTCTTTTGCTTTTATTTTCTTATAGTATATATATTTTTAACACAAAGTAAACATTCTTTACCTTAACGGAACTAAAATTACTGAAACAATCTCTTGGATTGTTGAAGCTGTCATTTTTTTTTTAATATTATTTAAAAGTTCCATTAAGGTATAGAGCTGTACAGAAAAAACTAGACTGTAAATAATAGAGCCTTAAATTTTTAACATTTTATTTTAAAGTAAATAGCAAAGTATAATCGTATAATCGAATATGAAAAGATCAATTTTTGTCGCCTTGATATCTCCTACACCTCTGTAAAATTTTAGTATGAAAACTGATATTAGATACGTAAAAGTGATTATAAAAGAATTTAGAAGAATGACAAACTGATTGATATTAAGCATTCGGTGTATATATTGATAATCTTAATCTCTTTATGATTTTCATCTACAGATAAATATAAATAAAACAAATATGTGCGAAGCTGGAGAAGATATGTTTAAGTTTCGATAAATTGGCTGGTTTTGAATCTACACATATCAAACCCGCATCTAACTGGATTGTCAGTAAGAAATATCTTATCGTCTTGGTTACATTGTTGTTACTTTGTCTTCAAATAGTATCATGAAGTGGTAGAAAAGGACCAAATATAAGGATCCCTCTCGTTGTATCAAAAAAGTGACACTCAGGAAACATTTGTGGCCCTGAAATATTTATCATATAACTTTGTCATGGTTTTGAAATAATTTAAAAATATGCTTAAAGTATGCTTTTGAGGTAATTTACAGAATGTTCACAAGTATGCTTCCAGTATGCTTTTAAATATTTTAATTCCCTTTGATAAAGTATGCTTTAAGTATGCTTTTCTAGAATTTCTTTCTGTTTTAAAAGTATGCTTAAAGCATGTTGGATTGTTCCAAAAATGCACAACTGCAAGCATGCTTTTCAATGTGCTTGAATCATGCACTAAGTATGCTTTTAGTGTACTGCAAAAGCATGCTTGAAGCATTAAAGAAACATGCTTCGAGCATGCTGCATTTTGGTAAGGGAGAACATCAAATTGCAAGACTTTTCAAAGTGGAGAAATTTAAAGATTTTCAACTATCAGCAGTACAAGACTTACTGGGGAAGAAGGATGTGATTGTTTGCCAACCCACTGGAAGTGGGAAGTCGTTGATTTTTCTATCCCTTCCTTTTTTTTATCAGAATAATGATGATGGTCAACAGCACCAACATGGAACTAGAGAGACAGTTCTTCTCAGAACTTCGAAAGTAGTGTTAGTTATATCACCTCTAAAGAGTTTGATGGCAGATCAGTGCTGTAATTTGAGAAGAGCACTTTCAATTGATGGTGACAAAGAGTTTGTAACCGAGGTACATTTCTTCATTCTAGCTAGCTATAAAATGGGCTCTTCCATAAAAAATTCAGTATAGCTATAGGGGGTTAAATGACAGGAATTTTCAGTATCAGTAGGAAGTTATCGATTGTATCAAGTGGGAAAGTCTGGAAAAAGGAAGTAGTTAAAAATACCCTCGTTTCTTGTCTCAAACACCCATTTCTAAAGACTTTAAAACATATTTACGCACGAGCGAGCGCAGCGAGCGAGTGCGATTCTTTTGGCAAAAGCGCGGGAAAAAAAGCTGATATGCGGAGTGATAAAATCGATTTTTACCCTTTCTCAGCCTCGTTTCCATTCAGACTTTCGTCGTCGTGTGCAACTGTCTTAAGTCCCAATTTGGAGAATTATCGCCTGTACCCGACTGTCTGTTGGAAGCATTACGTAATGGATTTTTTCTATATCTCTTTTTAAATCGAGCTCCGGCGTGAAAAACAGTAGGATGTTTTTCATACGACGATGAATACGTCATTTTTTCGAGAAACGTCGAAGGAAAATATAACTATCCTTCTCGATCGGGAAACGTCGCTCGGTTCGGAAGCGTATTGTTGATCGGACCATACTGCCTTTTAACAGTCAAAACAAAGATGGCGACAAAAATAAACAACTGGTTGCTACCGCTCTTTCGCTATTTTTCTTTGGTTTTTATGCTTTAATGAGTTGAATTGGATCATGATTTTTGTGTGATTGTTACAAGAAATGGTTGATGATGAAGTTTTCTTATTATTCCTTCCCGAATTTGATGTTTCGTTTGGTTTGGCATGAGAGATTGATGCAATCTACTTCTTGAAAACAGGATATTTTATCCGGTCGATATTTTATCAACTTTCACAACAAACTAACTTCAATTTTGCCCGTATATTTACCCAAATTCTAACAAGGCAGTTGACTGAATAATTGTGGATAAATCTGACCATGCTATATTTGAAAAATTTTGCGACATCAAAAAAGTTTGAACTCACTTTTTTATGATGGTCAGATGGTAGATGCGGCACCCAAGGAAATGGTTGTGGTTGGATATGAACTGGTTAGCTTTAATGTAACCAGAGCAAGATTTACTGATTGATGATTGATGTTTTAAAAATGCAACGTGGAAAACTTTTGGTTGTTGTGAATTTGGACATTTTCTTGCACGTGCGTTGCGTTTGAAACGTGGAAATTTTTGCTGTGAATTTGGACATTTTCTTCTGTACCTGCGTTTTAAACGTGGAAAACTTTTGGTTATGAATTTGGACATTTTCTTCCACATGCGTTTAAAACGTGGAAAACTTTTGGTTGTGAGTTTGGACATTTTCTTGCACGTGCGTTTTTTAAAACGTGGAAACTTTTGCTGTGAATTTGGACATTTTTTTCCGCGTGCATTTTAAACGTTGAAAACCTTTGGTTGCGAATTTGGACATTTTCCTCCACGTGCGATTAAAACGTGGAAAACTTTTGGTTGTGAATTTGAATATTTCTTTCGCGTGCTTTTAAAACGTGGAAATTTTTGCTGTGAACTTGGACATTTTCTTCCCCGTGCGTTTAAAATGTGGAAAATGTTTGTCGTTAACTCTGGTTAACTTGACATTTTCTTCCACGTGCATTTAAAAAATGTAGAAAAGTTTTGCTGTCAGGCAAAAATAAAAAAAAATGTAGTGTTTCCGGAATGCGGGCGAAGGAAAAAAGCTTTGATGCGGCCGGCCAGAAAAAAAATTTTTATTTAATTTTTTTGATGACTTAAGTAATATATAAGATCATTGAAATAGAACTTAACTTTTATGTACAAACAGTATGAAGTAAGCCCTAAATACTAACTAACAAACAATTCTTGATCTACAAGTGGGAATATCTAACCAAACTACTTTTATAGCTTAAATGCTCCAACTTGATTTTTTTTATAATGAACTATATAGATGAACCCATAGTCTGCGGCCGGATCAGAAAATTATTATTTTTCACCCGGTTGGTTTCCAGAAAGGCTACATTTTTTTATTTTCGCCTCAATTGAAAATTTTTTCAAGCAATATCCTGGCATGATGACATTTTTTGCTTTTGCAGCATGCTTTCGAAAATTACAAAATGCCTTCTGCTAGGGGAATTTTTTCCTTTCGACGTTCTTTCAGATTATGAAAATGTTTCCCAGTACTGTATTATATGAGATTTTTTTTTATTCTTTTGCATTACACTTTTTTTATATAAGAACCAGTGAAAATTTTCTGAGCCTCGACTGTTCTTTTTTTTTTTTGCACTTTGAGCTTCTATCATGTTCTTATTAAAAGGATTTAAGTCAGGTATTTTAGGAATTATACCCAATTTTTATTACTTTGATCCCTAAATTGATTGAAATTGAGTAGTTTCAGGCTCAGCATTGTTCTTATTTTTTAGCAATTTTGAGCCTTGTTGTTCTTATAAAATTGTTCTTATATTAAAAAAAGTGTATGTTTGAAATTATGAAATTGTTTCCCTGTTTTGAAAGTTTTTTACTTTTTGACATGCATTTCAAAAAATATAACTTTTGGATTAACTTTGGATGCTATAATTTTTTACCTTTTTTTCAAAATTTTATATATTTTACCTTTTCTCCCAATATTTTATATATTAAACCTTTTTTCCAATTTTTTATATATGAAAGTATATGCAAAATATTTCATCTATTTTGAAAATATAAATTTTCCTTTGGTTTTCTTATTGTAAAATATATTCTCAATTTTTGATGAACAAGATCAATTTTTGTAGATATACATTACCCCCTGATTTAAGAAAACGAGAAAAGAGAAAAAGTATTTTAGGTTGAAATTTTAAGATATTTTAGTTAAAAAAACTTCAAAAACGCAGTTTGTTTTGAAAATAGAATCAAATTTCTTTTGGTTCACCAGAGTTTGTACATGTTTAAAATGCATTGATAGAAATTTTCCTTGCTCTCGTGACGATCATGAAAATTACCAAAAAAGGTTTGTTCACCATGCAAATATCGCGAAAATAGCCCAAATCATGCCTCGAATTATTTCACCCAAACGGCTGGGTACAACTTTTTAAAATTGTATCATAAAATGGCTAACTTTCTCATTCCCGGGAAAACATGCCTGCCCCGTCTCCGGGATCTTTTTGCTTCTAGGCGTCTCCGGCTAAAATCGGTGTTAAATCTACTTTTGTGGCGTTTTGGTCCTTTTCCGTTGTACACTAGCAATCGGAACATTTCGCTGGGAATAAGGAAGTTTAGCAATCCTACGGTATGTAGTGTAAAAAACCTTTCGCTTGCGAACACGAGATTTTCGTATCGTGCGTAACCCCTTTTACAATTGATATATATAGTGAGTGCATTGTGACGCTTTTATATGCTCTTTTGAAAAAATGTTTTTTCAACTTTGAAAGAAATCATTTACCATTAAAGGCAGAAGTGGAATGAGGCACGTTATGATTTTATCGAGTGCTGTTGTCGGGTGTTTGAAGTTAGAAATTTAAACACCTGACAATCGGGTGCACTTTTGTCGGGTGCTACTTAAACATACTACTAAACCATATACTTTTCTGAAGCCTATGATCAGGGCTACATGATGAGCTGGTCGACGTTTTAACTTTTTACTGTCATTAATCGTGCTGACGTCATCGAAATCGCCATTTTTTGGACTTTTTTTTATCTTGGGCGCTTTTAACATCACCCGACATGTAACAAAGTTAGGAATTTTAGCACCCGACTGTTGGGTGCGCTATCACTGCATAAAACCATCTTCTTTCCATTTTTTGAAAGCCCGAAAAAAAAAGATTTTCGGACATCAAATAAAAAAATTATACATTTCCAAATCCTTTTTCCGAAAAATTATCTTTTCAAAATTTTGAAACAAAAAAGAATTAGTTTTCGTGATATCAAAAATTGAGAAATGTTTGTTTTTCGATTCGATGGAAAAGTAATTATTTTCGGACAATTACTATAATTGAAAGGATATATTTTTTCTACAAAAAAAGTGGAAAGGTGTTTTATCCTGTTAATTGGAAAATAAGTCATTTTCGCCACTTTTGGATTTCCGAAAGAAGTCATTTTTCTGACATTAGGAAAATGGAAAGGTTCTCTTTCCTGATAAATCGTAAAGAATCAATTTGAAAGCTTTTGACTTTCGAAAAGAGCCACTATTCTGAAAAAAGAAAAATGGAAAGGTTTTATGATTTTATGTCTTTGTGATTCGTAAAGAAGTTATTTTTGACAGCTTTGGATTTCCAAAAAGAGCCCCTTTTCTGAAGGTGGGGATGTGGAAATAATGAATTTTTTAATAAATAAATGCCCGACCAGAGTAGTATACATACAATACATAAACAGCCGGTGAAGCAACACCGAAACATACTTTGAAACATACTTTTATTGTCAAACGTTAAAGATATCTTTTTGGGGTTTTCTAAAGGGGATCTGACTGTGCAGACAAGCTGTAATATTCCGTAAACAATGTTTTTAATAAAGTTTTAATTAATGCTTTCAGGTTTCTCTAAAATCAATCTCTGCTCTAATTTGTTGTCCTAAAATTTACCATGAAATCACAAATTGCGAGCAAGCTAAAATATGTTCATTCAAAAGGGCATCGAATAGGGCTAGAGCTTTAGCAAAAGTGAAACTTTTTAGAAGTACGAGCGTGGCAAGCTCAGAGGTTATTATTTTTTTCTAGTGGGACTGATTTAAAGTCTTTTTTGGCAATTATTTTTCGACTGGGGTGACCAGCGGATGGGAGACAAATTGGGTACAGAAGCAGGGTGTCCAGTGAGTAGGGGACTCTCACTGTGCCTGTGACACCCGTTAGTTCATTCTTCTTAGCTAAGGCTCCGAAAAGGTGGATAATTCCTTTTGTCGTTTTTCATTAAACTGTAAGACTTTGATGTTTCTAGATTGATTATCAAAGAAAATATCAAAGTGTTCTTCTTGAAATTAAAAAAAAAAGCTTTTTCATAAAAATATCAAATTTTCATGCCGAACTTATCGAATATACAATCATCATAAAAGGAAAGGTAATAATTTCGTATTTAAAAAACATTACAATCTCTACGTCAGGGTAAAAGTAAGGAGCAGCTTTTCTTGCAGCTGATTTGGCAAAAGTAGTATATTTTCAGTTTTATGAGAGCATTATGAGAATGTTTTCTTTAGAAAGTGACAAGATCATTTTTTAGTGTCCAATAAAACACCCCCATGTCTGTTAAAGTAATGAAAGGAAAAAGAAGAGCCGTCCTTGTTGACCAAATTAGGTGCTGCTTTGCTTTTTCGCACCATAGAATTATATAAGAAATATCCTATATTTTTTACATTGAAAGATCCAAACTTCAAGAATTGTCTCCTTAGCTTGTCCCCCATAATTGATTATAACCCATCACGGTACTGCCGGTATCACAGACCTTGTGGGACCCACTACAAAATTTGGCTGAAAATTTTGTCTCGGCTTGGAAAATGCCATGTATAAACTTTAATCCCCACAGTGGGAGAAGCTCCACCGGGGCTGTGACACTGTCACAGGGGTATGATTAGCTCTTTTTGTACACCTTCACCAGATTTTCAATAACTAGACTAATTGAAGATGTTTTTAAAAACCAACGATTGGAAACTGGACGTGCTCAAATCAATCTTCTTCAAAGACATTGTACATGACTTAAAGCTTTCATTTCATTCCATTTTGAGATTATTTTCAAAATCTTGTGTTTTTATAAAACTTGCAAAACTTTTCAAAGTTATCCAAAGTTTTTTTCGAATGTCCAGCAACAATGGCTAGCCATTATGCCTACGAAGGTTTTTTAATGAAGTGCTAATCTCGATTTACTTCATTATAGTTGAAAAATGTAATGCAAGGCAATTTTTTGTTCCTTGATTTGGATCAAGTGCAAAGGCGTTTTGTAGAAGGAAAGAAGAACAATTTATTTGAGGCATTCTTTCATAAAATGAAGATAGTATAATCCTTCGGCAGCTACTTTTGTTTCGTTTGAGTGATTCACTGTTTTGGTCCTCGCGACGCTGCACTTACGGCTAGTAGGTTGCATCTAAGCCTGTATTTTACATTATAGATTGCATTAAAATGTTGGGAATTAGATATTTCGCCTATCATCCGAAAATAATTTTCATGGTCAGCGAGTTTGACGAGTTTTACATATATAACGAACCAGGAAAGTATATGAAAAGAAATCACTTTGATATTTCATAAATACGCGTTTTTTTTATAAGAACATCCAAAAATTTTGAAGCTTTCGGGAGTTCTTGACTTTTCAGCCTAAAAATGTTCTTAACATGTTATTATTTTCCCGCACATTATTTCCTAAGAAATCGGGTGTTTTCGAGTCCCCGAAGCCTTAAAATGTTCTTAACGATTCGTATACTTTCTCTTTTTTCGGCGCTATTTCAAAGGCTGAAAAATTTGTTAGGCGGTTTCATCAAAAAAATTACAATTAACTGTTTGAGCTAAACAACACCATTCCTTTTGGGACCCTGTGTTAACACATTCATAATTGTGGAAAAATTACGATATATTCAATTGCAGTCCAATTAAGTCTCTCATAGAAAAATGTTAATGAAGAGATTTTAATTGGCAGAAATTAAAGAGGGAAAGAAAAGACTTGATTTGTCACGAAATTATGTAACATTTTTTCACACGGACTTTATAGTAAGCCAAAGAGTGTAACAAATGTAAGAAGTAAAGACTTTGCGATGAATATTTGCGTCAATAATGCTAAAGAGGCCCTGCAATGATCATGTAAGTACACTTTTTTAGTTAGTTATTTTTGGAATAACCTGTCTAAAAAACATAGTTTCTTTCTTGCTATTATGTTTTTTTGTAATCTTCAAATCATTTTGGATTACCACTGATTATTTTCAATTTGAAATAAAGATAAAGCGGCAATTAATCTGTTAGATAATCCTGTTTAAGAAGTAGAGTATAATTCTATCATTTTCTCTCGACAGAAAATCATCGAAAAACGTATTGCGAGCCCAGCGGAGAGAGCTGAAACATCATTTCGCTGCAATGTCAAAGAGGTGTGGAGAAAACTTATCACAGAATGAATCGTCTCATCAGAAGACAAAGATATGAATATTATGGTTATAAGAAAAGGAATTAAATATCATTGTTCGACAACACAACCAAAGAAACATCTTCAATGAGGGGGAGATACAGATCGTTTGAACGGAAAATCGGAGAAAGTAATTGAAGAAGTAATTGTCCGACTTCTTTTGTTAGTTGGTTCAACCTTTTTTATATGAAAACAATTTTTTTAACTGCAACCTAATTCTCATTTCTTAAATTCGAATAATGCTTTACAATGTAAAATTTTGTCAGAAATAGCCTCCCCCTAACCCTATAGATATTATAGCACAAGAATTATGAGTACATATATATTAAACTTCACCATATATATTAATATGAATTTATTTAATATTGACTTTAATTTTAAAGAAGAAAATCATCCAAGTAGAATATTATATCGAATTTAATCTATCGTCTAATTTCATTAAAACGGCAGTAATGTCGGTTGATGAAAACTTCGTATTTAAAATACGTCAGAAAATTAGTTCTTTTTTTTACACTTTCCTCTTCTGATAGTATTTCTTTTCGGAAGGTTTGATGAAATTTTTCTTTTTATATAAATTTACCAGCAAAATATTTTTTCTTTTCGTGAATTTTCGTCGTCTAGCAGAAGTATTTTTCGTACACCAAATAAATAGTTTAGTCATTCCAACAAAAAAAATCAAAAAATCAATTCTTCCTGTACAATATCGAATTTAGAAAGCTTTCCTATGCAAGAGCTTCGATGAAAACCTATTCCTTTAACAAATATTTTATCAGAAAGTTAGTTCTTTTCGTACACTTTCTTGTTCTGATAGTTCTTCTTTTTGGAAGGTTTGAAGAAATTTTTCTTTTTATATAAATTTACCAGCAGAATATCTTTTCTTTCCGTGAATTTCCAACGTCTGATAGTAGTTCTTTTCGGAAAATCATAAAATAATATAGTCTTTCCATTAAAGTGTATCAGAAAATTAATCCTTTCCCTGCAATTTCGAGACCGAAAAGATATCCTTTTCGTAAATTGAAAAGAAACAGGTATTCTTTCCAGTACTTTTCGAGACAGAAAATGATAACTTTTCGGTTACAGAAAAGAATGGAAATATATTCTTTTCGGAAAGCTTCAAAAGGATACTTTTCGTCCTTATCGTGCACTCGAAAAGAAATCCTTTACGGTGCACGTAAATACGAAGAAATAAATCCTTTTCACCGTCTATCGGACAGTCGGAAAGATCATTTTTCATGCAGTGCTATTGTCGGGTGTTTTTGCAAATTTAGAAATTTCAGCACCCGACAAAACACCGGACAGCACCCGACTGTCGGGTGCACCGGCAGGGTCATACCAGAACATTACTAATCATTTTATTAACACAAATTGAAAAATTTTGTGTTAATAAAAACCCCCTTAATTAAAACCAGTCGTGGTGTCCTTGAAAAAGTCAGTGTGTCAGTCTAGCAGTCAACATGAAAAAACAAATGCAAACCAAATTATGGTATTTTATGAAATTGCTTTTGCAATGACTAAGAAAAGATTAAAAATAACATTTATATAATAACTCTGTAATTTTGTTTACTCTCCAAAAACAAGCAACCACATCAAATATATAGAAAGTTAAAGAGAATAAAATTAGTGAATTTAAAATTTATCAGAAAATTTCATTAATGTGTATAATTACAACCGTACCGTAAGTTGGTCTAATATCGACATACCTCGTCTAATTCCGACACCCTTTTTTAGAGACAGGAATAATATGAAAGCTTGAATCACTGATTGAAAAAGAATAACTCCTCTCTGACCATTTTAAAAAGCAAAGAAAAACACTTTCAACCTTTCTATCAATTTCAGCTGATAAAAAGGGTGTCGGAATTAGAGGCGGGATGTGGACATTAGACCAAGTTACGGTATCTATTTCAGGATGTTGTCAATGGTATCTATCCCATTATTTTTTGTTCACCTGAATCTGTCACTGGCGATGGTGCTTTCAGGAAAGTTGTCAAGCTAGCATCAAAAAGCATAGTTGCAGTTGCAGTTGATGAAGGCCATTGTATTCAAAAATGGTAATTTATAAATTCTAAAGTTCTATTAGTATGTAGTGCAAGCATTGAAAAAAGACTCCTCGTTTTGCTTGTTAGGGAGAATTAGCTCTTGCCTAATAGCGCTAACCTTTAGTAATAACTGACCAATTTTTAAGTTTAGAATTTATGTTTACTTATTATAAATGTTTTTTTGTAGTACTGTTAAAAATAATCTCATACTGATTGATTTATAGGGGAACAGCTGATGAAAAGTCTGAGGCTTTCAGAGAGAGTTTTAGTAAGCTGGTTGAGTTAAAGTCAATACTTCCCTCAGAAACTCCATTTATTGCATTAACTGCAACAGCTACCAACGCTACAGTATCCTTCATCGAAACCAACCTTGGTATGACAGATCCGTCTAGATACATTGCAGTACCACATAAAAGTAACATTAAATACTTTGTTGTTAAGACCTCGACTAGAGACCCTGATGAAAATTTTGGGCATATCATTGAAGAATTAAGACAGAAAAAATACAAAGCACCAAGAGGTATCATTTTTTGTAGACTGACTGATCATGTTACAGCTATTTTTGGGGCTTTCAAAAGAGCATTAAAATCAGATTTCCCAGATTATACAGTGAGACCGTTTGCCATGTTTCATTGCTATACCCAAGAAGAAATTCAGAAATTTATTATTCAATCTTTTTCGGATCCAGAAGGCAGTGTAAGAGTTTTGATTGCTACAATAGCATTTGGCATGGGGGTAGATTGCAAAGACCTCAATATTGCTCTCCATTACGGCCCACCTTCAGCAACAGAAGACTATTTTCAGGAGACAGGAAGAGCAGGCAGGAATGGCAAACCAAGTTACGCTTGTATAATCAACTACCCTAAATGTCTTGGTTCTAAGAAGTTGAAACCTGAAATGAAAGAATATGTTAGAAATAAACTGATTTGCCGCAGAAAAATGCTATTGAAACAATTTGATGTAAATAGTCATGATATTCCAGCTAAAGAATGTTGCGATATCTGTGAATCTGAAGTGGAGGAAGGCTCGTCAAAAGTTCCAACATATATTCAGCCTTTTATTTTATCAGCACAGCAGGAAAATGAAGAAACAGAATCTGAATCTGAAAATGAAGAGTGTGAAGATTTTGACAATGTGGATAAGTATAGATGCAGAACAGGAAGCCTATCATCACAAGATAAAGAGAAAGAAGATGGTGGTGATGATGATGATTAAGAACTTAAGAGATGAATGAAACAGGTTACTCTTGCAATACATTTGAGTTCAAATTTTTAAGATTGTGTTCTTGTTAAAATTTTTAAATTTTGACAAATTGATAGTTTATAAAACCTTATCAGTTAAAATATAGGTATTGTGATATAATATATACAAAATATAGGAGGTAAGTTCGGAATAGTTCATCAATAGTGCTTTTTACTTACAATTTAAAAAGCAAATTAACAAAATCCTTCAGCTTGCTATAATGTAAAATCAAATTTGTTTTAATTTGCTAAATTTTGATTCTTAGTTTTCTAGGAAAGTCTTGTTTGCTTGTAAATGCTACAATACAAAAGTAAAAAACAAAAGTTAATCACATAAATACAAAAAATACTTTAAGAATTTAAACAGTGTAACATATATAATTAGTTATTATTCAGTAGAAAGTGCATGTAAATGTCAGCCAAAATGACAGATTATGTCTTTTTGATTGTTACTGTCTTATGTTGGTAAAGATCCATTAGCTGAAACTGGGCCAGTTTCTTTTTTGCCCATTTTTCAATCTTTTCAGTATTGAGCTTTGAGAGATAGTTTTTTGGAATCGAGGGAAAATGTGTAAATCCTCTTCCATTCTCCGGAGTGAAAAGCCTTTCAGTTACAAACATAGCTGCAAGCTCCTTTACATCATCACTCCAGTCAGGAGGGGTATGTTTACCACTTTCTTTCTTGTGACCACTTTCTATATCAAAATTCTCAATTATCTTTTCCATTGGGCCATATGATTTACTTGCACGATCAATAGCATCTGCGGTGACTTTGCCTCTGAAGGACTTGATCTCTTCCTTCACGTATTTATTTCTGTGTTCCAGTTCACGGTCGAGTTCGACATTTGAGTCTGGGCGCCCTTTTGTGTTAGTGAAGCGATTCCATTTTAGCTCATGAGCCATACCTGGTGGGAGCAAGAAATTGAGCTGTGCAAGCAGTTGCAGCGTTTGGTAGCCATATTTGTCTCGACCATCCAATTTGTAGTAAACTAGAAGATTTTTATAGAGCCGACAGATCCTCTCTCCGTCACCTCTTTTTCTCGCATCTACAAAATCTTTGGCAAGATAGCAAAGCTTTAAGGCATTGATTGAATAATTGAATTTACTATCAATGTTGCTATCCTTTTTCAGATGTTTTTCCTTCTTCTTGTGATCCACGAGTTTTCGAAGTTTAGTGTACCTGAAATTATTAAAAGATAAATTTGTCAATTGATTACATTTGAAGTAAAAAAGAACCAAGAATCAGATCTAGGATGTTACATTTTTTATACAGAACAGTCTTCATGTAAATAAAAAATAGAAATAATTGCTTTTTTTATGCATGTTTTCATTGTAATTCTTCATTAGAACACAGCTATCAGTTAGGCATCAGAAAAATATATTGAAACTAGTATTCCATCACTTTTTAATAATTAGAAAGTTTTCTTACTTTTTGTCACATTCACTACAGTCGAAAGTAAGTGACTTGTTTGCTTCCTTGTCCGGAAATGCGAAATCTACAATTTGATCTATTACTTTGTTGAAATTCTCCTCAGTGTGGTCATCTTTTTTGAAACTAAATTCAGAAAAGAATATTTTAATATATCTTTTTCTCTGGGATTGAAAAGAACGTATTATTTTGAATAAATTCGATTTTAGCATGTTTTTCCATCTTACACATTTCGAATTCATTTTATTCAGTTTTATTACAGAAAAAGAGAAATAAAAACAGAAGAATTCAAAAAATATTTACGATTTTATGGTATTGAATGCTGCAATGACAAGTGCTTTAGAATATTTGAATACCAATTCTTCTGATGCGTTAACGTCTTTCATTGGTGATCCTGGCACAGATCTGGCGTTCAGAAACGTTCTAGCTTGGGACAATGTACCAATATCTCCAGCAGACTCGATGTTATAAAGTAAGTGCCAAATTACCTTTGAAAAGAGAAATTTTAAATATGGATTATAGCTTGTTATTTTACAAGTCAACCCAATATTATGTTATAGTCAGATATATACTCATTTAATTACAAAATGTTTATATACCCTGATATACCTCTAGAAAATTCCCATACAAATGGAAATCAGCAAGGGCAGGTATCAGTCCTTCCATGCGATGCTCTGGTGTCCTACTGTCCGAAACAGCACATTGCACATTCTGGCTTCTAAAAAACAAATTGATACAAAATATATATCTTATATAGAATTGTGCTAGCAGAGTGTGTATAAAGGGTAAACCAAGCTCGTCACCCACAGGCTTTTAAAGTAATTATTTTTTACCTCTCAACAGTCAACAAGTCACCAACTGCAAATATTCTGGTCAATGACGATGTTCCATTTCCAGGGACATATTGGTGCAAATGCTTCATGATCATGTATATGCCTCGATTGGTGTTTTCGTTTTCTTGGATGATACCAACTGAAGTCTAAATGGTAAGGAGTAAAATTGAGACTCTAATCTGATAAATATAGTCTATATAATCTGAGTGTAAGTTGGTGTTTGTCATATCCAATTATAATTGATTCTGAACGTCTGACCCTCCTTGATGCATGATTTTCGTATTTTTATTAGTACCTGTTTTCTTGTATCGTTTATCTTTAATACCGTTTTGTAAACATTGAAAAGTTGAAATTAATAAACATGCTTTCAAACAGCTTCTAACATACTATTTCTGATTTCTTTTTAACCAGTTCATCATATGCGTGCGAAATATACGTTGGAACAAATTTCTTCATCCAACTTAGACCAGGGATGTTTTTGATCAGGTCTCTCGCCATCAAGATCTTGAACTCTTTACGAAGTTGGATATCGTCTTTCTCTGATGGAAAGCATAACGTAATGTCTGGTGCTGGGTTGTCGTCAGTGGTTAAATGTTTGAGAGCGTCTGGAATCGGAATGCGACATTTAACCTTTGGTTGAAAATGAAGAAAAAACAATTTTATCAGATAAAAATAGTAAAAAGTAATTATATCAAAAACTATTATAAATTAATGAATTATGAAACTTTCTGCAACACCGACTTCTAATTTATGAATTTTAAACCCAATACATATTTGGACTTACAGCAATAGCATGACACAAATGCAAATCCTGATTTGATTTTGATGTTGTATAATGTCTACGTTTTAGCATTATATCAACGTTGTCATCCACCAACATGAATCTGCCATTGAGACATTCAATTATTGATAGGTCGTTTCTGTACAAGGAAAGCTCTAGCATTTTTTTGTCAAGTTCGCCTTCTGGTTCATCAATTTCTTGTTGTTCATCAGGTTCATCATCCGAAAGCATCCACCGAAGGAGGACTTCAAAATATCTGTTCTGAAGGCACGTTCCAGCTGGATATGGCGGTCTGTTCTTACCGAACTAAAGAAAAAAGTCTGCTGGAAAAAAGTGGTCTGTTCTACTGAAGATTGGGACCAGCTGGAAAAATATGGTCTGTTCTACTGAAGATTGGGACCAGCTGGAAAAATATGATCTGTTCTACTGAAGATTGGGACCAGCTGGAAAAATATGATCTGTTCTTATGAAAAAATAGTCTGATATCTTATATTTATAAATAACGTGTCTAAGAATTTCCTATCTGTTCTGAGGGAATTTAAAAAAAGTCCTGAATGTGGTTGCCTGGAGTGGCAGCTGAAAATTCTCCATCTGTTCTACAAAACATCTGGAAATTGTGGATCTGTTCGAACTGTTAGCTGGAAATTAAGTTTCTGTTCTTAAAAGTCCTTCAATGTCAAGCTGGAATTTACCGATCTGTTCTTATAAGATTTTGTCAGCCCTGGTAGATAAGAACAGTTAACTCGCGTAAAATCAATCGCCTGGTAATTTCGTATCTGTTCTGAAAGTTTTTTTACCTCCTAGCTGGAAAAATATAACTGTTCTGAAGTAAAAATTTCTCGCCTGGAAAACGAGGAACTGTTCTTTATTTCGTGGAAATCCTTCCAGCTGGCAAATCAGAACAGATATTTGCAAATTTTAGGTCGGTGGCTGCTTCTGATCATCTGGTTTTGTTTTCTCTAAAAATGTTATTGTTTTATTATTTTCAATGACGATATACGCTCTGACAAGGGAATATTGTCGAAAGCCTTAGGATTGCTTTTTATCTACTTATAATTGTCTAAATTAGGCTTTGTTTATTTAAAAAAGTTGTAAATAACTTGTCAGTATTGACATCTAATTATATAAAGTTACTTTTTCTTGCTTAATAGAATTAATACACTTTGACAGTGTCCAAACAATATAATTCTTGCCTTTCTCTGTATTAACCCCCTAAGTAGGAAACGATAGTAAACTTATTTATAAAGCAAAAAATTATTTCTGTCTATCATCAGAAATGCTGTTTTTATTATGCCGAGATTTTACTCACTTGCTAGATTTGATATTTTAACGATTGGAATATTCTGTGGAGAAAGGAGCTGTTCCTCGACGCTTTTGGTCAAAAATTCTTGTTCGTCTCTGACTTTATTGCCCCAAGATTTGACGGTCTTGTCATGGTCAACTCCAAGCTCAGCCAGTTTACGTGTTGTTGAGGTGTAAGACAAACACAATCCCACTTTATTGAATCTTTGAAAAGAAATTTTTTATACAGGATAGAAGAAACATATCATATGTAGTGAGGGTTAGTCAAGCCCAGTATTAAAACTTAGACGTTGTGATATACTGGATTTTTTTGGTCTCAGTCACAGGTACTAAAACCCGGGGTACTAGGGTTGGCGGATGAGAGGTATGTGCGGATGGGACTCCTAAAGCTGACCCTTAGAGAGACTTTTGAAAAATGTTCAATGATTTCTGAAAAATTCCGAACCCGGAGAGACTTTTTTACAATTTTTTCACTCTAAATCAAGAAAAATTCTCCAAATCATAAATTTTCTGATCCTTAGAGACTAATTTAATTTTTCTGATTTTTGTAACCCTTAGAGAGACTTTGAAAACCGACCCTTACCGTTCTCACATACCCAGCACCCATTTTTGCCTAAGTACTCCCTCCATGGGTACTAAAAACACTAACATAAGTAGTATGTGAGGAATTTGTACCAGAATAAACAATTTTTATTTCTGATTTTTCTTATTTTCCAAATATACTAAAATTTTAGGGTACATTTTGACATAGAGACTTCTATATTTTGGTCCCATCAGAACAAATTTTTTTTTCTTGGGTCAATTTTTCTCAAATGTGCTGATTTTTGCATCAAAAAATGCATTTTTTGCACAAATAGATATTTTCTAACGATGCTCCTTTATAAAACAACATTTGTATGAATGCAAAAATAATTTAAATTTTCTAAAATGAAACTTAAATTTAGCGAATAAAGGAAAATTTTGGCCAAAAAACACTATTAAACCATTTTTAATGCCTGAAATAGCAGGAATCAAGGGAATGCATTTGCATTTGCAAACTATATTTTAAATTTGGTGGGGAATTAATTTGACTGTTGAAGAAAAATCAATCTTTTTCTTTTAATTTTGTTACAATTTGTGTTTTATAAATGCATTCAAAAATTTCTGTTGAAATCATTTATAATTTTTTTGACATTAGAAATACAAAAATCCAAACAAAATCTTTTAAATTTTTGGAGGCTTCTGTTTGGGCCTTTAATAGTTAAACCTGATATATTATATTTTAATGATATTCAGTAGAGAATTCGAACAAAAAATATAATATATCATTGGACTGATTAACTTTTATACCTTCCATAAACTTCCTTCTTGACTTGGCCTCTTCTCAAAACACAAGTATTTATGACTTGAGTAGCATTGTTTTTTTTATTTCTTTGAAACAACAAGGTTGCTAATCCAGTCATCTTGCCTGGTACACAATCTGCTTGGGTTTTCTTTTTGTTTCTTTTGATTCTTGGATTGACTACAAGAGCTTCAGAAAACATGTTAATGAACGGTGCATTCTTCTTTACCATTTCGTCTTGCTTTTTATATGAAAAATTTAAAATTGATTCTGTTTTCTCCAGACGAAAACAATTTTGTCTAAACAATAAATTTGCTTCTAGGCGAACAACCTTTGGAACGATGTCAGCCATTGCCTCCTTGAAAATTCCTGGGAAATCTCTCCAAACTGATTTGACTACCTCTCTTGCTTTTCCTTTCTGTGCGATTGCTATGACTTTTCTGTAGGCTTTGGCTTCAGCTGATGGTAATGTCTAAATTTTAGGATAGAAAATTTTCGTTAAATTTCAAAGTTCATTCAAGTCTTGTATAGCAAAGCAATATCTGAAAATAAATTTCAGAAATCACAAAGACGATGCAAGGGAGGAAGAACTTGAAACGTTCACTTTTTCTCAGTCAGAGCTATGTAATCTACGCCTTTACTTTATTAATTAACTCTTTTTTAATTTCTTGAAAATTTTTCAAAAATTGTTATTTCATTACAAAAAAAAATGATGAAGTTCAATGGAAGTTTAAAAAGACTCAATAAGCTTTAAATTTCAAAGTTCATTCAAGTCTTGTATAGCAAAGCAATATCTTCCTCTCCTTTTTCAGCCATCTTTGCTTTTCTGTTTGAAATGAAATGTTTTGATTTATTTACTTTTTATTTCAAATCCGTGAGAGTGAGTGCGATAATTTTACTGACCACTCCGCCACGGATGAAAAAGCACTCCACCGTTTATTTAGTAAATAGCGCCTTTTGGAACTAGTCGTTGTATTCAGTGAACATATAAAAAAATAGATCCCATTGAAAGTTCAATCTGCAGCGAAATACAACGACGTGGTTTACTAGTCTAGTGGATTAGCGACTCACATTAGTAAAATTTTGATTAAAGAAGTTCACACGTATTGATATAAATTTGTGTGTTTTTTGTTTGAAGTCCTCATTTCCTTCTTCTTTTTCTACCGTACGACCACTCGGATACGGCACGCCTAACCGGGCCCTCGGCCAACTTTTCGATTATGCGTCTTCCTTTCTAAATCTTTTCTTTTCTAGATTGTGCTTGATCAACACTTTCTAACCTTTGGTTAGATGACGGGTGACTCTAGAGTAGCAGGGCAAGCTTACTCATGGCCACACCTGATGCCAGACTTTGGTCTTCATCTATCCGCACTCCATTTATTTCTCAACTTTCTTTAAATTCACTTACCGGTTTTCTTTACGCTGAATTTTTATATTTATATTTATTGTTTGTCTATTGTAAGATTGTTTATTTGTGGGTTGTTACTTTTTGGTTCTTTGGTTTTATTTTGTTATTGCTGTTGGTTTTAAGGTTTGTTGCTGTTTTGTTGTGTTGGTTTTCAACTCTTGTCCTTGTCACGTTAAGTTGGGAAAATGATTTCTTGCTCAGTTTGAATGTTTTTGATTTTTAGTTTGACACGCGTTTTCTGAATTTTAATTAGCTTTTTCAGATAATATTCAAAATCATACATTATGTTAGCACTGCTCAGCTATAACATAGTGAGGTGAACAGAGGTCAATTCCCTCTTTTCCCCGACTTTTTCTAAATAACTCAAGCGACAAACTTGAACATACTCTTATGCAGAAACCATAATCTGCTTTGAGGTCAGGCAATCCCTAACATAAAAACAATAAGAGCTTAGAAACTTACAGTTCTTAATTTTTTTGAAGACGTCCCACTGAGTGATTTGGTTGTCTGATTTTTCCTTTTTCCTTCCTTTGAAATCTAAGGGATAAAATCATTGTCAAAACTATACATAGCACCCTAACATATTTTTTGGAGAAAAGAACAACTGCTGGAAGTGTGAAACTATTAGAGGAGGGGCCTTTGATGAAAACAAGTTTGACAAAAGTACAAAATTGGCACAGGCACGCTATATTTGGTACACCTGGACCAAAATGGCTAATTTTTTTCTACACAAAATTGGATTATTTCAATTTACATACAGTCATGTCCACGTCATCAGTGAAAGTCTTGGCAGATGAATTCTCTACATCAACCTGAAAATTGAAACGATTGCGTACTTTTGATGAGAGACAAATTTTCATGATTTTGTACCTAGTATTACACTATGTTTGATGGTTGATGAAACAATAATAGACATTGATAACACTTCTTTCAAGTTTTTTGAATTATTTTTGTTGAATGTAAATGATGAATTGAAAAAATTTCTTTTATTCATTGCACTCATTGCATTACTCAATACTTCTGTCCTCTTTGTTACCCCGCAACAAACACACTTATTAAATGGTCCCAAGGAAAATGCCTAGAAAAATCATAATTCATCCGCAAATAGATGTGAGCAAAGTCAGAAATAGATTTCCATCCAATTCATGCTCTGTAAAATTAGAAAGAAAAAGGTCAGCATGTTCGAATAAAGGGGGGGGGTTGGAAAATTTTCGAGATTTTAATAAACGGGGGGGGGTTGGAGATTGTACTTTTAAAAATAATCCAAAAGTAAGGTAAATATAGACTAGAGTAAAATCAGGCTATTTGAGGCAAAATAAATGACCTTCTCTTTGCCAGCTGAAAATATTCTTAAAAATTAAGGGGGCCTGTTTATTTGGAACCTAACAGTAGCTTTATAATAAAAAAACATCCCGTAATGGTTGAACCCCTCTTACCTGTTGAAAAAGGGCTATGGTAATTAAAATTCTGTTTTTTTATAAAGGTTTCCAGACCATTCTTTTCTCAAACTGACATCAATAGTTGTTTCACAAAATTTCATTTTGCAGGGGTATCTACCTTGTCGTTTATTCATAATTTGTCTATCTCTATTTATTTATAGAAGTGTATTTCTCAGGTCTATTGACCGCTATGAAACAGTCTTACATCTTTACAATTTATAGATCTTATCATTCTAGGCCAGCGTCCAAGGTTCAGAAAAGGCCTTAATAATGGTTTTCGTAGGGCACCCCTTAGATCAGGGCAAATTTTTGATATTATGCTCCTAATAAGGTGTAGAATTGACAAAAAAAATTTGCCCTTCGAATCTCCTGCAGTTTTCGAGTGAATCGATTTTTAGTTAATCGATAGAACTTATCAAGGGTCCCCCCTTTTACTAACGGTTTTTTCGAAGTCTGAAAATCAAATATCTGATGCTACCAACTTATTCAGCTTGAAAAGTAGATAAAGAAAATGGGGTTATTTTTTAAGTTTCGACCACCTGGTGCCGAGAAACGGCATTTTTAAGGCTAAAAATCGACGTTTTGGGCGTTTTCTGATGACGTCAGCATTCTCCTAGAGGCATTTTCAGAAAAAATCATTCCCACGGCTGGATAGCCCTGAATTACTAGTATCCAAAAATGGTATGGTTTGTTAACTTTCGATGTCAGAATCTCGAGATATTTTGGTTTAAATATTGAAAATTATCGATATTTTTTGCTGAGTCAGCAGTTTTTCAGCATATTTACCCACCTTAAAAATGAATTATCTCGAGATTTAGACATAGAAAGTTAACAAACCATACCATTTTTGGATACTACTAATTCAGGGCTATCCAGCCGTGGGAGTGATTTTTACTGAAAATGCTTCTAGGAAAATGCTGACGTCAGCGGAAAATGCCCAAAACGTCGATTTTTCGCCTTAAAAATGCCGTTTCTCGGCACCAGGTGGTCGAAACTTAAAAAATAACCCCATTTTCTTTATCTACTTTTCAAGCTGAATAAGTTGGTAGCATCAGATATTTGATTTTCAGACTTCGAAAAAACCGTTAGTAAAGGGGGGACCCTTGATAAGTTCTATCGATTAACTAAAAATCGATTCACTCGAAAACTGCAGAAGATTCGAAGGGCAAATTTTTTTTGTCAATTCTACACCCTATTAGGAGCATAATATGAAAAATTTGCCCTGATCTAAGGGGTGCCCTACGAAGTGACACAATTCACTACCTCGGCCGCTGGTCTATTCCCTTCGTTTGTCAATTCTGTCATAGAGTTTTACAGTTAGGCACCTGGGCCTCTAACCCACTCTTCTTACAATCATGTTGTTTCCGTCGTAAATTTCTTTAAATAGAGTTTAGTCCTAGGACTACCTCTCACTTTCCATATATGACTCTTGTCTTCTTCTTTCGATGTTTTTTTCTTTTGCTCTATGATGCCATTGTTTTATTATCTCGCATTCTTTCCTTGAAAAATCGTCTGATACTCTAAAATCATCGTCTTTATCTAGTTTGTGGGCTGATGCAAGTATTCTAATCCTTTCTTCTTCACTTTTGAGAGTAACTTTTAATGGTCTCCATCGTTCATTTGTATACATTTCATCTTTACGAGCACCTATGCGTTCTACCTTGATTATCGTCACATCGAAACCCATTTGTTGTTTCAGTGTTCTTTCTATAAAATCTTTGTCACCAACTCGTTGCTCTTCTTCGTTTTCGTGCTTGTTTTCACTTAAATCATGCACCATGATGTTGCACTTGGTTGATTTGAGCCAACGCTCATCTTCGTTCACTGATTTGATGAAACTTTTTATGGTCACCTCTTGATTTGTATCTTCTTTGGTGACTTCAGCATATGATTGGTTTTTTGTTTCTGTGTTGTTGAGCTGTGTTTCAGATCGTTTGTTGTTCCGTTCTTTGTTGACGTCTTTTTTATTCATTAGCTTCTCTACTTACCATCAAATTTTCTAGCAAAGGAGAGGGAAACATCTATCAACATTTCGCCAATTTCTCTCTTCGAAAACTCAGTAAATTGAGAATAGCTGTGGTTGTCCATGTTCTTTGACATTTTTTTTCTTTTTGTTGATCTCTTTCTATTCTACTTTTTTTCTGTCGGTCTCATGACTTGTGTTAAAAATTAAAAAAAAAAAAATACTAGATTTTTTTTGAATACATTAATTTTGCAGAAAAATTAAGAAAATAATTCATATACGGTTATATCTCATATTGAAAATTAGCCAGGAAACGCTGTCAAACCATTTTCTTATTTCCTGCAACATCCAAAAGAGAAAATGGATAGCCAGGTTCAATTGAGCATTTCAAATTTTTCAACTGTCACTTTCATTTATCACTTCACTGATTTCGAAAATATAATTAGGAGATAATTTGCATTAATTTACATAATCAAAATGGTAGAAATAAGTCAAAATGGCAGAAATGAAAAAAAACATTGTCTTTAAAGCTGAGAACAACAAGCTGATTTGGCAATCAAAAAAGTGTTTTTCAAACATACACAAATGCTTTAACCCCTTATTATAGAAATTTTATGTCAAAACACTACTAATGCATTGTAAAAATAGTAAAAATGAAGTGCAAAATATGCGCTTCAATCATTTCTAAAGTCAAAAATATCAATACAACCAACAAAGAATGAAAACCCGACCATGCAAAACACTAGAAAGTTTGACCAAGGTTTGATAGATTGAAGCTATGGTAAATAAGCAAATACGATTCTTAATAAAAAGAACTGAGCTTTTTTCAATTAAAATTTGAACATATAACTGCAAAAACCGACTAAAAAGTACATAATCTCAATGACTATAATTAAAACTTTATATTTTACAAAGAATAATCTCTTGATAACTTGTGAAATTCTAAATATACTGAAAAAAATCAGAAATGAATTGATTACATCACTTTCGCGCTAATCACTTTTCACTTTCGATTTCAAAACCACAACAAAAACCACGTGAAGAGATTATGAGATTATCATCGCGTGCGTAATGGCTTCCAATTACATTGAACGACCAAACAAATTAAAAAATTACTGTAGGTTGTGTTTCCAAGAATACAAAATGAATAAGAATTCTAAAGAATGTAGGTTCAATTTATCTAAAACAAAAAAAAACGGCAACGCTTCACTTAGTGACAGATTACGTGTAGTTGGCATCATCGTCGAAGATGACCCTGACCTGTCGGAATCGATCTGTAAACCATGTGAATCAAAAGTGAAAAAGATAGAAGAAGTTGGGAGGATAAAGCAAAGCTGGACTGGGATTAAAAGGAAAGCAGAAGAAGTTGACGGTGAGCTGATTATTGGGACGAAGAAACGGAAGGTTGACAATGAAACGGTATGTTGGACTATCAATATATTAAAATAATACTCGCCTCATACGGGGAACGAAATACATATTGAGTTAATTTCGCTGCTGTTTTAGAAACACGTAATTGAGCTTGCTGACCTCGACGACATCTCGAAAGCATGCTACGACGAAGTACCAAATGCACTTGGCGAGCTTCAAGCAGTGGATATGGATAGCGTTGTAAATTTTAGTGACACTCAATCGTGTAAGAAAGTTGATGCGTTATGTCCTGTATTGTCAAATGCGTCGAAAGGGTTCAACAAAATGGGTCTGTCAAATGGATACAATACTGCTTTGAAACGAAACGGGGATTTTGGGGCAAACTTTGATGCTGAAGAATTGGGATGGAAAAAACATATTTTGAAAATACAAAAAGACGGGGGTATCACATTCGAGGTAGACTAGCAAGCGTCTATCTTTCCTATCTTTGGACACAGGAATGCGGGAATAGTGCTTATAATAAAGAGTTCTTATAAAAAATAGAAATTGCCGCGGGAGAGTGGATTGGAAAGACAGACTAGTTCCAAGTGGTGCAATACGGTATTTTGCTTCAATCTAATCTCAGGCAACGTTCCCTCGAAAAAGAGGGAAGATAAAATGAATGGACACAGCTTTTTTTTCCTTCTATTCTCATCGCAATATTTGAGTTTCTCGGAGTTACGGATGAGAAAAAAGATATAAACACAAAAACAGAAAAACGTGGCGAGGACTTCTCCAACTTTTTTGCAAGAGCAATTTTTTAATGCTTTTAAATGTTTATAAACACAGATTTAAACTTTCTTGGCATTCTCTATCTGAGATACTTTATTCATACATTGTTTCTGGCTTGGTTAGGACGTTGATTTATTCACAAAAACAAACATACTCATATCTGCATATATGGATTATACTTTCACTTTTTCATGTGATTGTTGTGATTGAAAGATTTTTGATTATGCATGGTTATAAACATTCATGACATCTTTTAACACTGGGATCTTTGAAATTTTGTCAGCTTGGTACGTTGGTAAATCTATAGTACAAGTGCAATATTTATGACATTATGTTATGACACAGCTGAGATTCCATGACTGCGTGCAGGATACTATTTGCAGGGAATGTTCAATATGTTAATATGCTCACATTCATTGGGTAACAGATCACTGCTTTTTTCTATGGGTGCAAGTTAAACCTGATAACCTTATCCCAGAGAATGTAACTCCGAAATGGTTACAGAAATCCTCAAAGGTTAAGATGGAAAGTATGGTATTTATATAACATTTTTGGTGGTGCAATATGATGGTGTGGAAATGATGAAAAGTGAAGTTATGATTTGGAATTTAAAAATTGAATGCTTTTTACGTGGAAACAATATTCTGACAAGCTGACAACTGAGACACATCTTTGTTGTGAATGAACATAACAACATTTTACATTGAGATGACTGGTTTCCTGGGCTTTCGGATGCCCGTCGTTTATCTTGATTTCACTACCTTTGACTCTAAATGGTAGATGTACAAAGATGTTTTGGGTTTTCACTACTGGCAGACTTCCAGGGGTTGGCACTTAGGCAAAATTAAGTACGGGGACATACCGCTGACCAGGGTCCCTTTTTCAGACTCTTGAGATATCTGATATGGTCCCAAAATTTTCAAGATGTAGACAATTTTTAGGGTGGAAATTTAAAAATATTTGAATTTTTCGTCTACTTTAAGTCACTTTTGCCAACTTACAGGGTTTTTAAAGTGGAAAAATATTTTGATTTTTTTCGATCGAATCATTTTTCGTTCTTAAAGGGTTCCAAATTTACCAAACATTCATATCTCACAGGGTCCACTTTTCAAACTCCAGCGTGGCACGTCCCGGTTATTCGCCAAGGTGCCCCCGGCAGACTTCTACCTTGTAATTTTGTGTTGTCCCCTGGTGTTGTTGAACAAGTTCAGACTGAAATTTATACGTGAAAGTCTTTCAAACCTAGAGTTTGAAATTTATGAAAATTTTGATTGGATTTTTGCCAATTTAAAAAAATCTACTTGGATTTGGAAGTAATTTTATGTAGGTACTATATATAATTTCTATAGCAAAATTAAAGGTCAATATGAACAAATACATATAATTTTATGTTTTGTAAAAGTTGTTGCTTTTTTAAAACATTTTTCTTTTTGGCTTCTACAAAAGAAAAAGTTTTCTTATGCCTGCAGTGGCCCCTGATCTTTTATATTTTTGATGCCGTTTTTCTAAAAAATGTTCATCTTTTTCATTTGAAAAAGATTTTTCCCCTTATATGAATATTTTTGTTTTGGGGTACCTAGCTGGTAGGTACAGTCCAGCTCATATTCTTTTCATTCACAAAAATATCATACTTTTTGTGAATAGTTTTAACTCTTGTTGTTGGCATCTTATTAGTGCATTTATGCATGAATTATGGAAGAAAGAACTTTCAATTTTTTCAAAAAAAAAGCTTCTAAATTGACTGATATTCCATTGTACATTGCACTCACCTTCTTTTATAATACATTAAAATTCAAAAATAATCAGGATGCGAGTTTGTTTTGATTTGAGTGAATTGAATTTAGTTAAAAAAAATAATAAGAATAATAAAGCATAAATAGCACAGAGTTTTGTCTTACTTTTTTATTCCAATCCGCGAGAGTGAGTGCGCTGTTTTTAGTGAGCACTCCGCCGCGGTATAGAAAGCACTCCACTGTTTATTTAGTAAATAGCGCATTTTGGAACTAGTCATTGTATTCAGTGAACATATAGAAAAATAGATCCTATTGCAAGTTTAATCTGCAGCGAAATACAACGACGTGGTTTACTAGTCTACATTCGAGGAGGCATCGAGGATACGGCGCTTAACGAAACCTCTCCCAGATATATTTAAGGGACTTTGTTTATAATATGTCTCTGAGGAATCGAAATGTAATCTTTTCTACTCTTTGATATGCTTTTTTAACGTTCCCAGATTGTCGGAGGTAACTTAGACTTTGAGAAGAGGACACGTCATCAGGGTAAGAACAAACGAAACGAGAGCAACCACTGGTTTCATTACATGGCTATTCTACACCGAGTTCATCCTTCCAAAGGTAATTTTTTTTTTGAATGATAAAGCCTGTCAAACCTTTAATTTGATTTTACTTGAATTTGTTTTGTATATTAAGTATGCTTTTTACCCTAATCTTCTGTGCGTAATTGTAGGGGGGTCGAATAAGCAGGGGAAGGTGGATGTTCTGAAAAAAATATACAAAATGGGGGGAACACCCCCTACAATTACGCACAGAAGAGTAATATTCATGTAAGACTTTCATTGAAATTCAGCAAACAGAACACTGGAAGAGTGCCGGACCATGCCAAAACGTATAAGGTGTTAATCGCAAGAAGTATCGTTACGTTTTTGCCTGCCTTCAAATTATTTCGAAAGAACGTCTGCTGGCACATTGCCCACCCATTCACGAAAGAAATGTCTGAAAAATCCTAAGTGGTAGGTATTAAAAAGATCTTTTTGAGCTACTCAGATTAACCTGGCTGTTATGGACAAATAGTTACGAAAAATATATTTACTATAAAACATATATATATGTGGGTTTTTGTCTTTATGGGGAAGTTATAAAAGAAGTCATCAAACCTTTACTGTTCGGAGAAGATCAATGTACAACAGGGGTTTGTCGATTGCAGGAACGCATACGAAATGCTTCAAGGTTTAAAACCAGTATACGAGGATTGGCATTTAAAATGCACGCTATACGAGGTAACCTATATCGAATACATTATTTACATTTACATTATTTACAATAACAAAGTCCAAAACATAAAATTCTTCTATATAAATAGAAAACTCTGAAATATGATATAATAGTTAAAGTTCCCAAAAACGTTTTAAAAAATCTGGAAAATAATCGAGTACAATCAGTAACATTCATTTGAATAGGTTAAATAGACAATATTTCGCCGACGAGATTCAGGTGCACAGCACGGCACGACAGAATGGTCCATGAATGTAACTCATAACACCAATGCCAAAAAGGGAGCAAAAGAAGACTTTAACGCCTTTAAAGAATTCAGTGACATCGAAACCGACGCATTAATTGTTGTTGCTGCGATGACTCATTTCAAGATGAAAATTGATGGTATGAATGATTCATGTTATGTTATTAAAACACTGAAGGACTTAAGATTTCATTAGTTTTCTAACGTATCAAATGTCTACACACTAGGTCTACATAAATAACAAAAATAATATGAAATTGTTCTTTCCTTCTTTAGACGACATCATTCCAGATGACATCAAAAATGGTTCGGACAAAATAAAATATCACTGGTTACAAAGTAACGTGGAAGAAATTTTCAAACGGTTAGTAAATAAATGTTTCAAACCAAACTTTAGGATAACTATATATTGCATGATTTCCTTTTTTGAGAGTACAGTGAAGACTAGTCCCCGTTTCCATAATTACTAATAGTATTTTAATTTTAATTACCAAATCAGATTCACAGTCATGTACGAGATGGAGCTCAAAGCAGACAGAAATGAAATGAAAAAGAGGACAACGTAATAAAGAAATTAAAATTTTATTTATGTTCAATGTGTGATCGCAGTGACTTCAAGAAACTCTATCTTTACAAAGCCAAAACTGGCAGAGACAAGCATAAAATTAACAAACACGGTTTCGACAGGTAAACATTAACCTTATATATATGTCAAAAATTACCTTGGGGAAACAAATATTGAGGGTAGAAATTTTGGTGGATTTGTTTCTCCCCGCTTACATTTGTTACCCTAAGGTATGTAGAAAAGGGCACTATGACCTTTTATCATAAGATCGATAAGATATATATGTGAAGAAATAAGAATTTCTGTCCAACTATATTCACTCAGGAGATTTGGGTGGCAGAGCAGCATATGCATTTCGTCCTTATTGGGACTCGTCAGCACTGCATACTGCACCCTGGCAGGCTAGATCGATTTAGCCAGCATCTCTAAACCACAAAATCACTTGTGGTTCAAACTGAGAGAAATAGTGGACAGAAGGGAAATTCCCTACGGAAAGCCAAACTTGCCCTCCCAAAGTCTTGGGGAAAATTTTTTACATGGTTTTTAAGGAATGACATAAAAAATGTCAAAAAATCGTGAAAACAAAACAAAAAATGGTCCAAACATAGTCAAGTTTATACTCGTTTGAAAGATATTTTTATGTAGATTGCGATGATAATGATCCTAGAAGTTTCCGTATATATAAATTTTGAAATATTTCGAAAATACTGGAAAAAAGTGTTAAAAATGAAGAAATTCCAAATGTGATAATGCAATGAGCTATCAGAATCTCAAGTAAGTATTGACTGGTAAATGATACAGCACAAAAATTAATTGTCATTCTCGTCATCTTCATCGTTATCACTACTATCCAAATGCTCTTCGTCATTTTCATCATTGTTTAACATTTTAAAATCAGGCTCTTTATGGTTCTCGCATTCTTTACAACTACAAAATTCAGTGCAGTCGACTTCAGCTTTTTTACAGGGGCATTTCTTGTTAATACATTTTGAAGATGCACATTTGCAGCGGGTCATCTGCAGAATCTCTTCTGGAGCAACATCGACACCGTCTGGAAGCATGGTCGGCGTCAACGACACTCCATCTTCACGTTTTTCATAGCCATAGTCACAAGGATCCAGGTCTGGGGGAATGCCACTGACACAATTTTTCCCCATGATTGCAACAAAATGCCCTCTCATGATGTTCAATTCGAGAGCTTCGTCGGTTGGTGGCAAATATTTGAGTGCGGGTGGTTTGGTTGACTAATTCGAACCATCAGTCTTGCTCACCCAGATGTTACGTCTATTTGTAGATGAAGATTCGTGAGTTTGGCCATAACACTTTGCAACAAACTGCTTTCCTTCTTTGACCACCAATTTTATTGGAGAGTTGATGTCACCAATATGCAAAAGAGGGACATTCTTAGCGGCGTTGATTGCTTTTGATTTTCCAATATTGAACAGCATCAGGACTGTATCACAACCAGAGAGAGCGTGGAGTGCAATTAGATGTTGGGTAAGATTTCCGCTACGTTTAACCGAATTGTTGATGTTAATAATTTTGTTTTCTTTTGTGAATGGATCCATGTAGATCTTTGAAGACCACTTTCTCTCAAAGAAATGACCACATAGAAGAACGAAAACATCTGTGTCTGCACTCAAAACTTTGATCACCTTTTTCTCTTCGTTATTGATGCAGTCAACTTGTTGGGGTATTATGTAGTCGGCTTCATCGTAGTACGAAGTCAAATCGTGACGTTTGATGCGGACACCTTTGTAAACCTGTATAGGAAAGGAAATAAAAATACATTCTGGAATAATTAATAGACAGAACATTTGTAACTCAATCGTTTTAATGTTATGACTTGTCCAGTGTGCCCGGTAAAATAGATTCTAACAGGCACGGTAAAAGGAATCCTTAGCACAAGAGGTCTTGGAAATACACAAATAGTTTTCTTACCTCAGTGGGAACATCACTTTTTGATGTAACAATGAATCGCTTCGTCTTCAATTGTTCAAACCGTTTGCACAGCTCCTCCGAAATGATCTCAATGAGATTTTCTTTCGTTTTTGATGACGACATACAAATTTCCTTTGGGGGCAATTCCATCTCCAAAGTTAATTGATGATTCCTCCTGAAAATGCCGATTCTTGCATTTCGCGTATCTCCTTTAATACTACCAGCCTTATATCTGTCGAAGGTGATGCTTTTTGGAGATAATGCTCGACATTGTCAACCAAATCCTTTACAGTACCAGTCGAGGGCCAATAAATGTTGTGCAGCATTCCTCCTCCATCAACAACTACTGCCTCAGGTTTGATTCCACGAGAACTCTCCTGGCACCTAAGATTTTTCATTAAGACCGATTTGCAATTTGGGTACCTGGGCTCTCCAGATTCCTTGAATAGTGCAGTTGGAATAGAAGCGAGCTCGTAATTGAAGATGTCTTCGAATTCCATTTGATTTGTTCCAAGAAGATAAAGAACACGGGAGAAAATGACGTCTGTGTTGTATCCATTTTTTTCATTCTTTTTCTTTGACCGTTTGTCGTTCACAGATTGCATGAGTATCACCTTTGAGCTGATAGTGGCTCTAAACGAATCCGGAAGATCATTTTCGAAGGTGATCATCTACTTCTCACCAGTCTCGCGAGCCTAATTGACATTTACAGAAGAGTCAGATTCTTCTCCACTGTAGATGTTGACGAGTGTATTAGAGGCATGGGTGTGAATTTGAAGTGGGTGGATGCATTTCTCTAGAGCTTTTCTGATTTTCATACGATCGTTGTTATCTGATTTGATTCTTCCATTTCCTTCATCCTTGTGTTTGTTATTGTCTGGTTGCCTTTTATCCCTTTGCTCACCAAGCTCTGTCAAGAGCTCTCCACAGATATGATGACTATTTGCCCAGATTGCCACTGTCCTTTCACTTGTGGTGACACCAATCATCCCAGTTGGTCCTGATGAAAATAAAGAAGGTAAAATTTACAAATGTTAAATTTATCAAGGATAAGTAGTTTGACCAGCCTAGCCTGAATCAGCAACATTTGAAAATATGATAACAAGAATTTGAGATACTAACTAAACAGTACCAGATCAGATTCGTGTAGTTTATGATGTTTGAGATAAAAATGTATTTACCTTTTCCTACTTTCATGTAGGTTGATTCGATTGCCATATCACTCCATATACCATTGAATCTTCCGTCTTTGAGTCTTACGATATGCTCTCCCTTCATAAACTGTTTCAGTAGATCGCTTGGCATCCTGTGCATTGATCTGAGGTAGACGATTCCATCACGCGCATAGTTCAGATGGCCAGCAGCAAAGAAGTACGGGATCATCTTTTGACAGCAGTACAAATGCAATCCAAATTCTCCTTCTCTCTCTGCACGTAGGTATTTCATCATGAGGAACACTGGATCAATGAGATTCGTTATCCAATGTTGTGCCAGCTTGTTGTTTTTTGATAGATCATCTAAGGACTTGACTAGGTCTTCTCGGGTAGTACTTTCGTCGACTAAATGCTTTAGGAGCTCAAAAGCAACAATCCGGAGTGCTCGTACATTCATGGGATATTTTTTGCCGGTCAACATCTTTTCAACGCCTGCAAAACCTGATTTCAGTAGCTTGTCAAGTCCACTATTCTTCATGAGTTTTCCAACCGACCCAACGAAGCTCATGAGCCAGTGCATCCCACCAATTCTTGGGTAGAAATTTGCCCATCTTGCCGGGTCATTCCAGATGATGTCCATTGTGACCCTATACAGCTGCTGATCACAGGTGAGCACAGTTTCCTTCTGACCTGCTTTGTTGGAAACACTTTCGACATCACACATGGCTGTTAGAATCGTGGATGGATCTGATGGTGTCTTGTTGATTAATGGTTTGTAATTCACTGCTGTCATATTTTTTTTTGATACTCCATTTTCTCTCATCTGCTTTGTATTATACCCTCCAAAGTCGGGAATATTTGGTTTTGTTAATGTATCTTTCATGAAATCAAAATCTTTGACATCACTTCTCGAAGACGTCAACAGCTGATTACATAACAACATCAGTCGAGGAACTTCCCTTTTTGCTAAGTCATTTGGCATTGGGGGTTTCTTCTCTCCTTTGAAGATTTGAGTTTTTGGTTCTTGGATCTGTACTGAAGAGAGTTCTTTTTTGTCAAGTCGAGGTATCGGGTCTCTTTTTGTCTCTTGCTTGGAATTTGAGTTTTGAAGAATCACTGTTGCCAGGGAGTGCGTTTGTTTTAAGCCATTCTGGGTTGAGAGATTAGCATCAAAGTTGTCCGACGATCCTTGAACTAGCCCATCCTTAGCGTTAAGTTTTACATTTTCATCTTTGCTAGCGTAATGGGCAGCTGATATTTTGAATCTCCTCACTTCGTCATATACGAGGAAGACACCCCCAACTCTTGAAAACAATTTATAATTTTCTGTTCTTTCAGAAATAGTCCAAGTGCAACCTGTAACATTGAGACTTTGCTAGTAGCTATGTAAGTCACAATATTACTAATAACAGCAGTAGCCAGTCGGTTTGTTGCAAAGTCTGGAGATATTCCCACAAGAATTTCGTCTCGTCTCGTTGGTATGATTGATTCTTCGATTGTCTTTTCATCGAGCACAGGGTAATTCTCCTTAATACCTGTCATGTTTTTCAACTCGCCTTTCACTTTCTTGGATATCTTGGAGATTTCAAGGAATTCCTCTTCTTCTTCATTTGCTGAAACAAGCTCAAGAATAGTGGATGCTTTGCGTTTGTGCATTATGATCGTAGATAGTCCAGGAGCTTTGAAGCAATAAATTTCATCGTTCATCTTTTCCTTTATGCGATCAACAAGTCGGGTACTATTTGTTTCAGATCCTCCTTTGTTTCTGTATGCGTTCATCAAACTCGGGTGAAACAAGGCATGTCCCAAATATATTTTGCGTGACGCACACCGCTTCCCATTATTCATTAACTTTCATATATAGCCCAAAAGAATCGTATCAACAAGGGGATTTCGAAAAGTGCTGGGTCAAAAATTTACATCAAGCCAATCTCAAGATATCGGCCAAAAACTGATTTTGACGTTATAAAATACATCGAAAAAAGACGTCAAAAAGACAATTTAAATGACGTCATTATTAAAAAAAGGCGATAATTTCGATTGACTTACTACAATCAAAGCAAAATTTTGACTGAAGATGTAAATTAACGATTCTAAAATATTTCATGAAAAAAAATTTGAAAAATAATGATGACGTCAGCATTTTTTGACGTATTTTAATTTTTCCCGACAACAAATGACGTCATTTAAATTTTCTGAACATTTTTGAACAAATATTTCAGAATCATTAATTTACAAATCCAGTCAAAATTTGGTGTTGATTGCATTAATGAAATTGAAGTTATCGCTGTTTTTCAATAATGACGTCATTTGAATCTTACTTATGACGTGTTTTTTCGATGTATTTTATAACGTCAAAATCAATCAAGATTGGTTTAATGCAAATTTTTGACCCAGCACTTTTTGAAATCCGCTCGTTGATATGATTCTTTTGAGCTATATATGAACGTTAAGGAATACTTGGAAGCGGTGCGCGCCACGCAAAATATATTTGGGACATGCCTTGTTTCACCCGAGCAGCTCTTTTGAAGTCCATACTTTCTCGTCTTCACTCCTCATACTTCTCAAGAGGTAGTTAAATGGATCTTTGTCACTGCTTGATTTTTGGCAGATTCTATTTTTCTTCTGTTCGCGAAATCACGATAGCAATTTTTGTGGTACCTAAAAAAAACAATATAGAAATTGAAAAAAAAAAGATTTTTATTCTGATTGGACAGTTTTGAGAAAGTAAGTGGCTAAGTTAATATAATGAGAAAAATTGCAGTGCTGGAGAGCTAACAAAATAACAAAAAGCAACTACATACCTTCCATTGACAGCATGAATATCGGACAAGGCACCTTGTAAGCGAATGCGGACTTTATCTGCTTTAATATCTGCTCTCTCGTCACATACCTAAAATAAAGGTGGTTGCTATTAGAATGTATTGGAATTTTATAATAGCTGGTTTTTTCCGTTTGATTTCCTTTATTAACGCTTTTAAAACGTTTCTAGCTAGATATTTTATCTATGCTTAACATTTTTGCGAAGCGAATATACATGAGCGAAGCAGTTTTGCTATCGTGTATATGTACCTTTAAATCTCACCTACGCTGGGGAGCGCAAATGAAAAATTACTAAATATATCCAATCTTTCAAACCCAGAAATAATTGAGGAAGCCATCCGCCCTTCCTTAGATCAAACCTAGAATCGCGGCGGAGATACCTGGAATTACGGATGGTTAAATTCGTTTTTTTCAAATAGTGTCGCCTCGGGCGTTTAAATATACCAATTCTTAAAAGCTACGGGATAATACACGCGGTCGCCGCTACTAGATAAGCCTTGTTTTTATCTCCCTAAGGTTTAAATTAGAATATCTAAAGAAGAGATCGGAAAATCAGCGCGTTCAAGAAGCGTTCAAAACGCTCAAATGGCGCTCATTTTTTAAGAAGTCATTGCACTGACTCGAGCAAAGGCTTTCGAACTTTTCCAAATTCGAATGTTACAAAAACATTGTTGTTTTGAAAAGAGACGTTGGTGTTTTGAAAAGAGACGTTGGTGTTTTGAAAAGAAAAACAGAAAAAGAGGTGGTGCTTGAAAAGAAACGAAGAAGGCAGCTGAACCATGAACTTGCGGAATGAGAAGAAAGAAGATGGAATTTTTATTCTTTCATCAACAGACAAGGCTCAACAGAGTTGTTGCTTCTTTGTAAGAAGAGGATCAATGCTGAAAAATGAACTGTATAAATATGGTTGGAAAACCATTCCTTTTAGCACAACACGAATTCGGACTTTTCGTATGTTTTGAAATGGGAAGAAAAATATTTTGGATATATGGCTAGCCTGGAAGAATTTATTTCACCCCTCATTCAGTGGAAGGAGAACTGTTCATTTGTCTTTGTTTTTGAAATTTTAGCTTGGCAAACCCTCGATGATGTGGCCACATCCATGTGGTTGTTGTTTGTTGTTTATGAATACGCATTAGTGGTCAGAGAGAAATAGAACAATAACATGTGATTGTATTACAAAGGATTTCATTATTGGTAATGGTAATGACTTGTAAAATGTCAAAATACATCGACAAAACTTGACATTATTTTTATGATGCACTTTAACTGTTTAAAATTTCTGTGTTACAAGAGTAAGAGTTTTACGCTCGAAACGAAGGAAGATATGACGTAGCCTAGCAGACTTAAGATTAAGAGCCTTTAGATTTGCCAACTTTGAAAAAATACACAGCTAGGAAAATTTAGATGCTTTCCTGAGTTAGACTAGAACCGTTGGAGAATTCTTTCTTAATCTCAGCTTTTTGATCTCAGTTCTTTTTATCTGAATTTTCTTTATTTTCATATCAGGATTTTACAGCCCTATATAATAGTTTTAATATAATTTCAGAACTTTGTTACATTTTTCAGAATTTATGATGCAATGATACTCCTAATTAGGCATGGTTATTGTAATTCTGAATATTGAAATTGCATAAGTTAACTTATTTCCATTAAATTCTAGTCTTGAAATCCTTTGTATTTGTCCTATACTGTCTCGATGGTTTATCGAGCGAGATGGTGGTGTTTAAAGTTTGTTTAATTTTGTTGCTCCTCTGGGCTCTCTGCAAGGGGGGACTTTTTGAATAGGCTAGTTGGAGGGGGGTCATTTTTCAAAATATAAAGCCTTTTAATGATACAAAATTATTTGGCGCAGATCAAAGACTTTTATTGAAACTTTTTTGTTTACTGTAACTAGTCCACACCCCAGTCTCACAGCCCGGTGGAATCTTTTTCCTTAGGGGCTCTATAGTAGGGATAAAAATTCCTATTAAAATCCTAGTGGGGATAGAAATTCTTCTGTTCCAAAATCCAGTGGGATGGTTTTGGACTCCAATCTTTTAAAATTGAATTATGAGTGGGGATGAAATTCCAGGGTATTTTTCCTCCGGGGAAAAAAATTTGCGAAGTTTCCCTGCGCATCTGTGACATAGAGGGGTGTTATGTTAGTTCTTTTGTTAAGTAAAGGGGTGTTTACAAAAAATTGCAATTTGGAAAAAGTTTTCGAATGTTTTTATTCGAACGTTCGAATTTAGAAATTAGAAAGATTTGAAAGTTCGATTTCGAACACAAGGAATTCGAAACCGGAAGTAAAACGAGTCAAAACAAAAACTAACAATTAAAAATACTTAAAGCCCGGACTTAAGGTTTAAGGTTGACAAACTTTACCGAGTAAAAACGATGAATGAACTTTTCATTGAATATTCTCAGAGAGTAGAGAAGACAATAATTGATTAAAGGAATATTTTTAACGATTCATTAAAAAAATTGTATAACTTTCCTCGAATTTGTAGAAGTAAACGTCGTAAGTTTCTGAATAAATCCCTAAAGAGTTCGGTCTTACATTTACGAATCAATTATCTATTTCAAATCTATGACCCTTTTGATTTAAATATTTTGCTTGCAACTTGCGAATCGAGTGACTTGCCTGGATCGCTTCGCAATTCTTATACATATACACTAGTATATCAAACATAAACAATTAAAAGATACCTTTTCAAGTACTTCCTTGAACGTGGAAGCTTTTCCTCTATCGGCGGTTCTGCAAAGGTAACCACGGTTCTTTTCAAATCGATCAGGATGCTTTTCATCAGGTTTAACCAAGCATTTCTTTGCACAAAAGATACAGCACTCGTTGTAGTCAAAATTATCTTCGGCAGAGCTATTGAAAGAAAAAATCACAATCAATCATCAACAGAACTCACCTAGAACTCTAGATAGAGATATGATTTTGAAATAAAGTTTAAGAATCTACTCACTTGCTCCGTAATTTCTTTTTTGCTGCTGTACATGCAGTAGATTGGTCTTCCGATTTTCTTTTAGCAACACACTTCTCAAGTTTCGATTTTGAAGTATATGTACGTAAAAGCTTGTATGATAGTTTAATGGCGAATTGATGTTGTTGAAATTAACCGCAAAGCCATCCTTTCTTTTCTTGGTTGCTTCAAGCACAACAGTGATTTGATGCTGTGACAAAGGCTTTTCATAAAACACTTTTTCACCCTTTGAACAAGTTGTCAAGATGCTCTGAAATGCACATGTTTGTGGAGATTCCATGACCAACTATTTTTCTTTCATTTATAGCATTTTTACTGAAACTGAAAAGCGGGATATGTGAAAGTGACATTTTAAAGGGATTTTATAGCATCACAATTGAAAGTCGTGCCAAATCCATATCAACCCAAGAAAAGTAAAATTAAAAAAACTAAATTTTCCGCATCTTATTGACACAAACATTCTCAATCACTACAATTTCATGTCTTAGTCCCCTTGTTTAATTTTTCCTGTCTTTTCAAAACAAAACATTCGAATATTGACGATCAAAACATTCGAAAGTGCATTCGTCAATATGCAATGTCTTCTTTTTTTTCTCAATCGAACGCGAGGGAGACAGGATACGGTTTATATCCCACCTCCACGTGATGTCTTTCAACCAAGGAAATGGCGAGAATCTTACTGGTGCGGGATAAGATCTAAAATTTCTAAAGGCCTATGAATTTTTCCTTGTAATAAGATATTTATATATACGGAAACTTCTAGGATCATTATCATCGCAATCTACATAAAAATATCTTTCAAACGAGTATAAACTTGACTATGTTTGGACCATTTTTTGTTTTGTTTTCACGATTTTTTGACATTTTTTATGTCATTCCTTAAAAACCATGTAAAAAATTTTCCCCAAAAGTAGGGGAGGGCAAGTTTGGCTTTTTAGACTTAGTACCGGGTGCGCCACAAAAAAGTTTCTCTCTTTAAAACTAATTTTCTAGAAATCTAAAGATTTTAAAAGAACCATTCCTATTTTACTGGAAAGAAGAAAGATAAACTTAAACTTTGATGCGTCATTTATCAAATTCGATTCATTAGATCAAAAGTTATGCTCAATTGAATAAAAAAGTTACTTTCTGAAAGTGCTCGAAAACGTTGAAAATCGACCTATCAAATTTTTATATAAAATTGGCAATCGCAATAGCCTTTACATGATTAAAAGCATTTTCAGTGATCAAACACATAAAATTTCGAAACTGAAAGGCCAAAAGGGTTTAAAATCTTCATCAAAATCACTTTAATTTACTTTTACCGAAATTTTCCTCCGATTTTCGGTTTTAGTGGATAAAGTCTATTTAAGGCTGGAACTACCTCGAAACCAATATTTTATGTATTTTCATGAATTTTACCAGATTTTTTTGCCTTTTTCGACGAATTTTCTGCCTTTTATTGAAATTCAACTTTCCTTTACACAACAAAAGGTCATTTAGACAGCTAATTATCATTTTTAATGGCTGAAACTAAGATAGTGATGTATCATGTAATTATGCTTCTGTTTAATTTGATAGGTCGATTTTTAATGTTTTTTTAACAATTTCAGAAAGTAACTTTTTTATTCAATTGAGCGTAACTTTTGATCTAATGAATCGAATTTAATAAATGACCCATCAAAATTTAAGTTTATCTTTCTTCTTTCCAGTTAAGTAGGAATGGTTATTTTAAAATCTTTAGATTTCTAGAAAATTAGTTTTAAAGAGAGAAACTTTTTTGTGGCGCACCCGGTATATACCATAGTAATAGGAAATGCAATAAAAACCCATATGTACTCGATGTCAAGGTGGCCTTTAAAATTGCTACTTGGCCATTGGACTATTTTCGTGTGATTTTTTTCCATTTTTGTGTGAGATTGTGTTTGTTACAAATGTTTGTTTCACCTGTAGTGTACGTCTTTCTGCCCTTTTGTACTGTATTTTGTTGTAAAAAGAAAGCCAGACGAGATTTGTAGTGTCTGTTTTTGTCTGTTATTTGTTTGGAAGCTTCTGGTCAGTTCCTTTTTCTATTATGTTTTCCGAAGGCGACTGAGTGTGGGCCCTTAAACACGTGGAAAGTCACTATGCCAGTCACAAGTCTGGGACTTCGGGTTTTGTTTTGTGTTTGTATCTTTTTTTAATTCATTTGATGTGTTTGCTTTTGTATTTGTCCCCATTTTATATGTATTTTGATGAACTTGTGTAAATGATTGTACGGAAGTGTGTTTATCAAAAAAGTTTTTTGCAATTCATTGTTTCTCCACTATTACTTTTCTTCTATCTTCATTTGGATTAGGTTTTTCTTTCACATACCACCATTTAAATTCCCTTTAACTTTTTGCTAAATTACCCTCTGTTTCGGAATGATTAAAAGATTAAAAATACCAAAAAAATCGTAAATATACACAATTAACAAAAATATTCTTAACTTTTTTTCGTTTATATCAGTTTGAGTTATTTATATATCAATACTTTTCTTTTTCTAAAATGACAGATATTACATATCTTCACTATACATACTATATATATATTTTTTATGAAATTCGGGGAGTCTTTAAATGAGGCCCCCCCAGCGGACCCAAATTTCACGCATTCACGCAAAAAATTTTCGCAATTCACGCATTCACGCAAGTTTTTGTCGAAATTCACGCAAACCCAATTTTTTGGGAAATCGGGGAAATTTTCGGAACAAATCGGGTAAAATGCCAAAAATAGAGGTCTTTCACATTTCGCTAAGTTACGTAATTTACGTAATTTCCGCCATTATGGAGTAAAACGTTCGATTTGCATAAAAAAGTATGATAAGGCTGTACTCGAGATATTATTCGACCGGATCTGGTCATGCACTTGAGAAAAACTTAACTCAGTAGTGATTTTTTCCTGTAGAACTGACTATAAAACACCGTGTTTGGTAGCGTCATAAGAAGCCCCCAAAAAGCGTTACGTAATTTTTCAACTTTAATCACATGCCATCACGCAAAATATTTGATTCTTCTAACTTGTCACGATCGTTTGGAAAAGGTGAAGCTCCTGCAGTTAACGTATCGCGATAGTAAGTGAAAAGATATGCGCCGCAGGCAAATTTTTGTACAAAAAATAGCTTAAACATTATCAAAAATAGGTCAACAAACTCGAGTATGACACCATGATGCTTAGCTCAGGGGTAATGAGGCGCAATCATGGTTTACGTAGAGAGGAAATTTTTGTATTTTTGTCACTCGCGTTCGGCTAAAAATGCTCTCTTTAACACCATTGAAAAAGAATGTAGTCAAAATTCGTTAGAGGCAAGGTACGATCGCTTGATAGCTTGTAAAATGAAGTAAAAGAATGAACATTTGTTGCGAGCAAAGCGATCAAAAAAAATTAAAAAGAAAGGTTTTAATCAGGGCTCGCGAATTAATTTCCTAACGTGGAGGGGCCGAAAACATCGTGACTAAGGAGGCGCAACCATGTTTTGCGCCGACAGGAGAAAATTTCTATTTTAACTCTCTGATGTGCTTAAATACGACTCCATTTCAGATTAATTTTGCCAAGAAATCAGGTTATCAAAAGTCTACATCATGGGTAAAAATTTCTTTGAAATAAGTTTCTTTTTATTTGCAAAATCGTGGTGAAGTCATGGCCGCCTCCTGCCCCCAGTGACTCTGGCCCTGGCCCTGGTCCTGGATCAGTCATCATGCATAACCATGGTTTTATCTGAAACAAACACGGGGGGATTAGAGTTATTTAAGATTCGAGGGCCAATACCAATGTTTGGCCCGAGCGAAAAAATCTGGAAATTTAAGGTGTCTAGATTGCTAGAAAGTGCATCTAAATCATGAATCGTTTTATAAAATAGAGAATTTGAAAGTTGCTGATTTTTTTGTACACCTTCACCTGGCATCCCTTGAATTTGGAATAGGTGCGCACCTTGGGGTTTTCTACAAACTGTGAAAAGGAAAAATTCACGCGTCCACGCAAAGAACAGGGCAGATTCACGCATTCACGCAATAGAAATATGGATTTTCACGTTCACGCAAGTTTTTTCAATTCACGCATTCACGCAATTTTTTTTCGATTTTCACGCATTCACGCAACCAAAAAGCCCATTCACGCATTCACGCAAACCGCTGGGGGGGCCCTTAAATGGTTTTTTAGCGCAACTGCATTTTTGAAAAATTGAAACATTTTTTTTTTTGTTTTTTTTTTGTTTTTTTTTTTAATATTATGTATTGTATGTTAGTTTTCTCAGTCACTTTCTCTTTCGTCCTTTCCCGTACAGACGGCTGCACGGACTTTAGGTGTCGAATCGGGTTCTGGGCCTACTTTTTGAAAATTTGTGTTTTTTGATACTTGTATTTTGTCGTTTGTCTTGTTCTTGTCTGTTGTTTACCCTTTTTTGTTTCTTTGTATTTGTGTGGGAGTTTTTGTTTATTTTTCTATGGTTGTTAGTTTGTTTGGACTGCGGGTCGGTTCAGGGTTATGGAATCTGGGGGAGGCTGTGTGTTGGACGTCCTTAAAACATGCTGCGCCTGTCGCAAGTCTCCAGATTGCATTGGTTGGGTTTTTGAGTGGTTTTTGGTGTTTGGGTCTTTCTGTTTGGCTTTTTAAACTTTATGTCTATTGGTTTTTTGGTTCTTTTTCGCTTAAAATTCTCATTTCTCGACAGGATGTTTGATTGGTTTCATTTATATATTTAGAAAAATTCAAAAAAATGGAAAAAAAAAAACGTATAATTATAAAAATATTAGTGCCTTTTTATGTTTCATCTTTATTTTATTTAGTATTTTCAACACTTTCTCTCCTTGAGGTCAGATCTCTGATCTTCACCATATATATAGTCTAGAAGTATAAAACCTTTAACTACTCAAAATGGAAACAATAAAGACAAAAACCCACAAAACAAAAAGACAATACAAATACAACAAAAATCTAGAATGAACATTCACAGAAAATCAATCAGGTTGGAGTAGAAAAGGAAAATAGGATGACATAGAAATCCGTCAATGTAAAACTAGTGATCTAAAATGACTTTAAGGAAGAAAGTAACTCAATATGAGTTAAGATGGAAAGAAGTAACTCAATATGAGTCAAAAAATATTTCAAGAAAACACATTATCTGTTCCTCAGTTTTCGACCTACACAGGATTTCGGCCATTTGTGAAAATATCCTCCTATATGATGGAAATAGGGTTGTGTAGGTAGGCCAAGCAGTGTTAATTAGACACCACCACAGATAAAAGATAGTAAAAAGATGTGTTTATTGAAAGTATAAAACGCGCGCAATAATATAAAATAAACTAAAACGTAAAAACCATATATAGAAAATTTTAAAATTAAAAAAAATCAAAATAACAATAAACATTTTCTATTCAGATCAGATGAATCCGTAACAAAAGATGAAACTTTGGAAGAAGAAACTAAGGACAACACAAATCACAAATTGGAATACCATAAAAGGCTCTTTTTACATATAATTTATTTTTGCGATCCATCAATGATGCTATCAAAGAAGGGGGTGGTGAACGACTGTTTGATTTGTACCGAGTAGCAGTTCTGTATTTCAAATGTTATGGAAGGAACAAATATGCCTACACTGTACTTGAATCCTTCTTCATTCTCAGCTATTTTCTCTTCTCAAATCTCAAACAATAATAGACACATAAGTTTATTGTATAGATCTTGCAGTGAACACGCCTTTAGTATTGAAATACATATACGTTACATTATAAAATAGAATTGGTTACAGTAAGTATTACAGTGGTCATTTGTGTAAATTTTAACATCACGCTAGCTAGTAATAATAAAAAATACTTTTTTAGAATGCATGGTTATTGTTAATATCCTCTAAAGTGATATACTTGTATTGTTGAAATAATTTTACATGTTCAAATTCATCAAATGAAAATATGTGTATAATTACGTAGAACTTGATAATAATTAAATTGTACTGTGACGAAGCATGTAGCGTAAAACCCCCAGCGGCTGTTTATTCTGGAGGAAACATTATCGCCGACCTTCGGAGGTTAAAGGTCCTCCCACTTTATAATGTGAAATATAACGTAAAAAATTCAAAACATTTTATAGTTTGGTTTCTGGTATAAAGTTCTTTTATGGTTTCAAATGTCCACGTTAGAGTGTCGAATTTTTGTAATGTAACGTATTTTGCAACTGTGTAATTCGAATGTATGTCTCAATGATAGTTGTGTCCCGGTATCGCTCCAGTAGTAGAACATCTCGATCATTGGGTCATGGTTGCCCAGCATTGATAAACAGGTTTTCCAGGTTCGGGAGCGTGTAAGAAACAGAAGTAGCATTAATGTTATAACAGTAGACTTGAATGTGAAACTTAACTTAGTTCAAAGCGTATGCAAGAGCGAGGATTGACAAGCTGACAAGCAGCTTCTTTAAAGCATATTGCGCATGCGCAGTTTGTTCCAGTCTGCGCAAGATGGTAGAATTTCGTACGAAAAACGCGGAGAAGCTCGATTTCCACCTTTCTTCGATCGTCGGAAATCACACTTCTCAGCTATTTTCTCTTCTCAAATCTCAAACAATAATAGACACATAACGCATAGTTTATTGGACAGATCTTGCAGTGAACACAAGGAAGGAAAGACAAACAGCGGAGTTTTTAAACATCATTTTCAAATTCCTAATTGTCTTGAAACTTTAAATCTGTTCAGTGGTTTGTCAAAAAAAGAAATAAAACGTTTTTCAGTTCATTGATACATAGTCATCTAGATCTCATAAACATCAATGATATGATCACTTGCAAGCATCAAAAAGGATATAAAAACAGCATTTTGCAAGAGCATACGAGATTTCTTAAGAATGTTATGTTGTAAAATCAATATACAGTGCAAGAGAATAAAAATTCTTTCCCATTTGAAGTGAGCAATGGCCAATAGTATGCAGACGGCCATAAAGGTACAAAAAGAATGTCTTTTCCTTGGCAGTTTTTTAAATGAGAGATAGTTCTTCCAATCAAATGTACTGGTGGACAAAGCCAATTAATTTCATTGTTTCCCCAGTGATAAGAAAAAGCGTTAACTCCGGATGATCCGGGACAAAATTCTCTTGAATTGAATCGCTCCACTTTTGCATTGAGGTTATCTGCAAACCTATCCACTGTAATAACTCCGAATTGACTTAGTACATAGTTAAAACTTTCCATGTCTATAGACCAATTGTCTGTATCGATGGATTTCGAGATCCTATCTGAAACACAGTTTTCGTCCCTAGGGATCCAATGTATTATTTATGACACAAAAGTTGAATATCTCGATCGTTACGTTTTGAAGATGTTGTTTTGTGCTACCAGATTTGATGATTTTGCAAGAGTTTTCATTGTCTGTGAACCATTCTATAGTTTCATTTTTAACGAATTCTGTAAGAGACTCCAAAACATTTTTAATAGCGAGCAATTCTCGAAAGGTGGAACTAGTTTTACTCTCTAATTCGTTGAAGCTTCCTTTCGCGATAATCTTTCCCAATTTTTAACTGTATATCCTCCATAACCAGTTTCACTGGCGTCAGAAAAAAAGATTTTTGTGATTTCGGGTTTGGTTTTGATAAATTATTTTTCCAAAAGTTCAGTTCATGCTCAACGGCATAAGGTAGAAGATGAATTTTATCCCAAGTATCATTAGACTCAACAAACTTATACATTTGTTTCGTGAATAGATAAGCAGGTGGACCAACAGCAACAGACATGGATATAATTTGACCTGCTATTTTTGAAATTTTTCTGGAAGATGAACAACCTTCTTGTAATGTAAAGATTATATCGGAATTGAGACGCTCTAATTTACTTCAGGAACTGTAAATGTCATTTTTGTTGTGTCTACAATAAATCCTAGCCACGATTTTCTTTGTTCTGGCCTGAGACTGGATTTTTGAAAATTAATAGTTAGACCTGCGGCCCATAAATCACAAAGGATAATGCTTCGGTTGGAAATAGCTTTGTCAAAATTTTTCTCACCTGCTATACCGTCATCTAAGTACATAACACATCTGATCCCAAGACGGCGCCATCTCTTTACTAGCTGACGCATGAGCTTTGTAAAAATCCAGCAGGCAATATTTAATCCAAAAGGCAGGACACAAAAAGAAAAATATTTTGTTACACCTTTGAAGCTCCACGAGAAACCGAGAAAACTCTGAAAGTCCTCATTAATCGGTACGTGATGATAACAAAATCCTCTTTCTCAAAAACTTCTGCAGCAGTCTTCAAATCCTCATATTTAAATTTCGATGGATCGATAAAAGAGTTGATGTGCCTCAAATCAATAACAAGTCGTAATTTTTCATTCTTTTTTGCTACAGTCAAAGGATTCACACAAAAAGGAGCTTCTTTTACTTGCTTGATGCGACCATCCTTAATTAGTTTTTCGATCGACTCTTCAACAAAAGCTGCATTGTTCAGACTTGAAGCGTTGTTTTTTGGCATAAAAAGAAGGAGGAGTGCTCACAAATGGCAATTTATATCCATGATCTGTTATATTAGACAATAGAGATGGTGTTTTTAATTCGTTTTTCCAAAAGCTTGAGAATTGTGATGTTTTCTCAGTGACGGGGTATTCCTGTGATCATTTGAACTCCCAGAACTCTGAATTAAATGACAAAGTAAAAATTGCAAAACAAATTCGCTGTATGAAAAAGTGTTTAAAAACACATAAATGAGAAAAACAAATTGTATCTTTATCAAATATAACGCAATTTTTTCCCGAAAATTAACGAACACGTAGTTCTTCAAAAAGAAACTGTCCAGCTTTGAATACATTTATTCATTTATGAAATTAAATCATTTCCCAGTTCGACTTTTTGATGTTGAAGTAGATGATCTTTTTGATGACGACGATGAAGAGCTACTTTTAGTGGAAGGAATATGAGGGCTTTGTTTTTTGAGCAAAAGGACAAAAAGTTGACAAATGACCGATACGTTTACAGTTGTAACAAGTTATTTCATCCATCCTTCTGTATTTACTGTCTTTAGGCTTGTTTTCTTGTTCCATTTTGGCCTTTATCTGCTCAGCAATTTTACGAGTTTTACGAGCGTCCTTTAAATGCTTTTCCTGAATGTCTCCAGACGAAACCAAAATATTCCTTTTATAATGTTTAAGCACTAGCCAGCCCTCCCTGTCAGCGATTTGTAAGTGTTGCAACCTTTCTTCTAAAAGTTTCTTACCTTTAGTCAGGAAGTTTTTTGCAACATCAAAATCTTTCTCTTCCAATGCCTCCAAATTGTCGTCCACATTCTCTAATACTTGAGTGGTGTGCTGGAACTGTTCCTCGTGTCCTTTCTTATTGAAATGAATTTGGTCATAGCTTCTCTTCTTGTCTAATCTTGTTTTCAGTTTTTCAATAGCTTTAGATTGATCTTGTTTGAACTCTTCATTCATATATTGTCGGACAGCGTCCTTTATCGCTTGATTTTCTTTCTTAGTTCAAGGCGTATGCAAGAGCGAGGATTGACAAGCTGACAAGCAGCTTCTTTAAAGCATATTGCGCATGCGCAGTTTGTTCCAATCTCCGCAAGATGGTAGATTTTCGTACGAAAAACGCGGAGAAGCTCGATTTCCACCCTTCTTCTATCGTCGGAAATCACACGAATCCAAATGGAACCATCATCAGCCTTCAGCCTGATTTGGGAACGCTTTATAAATAAGCATGGGTTGAAAGGATACAACATAAGTATGGATTTACATATGGAGCACTTAAATAATTTAAAATTGAGCTGCTACGTGATCTACGTGGCAATGTGAATCGGGAAAATGCTGAACGAGTTTCCAAGGCAGTCAAAAATCTTAGGACTATTGTAGAAAACTTTGAAAAAGAAACAAAAATAAAGGAGCAAGCCTCTTCAAAAAATAAAGCAAAAACTTTGGAAGATGTACGAAACCTTGCCACGCAGCTGATGGAACAAAATGTATTTGATCAAGGCAAAGATTTGATTCAGAGCTATGAGTCATTTCTACAATTCAATCCCCAGACTCTTTCGAAATTAGACATTGACAAATCATTGAAATGGGGAAAAAGTAAAAAGGAGGAGTGCAAGCTGCTTTATTCATGAACAATATTTTTTTCTCTCAGTTTTCTAGATATCACTTTGACAATTTAAATTTGTTTGTTAGAAGGTGTGTAGATAATAAAAAGAAACGAGCTTGAACTCAAAACTGTTTGCACCTCTCAAATAAGTATAAATGATTTATGTCATACAAACAAAATAAATAAATAAATACTATAAATCATGCGGTTTCAATTTCTAAGGCGGTGGTTACACGTAGCCGGGTTGAAATAAAAAAATATTTCACCCCGGGGTGAAATTCACTCCGGTCTATGAAGAAAACACTGTTTCCGGTCCTGAGGACCGGAGTTAAAATCTTTTTGAGAATTTTTTTTGCAAATTTTTGCAGATTTTCACATGTATACACAATTTCTTTCCCCCCCGGGTTGAATCTAAAAGTTATGCACGATAAGTGTGCACTCTTTTTTCTTTTACCTATATAGTTTTTGAAGGAATTCTTCAATCTTTACAAATTTGGTATCATTGGAAAGATATTAGTGAATGGAAAAATTTGAAATAAAAAAATCTTTAAAAAAATTCTAAAAATGAAGATGAAAATGAAGAAGAAAAAAATGAAGATCTTGTAGAAAAGTGCTGTAACTATCATTTTCACTGAAGTGAATCCTTGATCATCGAACGTCATCACTGTGAAAAATTTTCTCAAAAATAATTGCATTTTTATTCCTAATTTCCCGATTCCCTGATTTTTTTCCTGACTGTTTTTTTAATCTGTTTCTACCGCATTCTAGACGCTTCAGGTTGACAGCTATGCACACTGCATATATTAAGTTATTTGATATAATAGAGGCCACTAGTGCGTCTACTCAAATCTATTGTGGTTTGTTGTTTCGGACGTTATTTAATGAGAGAATGATAGTCATAAGTGAAATTTTGCAGTGAATATTAGGCTTTAGCCAAAGTTCAGAGCGCTTTAATTAAAAGAGTTGTTAGCTTTAAGTGAAAATGAAGGAGTTTTAAAAATGCCAAAATTAACAAGAAAGAAATGTTAAAGAAAACCATCCTTAAAACTGAAAGTTTCAAAAGTAAAAAATACTAACTTGAGTAAATGTAAAATAGCTAAACATTTGAAGGCTTCAACTTAAATAATTTGTTTACACACCAAAGCACAAAAGCTAGATGTGGAAGCTTCAAAAAGATAACCTCATATTCAGATGGTGTTATTTCAAAGCTCTAAAGAAGCAATGAAAATACACCATCTGACAAATTTGGTTTGTGGTTTGTGCAGGGACCGCGCTTAATTAAAAAACTCCTGGCAAAAACTAAAAACAAATACAAATTTTCAAATGTTTTGGGCACAATTCAAAAAGTTCTATCACTAGACACTGCGTAATTCCTCAGATGGGTTTTTCATCATGCCTTTAAGAGTTTTAACATACTAAAGAAAATTCACCAAGACGAGACAATTCATGTGTTCTACAGACAGATCATCTGAAAAATTTGGGTCGGCCGATCAGTAAAATAGATTTTTATTTCAATTGAATTATCAGTTCTGTAGAACAACAAATTTAATTTGTCTTGCCTAAGCTACTAAAAAATGTAGTTTCACTATGTTTTAAAAATCTTTATAAAAAAATAAAATGTCAGCTAAAAATGTAGTTACACTATGTTTAAAAATCTTTATAAAAAAATAAAATGTCAGCTTGGTACACAAAATACAAGATAAAAACGTCACAAATTGAGATATGCATGACCATTTTGTTATAGAATTGCTGACAGCAAACATCAAAGAGGTAAGATAAATTCAATTCAAGTGTTTTAAATAAAAAAACAGTGCAAAAACTTTTAATTTCAAATATGAATAGAATATAAGCGAACTAAAGAAAGCAATGATAAAATCATTTAAAGTTAAAGAAAACAAAACCAACAGGGTTAAAAAGCCAGGTCTTACTAAATCAAATCTTCTGGATGGTGTTCTATCTTTGTGATTATTCGCTTCTTATCATAGTGTATGTCCACTTCTTCCAGTTCTAATTCTTCTTCCAGCACGTGCAAGGGATTTGAGATTAGATTTACCACCACTGAGTTTGAAAAACTCTTCTAAACATGCTGGAAACGCGGTCAACTTAACCTGTCTGGAATCCTTTTCAACAGTAACATTGACAGTGTAGGTGACTGTACACCGTTTTTGTAAGAGATCCTCACCACAATGACTGCATGTTATATCATCCGCGTCTTCTTCCTTTAGGTGTATTTTTTGCGGCATTCAGCAAGAGGACAAGACACATAGCTTTCTGGTTTGACTGAAAGCATGGTCGGACAACATACTCGTGTTGACTGAGAGATTCCAGGGTGTTTTGACCAATCATACACTTGCTTTCCTTGAACTTGAAATTCAGATGTTGTTGTTGTTGATATTTTCATCAGGCTGTTGAACCAAGTAACTGCTACGTTTGTTATTCGATATGTTTTATTTTCTTCTAAACTTTGGATCTCTATCAACTGTGATTGCCATACAGTGAAGTTCATTTGCTCTGACGAATCATCAATGATTTTGGCTTCCGGCAAGGTTTTGACCGATCGATAAGAGTTTACATTCTTCTGATAGTCCAACCACCTAATCTCACCTGTGATGGTAAATAGTCCAGATGGTGGGCACTTTTGGACTTCAGCAATCAAAAGTTCCTTTTTTCATGTACAGCAAAAGTTTCATCCTCTGTTAATTCTGCACCGAAAGACGGATTAAAAAACTGTTTTCCAGTCTTGATTGGTGAAAGTTGGCTCATTTTGATTGGAACTGCATCACTTTGAAGTTGCAGAAATTTGTTATGGGAATGAGTGTCATCACTCATAACCCTCACCTTGGATCGGCAGGTCGGAGAGTACTTTACATCAATGTCAAAGTATGTGTTTTTGTTGCTGGCAGAGACAACTTCATCATTAACATTAACCACATACCCAGATAGAGCTAAGAATGAAAGTTGAAAAACAATGAATATTTTTATATAAGGCTGATGGAAATGCATCTTGTGTTTACCGTATGGTTGACTTTCTGAATTAGATGCAGCCAAGTTGTCATTATTTATTAAATTGGAACACCTGCATCATTTGGATAGAATTGGTCATTTTGACATTTACGCTGCATTTATGATGTTCAGGATTAGCCAAACTGGCAGTAATGAGTTAAAAACACTGACTGTTTGTTTTGATTTCAATCTTTTTTTTTGAGCAGGATAAAAGAGAAATAATGACAACTTCATGCAGCAGGCTTTCAGACATACAAGGTGGCTTATGGTGAACATAAGATTTAATTCCATCAGCAGCTAAAAGGCTAGAAATCCCAAGGCTAAAAGTAGTCATATAATAAGTTAATACTTAGATTGCATGTCACTGTATCAGAGTTAAGAAAATACTTTTGGTGTTAGTTATCTTATCCTCTATTCTTGGGTATATACATTTTTTCTAAATTATAAGTTATTTTGTTTAGCTAGTTTATATAATTTTTGTAATTTCTTTGTGTTTTTTCTAGGTTACCCATGTAATTAGAGAAATTAAACTTTTTTAGGGTTTTCTTGCAAAAATATATTCAATTCTACTGATAAAATGGATTTTCTAGCTTTTTCTGCCCTTTGGCCTTTTGTCTCTAAAAAAGAGGTCCAGTCCAGCCAACCTCTGAAAAAGACTATTTTGCTAGCTTTTCCAGCCTTTGTAACCCCTGAATCATAAAGAAAATCGTAACATATCCAAGAAAAATGTTCTTACTTAAGTTGTTACTGTTTCTGCTGCTTGTTGGAGAATTGTATTGGAGCCTTTGCCTTTTTGGAGTTGAAGGATGATCCTCTTTGACTGGAGTTTTGTTTTCCATTTGCTTTTTTGGAGTATGAGAATCTTCTTTGACTGCAGTTTCGTTGTTTTCCATTCTGTTAATAAAAATTGGTCATATAATTTATTATAAATCAAAAAGTTGTTATATTCATGAAATTTTATATTCCATTGAAATTTAGTAGGAAGCATTCATCTTAGTATGTGCTGCAAGTTTTGCACTGAACAATTTGTAGGTTTCAAGAAGCTAATAATATTGGAAATGAGCATAGAAAAGAATCTTTCATTTATTTACCTCTAATTATCCGGTTTATCTCTGACGCGTGTATGCTTGGGAATGGTTAGAAGGAAAAGGATTAGTTGTTAGTTCCATGCTGCAATCAAGGTACTACCCACAATTCCTTTTGCGTCTCAATTAAGAATTATTATTACAAATGTACTTATTATTTGCAAAGTCGGGTAATCGAGATTTAACACCTACGACCTGCGTAGAAGTGTCACAAATCAAGAACTCCATCGTATAGAAAAGGAGTGGTCTGGGCGGATGCAGTTGAGAAAAATTGTCGCGCGGTCTATGATTCATTCTCCCTTCCGCTGCGCGTGATCTAAAATAGATTTGTCGTCTCCGGGACATTATAATCTTTCGATTTTATTTTCAAAAAGTGGATATAATTTACTCCCCAAATTTTGACACAACACAAAAAAGACTTCCATAAAACTCAAATGTTTTTTTGAATAGTTCAATTTATATTGAGACGATTAGTTTATCTGAGACGTAAACTTGTGAAACATTATTATGTACTAGCCGGTACCCGGTGTCGCACGCCGGTTTAGCTGTTGCTGAACGCATTTTAAAGTCCTTTGGATGTTGGGAAGCTGGCTTAAAATACGATGAAGTCAAAATTAAAGGGAAAAATGATCTTCAAAGTTTGACTCTGTCCCTCCCAGGTCACGTATCTTTTAACCATATTTTGAAAAAGATTTTTAAATTGTTGCAAAAATGATCAGAAAGGGCGTTATTCAAACAAACTATACCATTTAGACCATTGCAATTAGATTTTTTTCTTGCTTCGCTCGCTTTACATTTGCCGTACTTGTTGATGATTAGGAAAATTTTGATGTCAAGATAAGAGGAGTGAAATTATAGACATGACACGAGATTCGTCGAAAAAAGGCAGCCCGTGGGTACTTAGGCAAGAGAAGGATACGGGCATGAGCCGTTCTTAAGGATGCCTTTTTAAAAATGGCAGTCCCTGTAAGGGTTGGAAAAATCAGAAAATCAAACTACAGTCCCACTAAGAGTCGGTAAAAATAGGGAAAAAAATTCAACTTTTTACCCCCAGAAATATAGAAATTTAATCAAATTAGTCCCAATAAGGGAAGTAAACTTCACAAAATTTCGCTTGTTTCTTCTTCTCTCTAGTCTCGCTAAGGGTCCAAGGGCCAAAAGTCAAGCAGCTAGGCACCTTCGTCATAACTTTTCGAATTCAACAATGAATGACTTAGATTTACAGCAATATAATTATCGACATAGATGTTTATAAGTCCCTTTTTACGAAGAAAGATCTCTTGTTTTACCGCCTTTCGAATGTATTGTTAATGTTGCTGTTTAGTTGTTCCAACAAACTTGTCTTGTGATTCTTATGTTTTAAATGTTTTAAATTTGTTCTTTTCTAAAACAGATTTTGTTTGAAAGATTTTCTTTTATTTTGTTTTGAAACGAATTCGAATGTCTCAAATCAAATAAGGAAAAAACATAAGAGGCGGGCTCGGGCACGTCTGGGCAGATATTATAATCTATCAATCAAAACAAACTTATCGAACAACTCAAAGTCTTTATAAAACGGCGCGAATCTGATTTAACACATTTGTGGAGCAAGAAGCAAAAGTCATCTTTTAAAAAAACAAAACATTGCTTGCGAAAACGAAAGTGACACACAAAAAACAAACAAAATGACATACAGACTACGGCTATTAATATATAGACTAGCCGGTACCCGGCGTCGCACGCCTGTTAAGCTGTAGCTGAACGCATTAAAAGTCCTTTGGATGTTGAAGCTCGCTTGAAAGCAAGATCAAATAAAAAGAATTAAGGAGACATTCGAGTTATGGAGACTTCACTGTACTATGGATAGTCCATTTGGGCGAGTTTTTTTTGGGAAAACCTTTAAGTTGTGTCCCCTGTGACTTAATTTTCTTCAAGTCGAAGTGAAGCACGACGTTATTAGAACATCAATCATAAATTTATTGCAAATCTTAAAGGATGGTCAAGCAAAGACCAAATAAAGCGCAAACAAATTATTAAGGGTCAGGCAAATCGAAAAGTTTCTAAAAATACCGAGAGTCCTCGGTATTTTTAGAAACTTTTCGATTTGCCAATACCAAGTAATCAAGTCATTGCATAATATTAGCTAAGACAGTGTTATATAATCGAAAAATTGAGAAAAAAGTTTCGCCGAGATTAAATTATTTGGCATTTTCCCAAAATAACCCCTAAGTTCATCCAAATCCTTTTAAATGAGTGTAAATTTTAAATAACTGTTAGTTCTCAAAGTTAAAAACGCTTATAATAAGTTCCTTGAACGTTTTAGGTACATTTTAAGAGGCTCATAACAATGATTGGGCAGGTTGTATGTCAAAAAGATAAAATATCATTATCTGTAAGTTAGTAAATCTTCTATCTAGCTTTGGCTGTAAAAATACATTTAAGAAAAAATAAATAAATAAAAATTTAAAAAATTTACAAAATAAATATATTGTCTGGATAATTTTCTTTTTTAAGATGATAATATTAGGAATAAGAATAAAGTTTTGATAAAATAGAATTCCTTAAACAACTGTTTACATTCTTATCAATGATTGAATGTACAATAAATTTAGCCTTGATCTTTAATTTCTATGACTATATGACTATACATTGTTGTGACGTGAAGTCTCCTTTCTACAGAAGACGGGAGAACAGAAATGAATGCAATAATTGATTTTGAAATTCATAAGGGAATGAGTTGAATTGAGCTAAAAAAATTGGGGTAGGTTCGTTAAGTAGTTGAGTAAATGCCACCTCAGTGGTTCGAAAAATAATCAATTGAGGAGGAGAGTAAGGCATGATACCGTAACGCAACGCTGTAGATTCTTCAGGAAGGGTATAAAAAATTTATAGAAAAAATAAAAATAAATACATAGAACTCAAAAAAGTATTCTAACATGTACTACAACTATACAAACAATCCAACGAAACGCAACAAACAACCAAACAAATACGACACAAACGATCATTTCTGTCCTTCACCGTAGTGTACGGCGAGAACCGCGAAGATGACGACGATGAGGCTCGGGCTCTGGAATTGTATGCGCTCACTAAAAGAAAAGTATGGAGGACAGTTTTATTGTTGTAAATTTATCACAAGATACTGTAAAAGCTGATGAAAAAAATGCCAGCAATAAATGAGTTTTTGAACTATTTCATCAATTAGTCAGTGGGCCATTTGGGTCGTTTTTCGATGACTTGTAACAGAAATTTAAAGTTTAAAATTAAACAAATTTTGCAGCAAAAATCAAACTTCAAACTTAAAGATATCTTGCAATCTAGACACGAAAACCCTATAAACAATACCATTTCAAAATAGTACTTTTAAATGTCTACTTTTCAAACCAAATTTGAAAATGTCAAACTTCTTGCATAGCTGCATCAAGAAAAATGGCTGATTTTGGGCCATTTTAGGTTAACTAAATATTGAAGTTTTGCAAATGACCCCATTTTCATTCTTCAGATGGAAGTCGAAATTCCCTTTCCAGAACTTTTTTAAAATTGTGTTTACAGAGATTTGTACTGAAAAAAACAGGTCATCAAAAATGGCCAAAAAAGGGCCCGAAACTATTCCTACTGACTGACTCATGGTCAGCCTACCGAAACGGTAACAAAATCATGTAATTTTTCTTACCGCTCTCTAGTTTTTTTTTAGCTTTGAGAAGCTCCTTGAGCTCCTCCCGGGATTTGGCAACAATGCCAAGTATCAACCGTGCTGTAAGGAAAACAAAAATAGTCATAAAAGAAAAACAATAGGGTAGTAAATTGGTGTTGTGAAAAAGGTGTTGCGTATCAAAGCCCTAAAATTTGGGTTTTTTAATCTAAAAATGTAATGAAATTTCCCAAGAATTGTAAAGTGAACAAAATCACAATAGAGATTTAAGAAGCTTGTGTACCAAAATGAATAGATGTGACAATGATCAAATCCAAAATAACAGAATGTAAATGTCTTACTGTGGTCATCAATTTCATTAATGACTGACCCCCCGTCAGTCTGGGTCGAAGAAGACTTCATTCGAGGGGTCAGTTTTTTTGTTTGGCATTCTTGATCCTTCATGAAGGAGTTTTTAATCAATATATTGCCCATTTTTATTATTCGATTTAATTATTACTGAAAAAAAGAAGATAAGTATAACAAAACTGAACCAGATAAAATCAGTAAGTAGTAAACAAACAAATACAATTCGAGTAAAGGTTTAACAATTACCAGGGCTCAATCTCAGTTTTAATACAAATCATCATTAATCAAGCCCTGGGATAAGAAATCGTCATTGGTTGTGCTAATTGCAAAGGGATGGATATGAATTCAGTTTTTAAAAGTGGGAAGATGAAACATGCAAAACGAAATTCGTTTATACTGCTTGTGTCAGAGAACATCGTGGTTCAGTCGCAGATGAATTCCAAAAACAAACCATTTGAAGTGGTTTGTCTCCCATATGGAATGGGGATCTCATTGAAGGTTCTCCAGTCAAACTTGGGTAGTGATGGAACTTGTTGACATGAATCTTGAGCAGGTTGGTAATTATATACAGAAACACAATCTCATTATAGAAAAACTCAACAAACGATTGAAATGCAAAAATCATTAGCCAATCAAATTTTCTTTGTCCAAGTAGTTATTATTCCGTTTACATCCTAAGTAGATCATGAAAAATAAAGTAGGAGGTAAAATAAAATCAGAATCTGAGGGTATACAACATTTTTTGTATAGCATTTGCGTCTAGCATACCCTTGTTGGAATGAATTACAAATTTGAACTTTAACACAGTTGAATGCACGTGTGCGAGAAAAAGCAACATACAGTTGTCCGTGTGAGAAACATGGTCGACGCAAAAATATACCAACTTTTTCATAAGTTTGCCCCTGGCTTTTATTGATTGTAACAGCATAAGATAGCCGTAATGGAAACTGGACCCTTTTCAGTTGAAATGGTAAATTTGTGTCGTTGGGACAAAATGTGATCCTGGGAATCAAAGTTCTTTGACCAGCAAAAAAACCAGTAAGAATTTCTGCATCAATGACATTGTCTTGTAAATTACAGACCTTGAGACGCGTTCCATTACAAAGACCATCTTTCAGGGACAAATTACGAAGTAACATTACCACAGACCCCACTTTAAGATTTAACTTGTGTCTAGGCATTCCACTTGGGGTAATTGAGTTTAGAAACTCTTGAGGATAAAGATCAACTTCCTCCTGTGTATCAGCAACCACCGAATCAAAACTGAAATAAGTACAGACATCCCCCGTCTGACGTTGCAAAATTCTTTCATTGATTTCCAAGGCTTCTTCATTTGTTGGAGTTAAAATCACCCGTTTTGTTAGGTCCTCACCATCTGCAAAATTTCCGAAGATTTGTTGAATCAGATCAGAGTCTTTAGGGAGCACACATTGTTCTGGAATTTCGATGCACCCTAGATATGGTTCGTGAGCTTTCATTGGCAAAGCACCCTCACCCAATCGCAAAAGAAAGTTGGAAAATTCTTGCTCCCCGATACCTGTCCGCATGTTTTGATTCAAATGAAATACTTGTGCTAGAGGCCAAAGAGGACTTCTTTTCAAGCAACTTTCAACAACCTGGGCTGGACTTCCTCTTTTTACGACCGGAAGGGTTTGTCGAAAGTCGCCACCTAACAAAACAACTTTTCCAGCAAATGGTACGCCACTGTTACAAATATCCCTCAACATTCTATCTACAGCTTCAAGAGCATGTTTGGGGATCATTGATGCTTCGTCGAAGATAAAAATATCTTGATTCCTCAAAAATTCTGCATGGGTACTATTGGGTTTCACACTACATGTAGAACCATCATTAACAGGTACCGGCAACTTGAAAAGACTGTGGCACGTCTTCCCCCCATCAAGAAGTGTTGCAGCAATACCTGTCCAGGAGGAGGTGGAAACAGTGAAAGATTGAGCTCTGGCCTCCTTTATAATGTAGTTGTAGGTGTACGTTTTACCGCAACCACCAGGACCATCAATAAAAAACAGCTTAGCAGAGTTGAAATCATTATTTGAAAGAGCGTTAATGACAGCATCAGCTATAGTGGTTTGAGCCTCATTCAAGGATGGCCTAACACGGTCGGCTTCCACTCGATTAGCAGCAGCATTTGGTTGTTCCTGAACAATCTCTATATCAAAATCAGGCAGATTGAAATCTTGTAAAGACTTTCCAAATTGATGGAGCATGTTTGCAATGTTAGATAAAGTCATTTGCTCAGCTTGCAATTCACTATGGTGGCGTAAGAAGTCTTGTATCATGTGCTCCTTAAAACTCTCCCATAGCTCTGCCGGGTTATTTGGCTCACCATGAATGAGGATGGTGCAAAACGTTCTTCGAATTTTGACTGGTGTGGCAACATGAACTACTTCATTCAAAGTCTCAACCCAGATATTATCATCAGCTAAAAGACCCCTTGCTAAACATGCCTCTCTGAAAGTTGGATAGACTTCCCCGTCAAAAGTTCTCAAGTATTCAAAGGATGTAGCACCTGGAACGTGTAACAACAAAACTCTTAGAAAATATCTTTCACCTTCACGTATACCTGCATTATACATCCGACTGATTACTGTTCCATGGCCTCGCTCTCTTACTTTCCACTTGTTACCATTTCTAGATTTGATAAAGACGTAGTCATAGGGAATGTCAGGATATAGAATTTGCCTGGCAGTAGGATCATTTTGGTTCAGCAAAAACCAAGCAGTCAACATAGTCTCATTATTGCCAGCTCTATCAGCTGCATTTTCTTCTTCGCCTTCCCTAAAATAAACACGCTGAAAGTTAGGTAAATGTACCGCCAACCTGATAACAGTATGACTCTGAGTGTGCATAGGAAAAGCGAATAAACGCCAACATGCTTCTGGAGCAGAAACATACCGTGCATCAAGAAAAGTTCTAATCTCATCATGATCTATTCTCTCTGCAATCTCAATATGGGCTGTGTCATGGCCTTTGTAGATGTATTTGTAAAGATATTTGACAGCTTTAATGGAAACACAGGCTTCCAAGTTAATGTGAGCATTATATTTTTTGCACAAATAAGGACAATATGGCACGACCCATCTATTATCAAGATCAAGATTCCTTACTCTAACAGTACGGCCATTGTCAGGTCTATGATAAGAAGGATAGCCATCCACATTCATAACCGTTTCATCGTTAAAAGATTTTGGAAAACCTTTTGAGCAACTACCATCAATCATACACGGGCTACGGTCATTCAAAGCACCACATGGTCCATGAATCATGTTGGACTTGATGATCTCGTAAAGCTCAGGTTCAGTTTCTGGATCAGGGAGCTGTGCACAAATCAAGCGGTCAATATCATCTGCATTTCTCAACTTAAATTCAGCTGCAAAATGAATCAAAATATGTGCATGGGGAAGACCACGCTTTTGGAACTCAATCACATCAACACGGGCAACAACCATTCCAAGAATACCATCCTGCATTATTTCCTTTTTCATGGCAAATAACTTCATGCGAAACACACGAGTAAGTAAATCAGGCCTGTCGTGCGCTTTCTGATTGGGAAGTAAGTTCTCAGTTACCTCACGCCATCTAGGATTACACGTGAAAGTCAAGAAGGCATCTGGCTTTCCATGCTTAGAAACTACAGCCATTGCATCCAAGTAAAGCTGGTGCATGGCTCTGGGAGACCCTGAAAAGGTTGAAGGCAAAACAATAACATGACCTGCATTCAAGTTTCTTTGTTCTGCAGCATTTTCAAGATGGTCAACTAAACCTTGATAACATTCGGCCCTTAATTGTTGCTGATTGTGACGAAGAAAGTCCAACCTTGAACCTTCAACTTTTGTGTAAGCATCCACCAAAAATTGCTGAAATAGCCTACCTGACAAATGGAGTGCAGAGAACCCCCTTCGGATAGCTAACCGATAAACATAATGCTCAAGTTGTGTCACATGATTCCTGGTCCTTGTTGCCCTCTCAGCTACGTGAGGCATATTCATATCCCAGCCCAGATCACCTCTTGGAAAAAGTAATGGATAGATATATGGATCAACTACGCTAGATGTTGATGGTATACTTTGCAAATGATGGTTTCGTGGATAGACAACAATATTCCTACCAGCTGGTGGAGCACCATCTTCTCCTGTGAAGATGGCAGCCACCTCTTCATGCAAAGGCGCATTGCCACGCCTTTGATCGTGCCCCTCTCTCATTACCATGGTTATCCTAGAAACTGGACGGTTTTCAGCTATAGCACGATTTTGTTCCTCTTGTTCAACCTGTTTCATGTGCTTAAAAGAAGCAGCATAAGGATTTACTGTTTCAAGAACATCCTGGATTAAAGCCATAGTGGCCCTATTACAATCAACTGCAGATGGATTCTGCATTCTCAAATCTAAAGCTTGTGCAGCTTCAATGATATACAATTGAGCATATTGTGGTTGTTCTTCGTTAGGAAAAAGAGTACCGTAGCGATGACAAATTTGTCCACAAATTCTAAATGTTGGAGGACCAATGCCTGGAGGAGGTCTCAAGTTGGCAGAAAAAGACCCAAAAGCAAAAGTGTTATTGTAAATACGAATTTTTTTCGAAACTCCTTGGCCTCATTTGAATCATCAGTGAAAAGATGTTGAAGTTGAGGTGGAAAAGGTTCTAATTGAGGCAGGGAAACTTTGCCTTTAGAGCAACACTTGAATTCATCTTCTTTTTCAAATTTCAAGGCCCCACAAAACTCACAAACATGGTTAAAAGCTCCTAAATAGTGTTCATCAGGAAGGGGGTTACCAATGTGAGCTAAATTCAAGCGCCTTGGTCTGCGGTGCCGGGCATTATCCCCTCTACGCCTATGTGCAATCTGTGCCTCATTTTCGTTTTCACGAATATTTCTGTTTCGCTCTACATTTGCTTGCCTCCTTTGACGCCCTTGCTCAATATTTTCATTTGCACGCCTATTCCTTTGAATTTGAGCATTAATATTCCTTCGCCTATGCTGTTGTCCTTCATTTTCATTTGCACGCCTGTCTCTAGCTCGCTCTAATTCAACTTGTCTGCGCTCCTGCGTCTGCTGCTCATTTTCATTTGCACGCCTGTCCCTAGCTTGCTCTAATTCAACTTGTCTGCGCTCCTGCGTCTGCTGCTCATTTTCATTTGCACGCCTGTCCCTAGCTCGCTCTAATTCAACTTGTCTGCGCTCCTGCGTCTGCTGCTCATTTTCATTTGCACGACTGTCCCTAGCTCTCTCTAATTCAACTTGTCTGCGCTCCTGCGTTTGCTGCTCATTTTCATTTGCACGCCTGTCCCTAGCTCGCTCTAATTCAACTTGTCTGCGCTCCTGCGTCTGCTGCTCATTTTCATTTGCACGCCTGTCCCTAGCTTGCTCATTTTCAAGTTGTCTGCGCTCCTGTGTCTGCTGCTCATTTTCATTTGCACGCCTGTCCCTAGCTCGCTCTAATTCAACTTGTCTGCGCTCCTGCGTCTGCTGCTGATTTTCATTTGCACGCCTGTCCCTAGCTCGCTCTAATTCAATTTGTCTGCGCCCCTGCGTCTGCTGCTCATTTTCATTTGCACGCCTGTCCCTAGCTTGCTCATTTTCAAGTTGTCTGCGCTCCTGTGTCTGCTGCTCATTTTCATTTGCACGCCTGTCCCTAGCTCGCTCTAATTCAACTTGTCTGCGCTCCTGCGTCTGCTGCTGATTTTCATTTGCACGCCTGTCCCTAGCTCGCTCTAATTCAATTTGTCTGCGCCCCTGCGTCTGCTGCTCATTTTCATTTGCACGCCTGTCCCTAGCTTGCTCATTTTCAAGTTGTCTGCGCTCCTGCGTCTGCTGCTCATTTTCATTAGCATGCCTATTCCTAACCCGCTCTAAAGCAAGTTGTCTGCGCTGCTGAGTCTGCTGTTCGCATTTTCAGCAGCAGTTCTTCTACCCCTCTCAGCAGGCACCCCTTCATCATCATCAATCAGGACATTTCGATTATCTTGGCTCATTTTTGGGAAGGATTTTTACTCTGCACATGACTGAGTAAAATTTTTAATACACATATTATCTGGCCTGCTATAAACATGAGCTACCTAGGATATGAAAACAAATAATAACATACTCATACTTTGAACATAGCTCGAAGAAACACTTAATTTTGAACTGGTATGACAGTGATTTTTTTATCCAAAACCATTCCCAATTCTCTCTATCAACAAGGCAAAGGTTATTAGTGAACTTTTAGTTAATCCAGCCAGCTCCAGCAAAAATCAAATGAAAGTGAAGGTATGTAGATTATGAAAATAAGAAATTAGCAGTTGTGACGGGTGTTGTATTGTTCCGCATCTTGGTGGATACAGTCAGCAAACCCCATTAGAATAAAGTCCAATATGACCCCCTATCATGTTTTTAAGTTTTTCTAAGAACCAATCAAAATCATATTAGAGGGGACGGGTGTTCAACTTGTGCGGGTGAATACGGAAAAGATTTGATTTTTCAAGAAAACTTACCCCCCTGATTTTTAAAACGGCGCGAATCTGATTTAACACATTTGTGGAGCAAGAAGCAAAAGTCATCTTTTAAAAGAACATTGCTTGCGAAAACGAAAGTGACACACAAAAAACAAACCAACAAAAAACAAACTGACATACAGACTACGGCTATTAATATATAGATGAGTGCACTTTCCATTCAAGTTTCAATAGAGAAAGCATCATCTCTTCCGCAGAGCTCATTTTACAAACTACTCGTCTGAGACGACTTTTCGTCTCAATATAAAAACACCTAATGTAAATGAAGACATTACATTGTCAATTTATTCGAAGACTTCTTTTTTGCTATCTTTTTGTTTTAAATCGCGGGTTAACCCTTTGACAGCGCAGTACTTTTGAAAAAAGTGAACAGTTTTTGCATTTTTTTACATAAAATTCAAACTTCAAATAGCCGTTAAATCTTGTAGCATAAGAGATAGACAAATATTTTGGTACCATTAAAAAGCCATTTTCCTACTCTCTCTAAAATCATTCGGTTTATATACCTTAAAATGAAGTGGTTTTGAGCTATAGCCAAGAGACTTGGGTGTGGTAAAACCACCTTTCCAAGACGTATATATACGTTATCCGAGCTATGTATGTCAATCAACTTCGCGCTGACATCACACCCCATATATATATATTTTCGCGTATAGTACGTACCAATGGAAGTGCCACAAGCTTCGGATCAATTTTTGCGAGGAAAAAAAGTCGCGAATTGTTTGGATTTAACTTCGCGAGTAAGAAGTTTGAGAAATTTCCCATGGATTAATTTCGCGAATCAGCGATTCCACGCGATTTTGCGAAACAAATTTCCGCGAAACTTGATCCGATCAAAGTAACCTTCCCCCGTTTATTAGGAACTGAACAGAATATATATTCGAAAAATACTTTTTTTAGCTAACCAGTGTCATGGGAATTAGTGTTAGTGTTATTACTTGGCTCGTTTTCATACGGTAGCCGAAGAGACTTAAAAAATCAATTTAATTAATGCAATCGTTTGAAATCGTGTGAAAATATTGTTTATATAGTAACGTTTCTAAATTAACAAGGCATACAGCTTACATACCAATTCAATCATAGGAACTCTTGCAAAAACTCGTCTCGTTTATTCGGCAATTTAGTATTATTCCGGGAAAATCAGGAGTACAGAGTTATAAAAACATTTATCATTCGTTAGTAAAAGAAAATGGTAAAGGAAGTCTATGAAACCGATGTTTTCAAAAAATATAAGTTATTAAAAAAGAGCAAAAACCCTGAATATCTGCCTAAAACGAAACGTGATAACCCTAACCCACCGAATCTTTCAAATTTTCTCGGTAGACTATTAAGGTCGCTAGTAGGATTGCAAGTAGGACTTTATATGATGTATTGTAATAAGATTAGTATTTTTCGTGTAAAAATATCATCGTTTAAAATGAAAACTCTAAAAATATGCTTCCTGCTTTAAAAATATTGTCCGTATATAGACGAGTCCGTCTCAACACAATTCAATTTCCAACTACTGTATGGTATGACATTTAAAACAGTTAAACGACCAAGAACACCAGCCTACAATCAGGAAAAAACAGCACCATTGTATCAGCAACTTTGTGTAAGTCTGAAGTCAGCAACATTGCAAACTTTATAACGTTTAGGTTTTGTTGAATCTAAACTATTCGTAATACGTTGTAGATAGAAATACAGCAATCTTGTAGTCAATATAAGTAACTGCTGTGAATTGATAACTTTATAACGTTTAGGTTTATGTAAATTATTCATAACCCGTTGTACTTTTCAGTAATCATGTAGTCGATATAAAAACTGCTCTCAATTAATACATGCATCAGGAACATCAAGGAAAATGGTTTAACAAATAGCATTTAATAAAGAAGAAAACAAATTCCAAATAGGTGCATCTTCGAGAAACTCAAAATTTAAGTTATCAAAAAGAATAACACATGATGTAAAATATGGTCGATATTTCGATTCACTTGCTAAATAGCATTTAATTGACGGAACATGCTAGTGAAGTAGGAATTGTTATATAACAATACGAAGATTGATGATTGAAATCGTTTTCTCGTTTTGTTGAATAAGCTTGAAAATGACCTAAAAACGGAGAAAAAAAGAATCTTATCCCCTCTTATTCCCTGCTTGTCACTCGTTATCACTGCTTATCTGTCTTATCCCCTAATTCTGGTGTGCAAAGTTTATCGGACATTGAACATGCTTTTCTCGGACACTTTGAAAACCTTATCCCCTCTTATCCCCTGTTTGTCACTCTTTATCACTGCTTATCCATCTAATCCCCTACTTCTGAGGTGCAAAGTTTATCGGACATTGAACATGCTTTTCTCGGACACTTTGAAAACCTTATCCCCTCTTATCCCCTGCTTGTCACTCGTTATCACTGCTTATCCGTCTTATCCCCTAATTCTGGTGTGCAAAGTTTATCGGACATTGAACATGCTTTTCTCGGACACTTTGAAAACCTTATCCCTTCTTCAACCCTCTTCGACCCTCTTATCCCCTGCTTGTCACTCGTTGTCACTGCTTATCCGTCTTATCCCTTAGTTTTGATGTGCAAAGTTTATCGGACATTGAACATGCTTTTAGCAGACACTTTCAAAATCTTATCCCCTGTTTGTCACTCTTTATCACTGCTTATCCGTCTAATCCCCTAATTCTGAGGTGCAAAGTTTATAGGACATTGAACATGCTTTTCTCGGACAATTTGAAAACCTTATCCCCTCTTATCCTCTGCTTGTCACTCGTTATCACTGCTTATCCATCTTATCCCCTAATTCTGAGGTGCAAAGTCTTTCTGACATTGAACATGCTTTTTAGCGGACACTTTCGAAATCTTATCCCCTGCTTATCCGTCTTATCCCCTTATTCTGGTGTGCAAAGTTTATTGGACACTGAACATGCTTTTTAGCGGACACTTTCGAAATCTTATCCCTTCTAATCCCCTGCTTGTCACTTGATTCTGGTGTTCAAAGTTTATCAGACAATTTTTCAAAGCTTTTCATAAGAAAACATTTTCGAAATGTATAACTGTTCAAAGTTTTCAAACTTCTAGTGCTTATAAAAAAATTAGATGAAACGAAGGTTTTTCTCGTTGTGTTTCAAAATTGGGTACTAGAATAACTGAAATACCGCATTATTAACTTGCTAATAAGCTTGAGTTAACTTTTTTTTTTCGAATGATAAAATAACACGTTTTACAAAATGGAATGAAACTTTTGTTCAATATTCTTCAGAAGATTTCAATGGTTCCTCCTCTGATTGGTTTGTGGTTAAAGTGGAAGGCGAATTGGTTTCCTCTCTAGATGGCTGATATGACATGATTTCTTTCAATGGTTCATCCTCTGATTGGTTTGCAGTTGAAGTGGAAGGCGAATTGGTTCCCTCTCTAGTTGGCTGATTTGACGTGATCTCTTTCAATGAATCCTCCTCTGATTGGTTTGCAGTTGAAGGCAAATCGATTCCCTCTGATTGTTGTTCGTTTGACGTCGCTTGCTCTTTTTTGGACTGGTCCAAACTTTCTTTCAGTGGAAGTTGTAGCTGTTGTTGCGTTGGGGGCTCTTGTTCGGCGTCAGGATCGAAGCTTGGAAACAAGCAATTCATGAGGCGGTAATCGAACCATGGTCGTTCGTAACCCTTGCGTACCAGCTACGCATCGTATAGTGTGTCAGGGCCATCCCAGAACACGCGAGCTCGGCGCTGGAACATTGCCACTTCGTTGTTTGATGCAAGCTCAAGCTCAAGACCACTTTTTGCACGTACTCTTTGTCACACTTCTCCAATGAAAAGTGGCGTGTCCCACAAGAGATCTTCGTATAACACGCCTTCAACACGGTCTGCCTCAATGATCGCGTGATCAATTGCTTCGACTGTTGCACTGTCGTTGGAGGTGCTGGTCGATGATGGCACATCTGCATCTGCTGTCTGAACATTGTGAGGCGGGATGTTTGGGGTCTGGCTCAAAGAGAACTCCGCCTTTTCGTCTGCCAACATCAAATCCATCGGGCTGAAATCAAAATCGTTGAAGACTGCTCCCATCTCTTGGACAGCACCCGCACCGTTCCATCTGTGTGTTGGTGTGTCGAAGATTGGTTCGTGTTTGAGCTGTTCGGCCAAGTAATGGAACACCTCCATACAGTTGATACGGAGCCAGCCTGAAAACATCAATAATGAACATATAGTCGGTGAAAGAATGGGACGATAAAAATTTTATTGAAGCAGGAATGATATCCTTATTAGATTCTTTGTTTACATTACTTAGCTGACTGTGAAGGCGCAAAAAGAGGCTTAATTTTTTGGTGGATATGTCGATTGTAAATATGATCAATAATTAGCTCACCTTCGACCGAAGGGTCTTTTCGCTTAAGGGAAGATGTCCGGAATACGTTAAGTCGCTTCCGAATAGCTTCATTGTCGATTTCATTGCCAAAGTCTGGGTAAACGTTAGTGGTAATGAAAAATCCTGAATTGTAATTGACTCTTCAAACTTAATATTATTGGCGATAAGCTAAATTAAGTTTAATAAAACTCTCCGTCTACCAAACAAAAATCCAGCCAAAATTAGTTCCTTTTTCACTTTGTAATCAGTGACTTGGTATCAAGTCGTCGCTGAAATATACACAAATTGCACAAAAACTTACCTCAAGTAGCAAACAATAAAAAATGACTTTTCAAAAAATGGACACGAGACTTTTTAATTTTCCAGCAACAAAATGGCTTCAACTACGCTAGAATCGAACTCAAACAGGGAATCTAGTCTATTCGAATTACAGAGACAGCAGAGTTGTACAAAATGAGAAATAAAGGCAACAAATTATCGATTTTTTTATTTCCATTCTGAAATGGCATGCTTCAACGATAAAGTATAAAATGTAAAGCTTGTAACTCTCATTTCACTCTAAAAATCGGATTTTTTTGAGGGCACGGACGGCTCCAAATGCAAAATTAAAAAATACAGTTGAAATTCATTCCTTTTCATTTTTTCTTTGAAAATGCATCTTTTACTTTTATGTGTTTCTTCATCTCTAAGTACACAAACAGTAAAAAACTATTGAATTATCTATAATAATGTACATTTTCAAAACCTCTAAAGTTGAAAATATGAAAGAGAACTACAATGAGGTGAATACAGTCGCTCTCATATTGTTTTCTGACCAGCCACCAGAACCGTTGGAAAACCAACGGATCCGGCGAGACTCGAACTCCCAACCATGCCATTCGCGGGCATACACTATGAGAGCGACTGTATTCACCTCATTGTAATACATAGGGCAATATTCATGAAAGAGAACTAGTTTTTTGAAAAAAAAAATTACTTGAGATCAGAAAACAAAAGCCAAATCAAAGAAAGCAAATCACAGGTAGCCTGATTCGCAAAAGTTTATTCCCGCGAAATATGTTAGAGAGCTCCATTTTCACAAAAGTTAATTCTCACGAATTTGTCCATTCGTGAAAGTTTCTTCCTTTAAAGTATCGTACTATAGTAAAATATCTGTGTTTCACTAGTCTAGCAAGCTAGACGACTAATTCAGAAAACTAATAAAGCAGAAAATAATGAGGGAACAATTTTATATAAATTGAATCTCTTAACAATAATCGTACCATCATATAACGCCAATCTGCGCCAATACTACTATATTACACGCATATAATATAAACAACTCAAGTCTAGTGTTTCACGTAACAGCATACGTTAGGTTTTTAATAAATTAAGCAGTATCGCTATTGGAAATGTTGGCCAATAACAAGGCCTTCATAATTTTTATCGACAAAAATAAAAGTTCTAGCCGCGAAAATTACCGATATTAAAATGATTGAGAAGACTTTTCGAAAACTTTTAAATCACTCTGCAGTAATTTTAAATATATTTAAACATTAAGTTGTTTGTCCTATCAAAAATTGCACTGCTGTCTGAGGGAGACAGTGATAAGCACCTTCAGTTATCATTTCGACAACATAAAATATAGGTTTCGTTCCCGTTTCTTTCCGAATTATACAGTTCCAAGTCAACTCCTTCAGCTTCCCAAATCTCTACATCTCTACCGTCGTCAACTCTCTCAATGAAAATACCTTCTATTTTGTTTTTTGTTGTTTTCGTTAATAAAAAAATCCAATACGTATCCTTATGACCACGTTCAGGATTTAAAGTTACGAACATGCCTGGCTTAATATCACTCTTAGAAAGTTCTAAACGAGAAAAAGAAATTAAAGAGTGTGATTAAAAGATACATAAAAACGTCTAAAAGGAACTCTAATAAAAGGACTCATTTTCGCACTTTTCGCAGTTTTGGTGAAGCTAAATAAATATTTAAAAAGATTCCAGATATTATTTCCCTAGACAAAATTTCCCTAGGGAAATGAAAAACGTTTCGAAAGAGCATAACGAGATTCGACCAAGAAAGAGGAACTGGACAACAATGTGTTATGACAAAAACAAAAAGGCTTTATTAATCTAAATATATTTAATTTCTTACCGAAAACGCCGTTAACAATTGTTTTTGCGGTGGAAGACGATTTTAGAATCCATCCTGAAACAAAGTAGTATGAATTTGTTAATTTTTTTTCTCTTAAAAACATGCAACAGTTTTAAAGTATTTTTCAATATTTGAAATCCTAATTTCCACTACTTACCGTTTTCTGACCTACTCGGTTTTGATGTATTTCCATGGTTGAGGGTAGCATCCTCTTGAATTGAACCTGAGAAATAAAATATAGAACTTTGTTTTGGCTTCTGACGTGGGATTGACTCTCCAATCTGATTGGTTATTAGACTGGTTTTATCTTTAAAATATAAAACCATGAACATATAAACGACTGGACATTTGTGACCCCCCAAGCGATTTGGAGTACATTAAAAATGAGACCGGTCTTGGTGCGGACAGTTCGATAAAATGTGCGGCAAAAAAGCGGCGAAACGATTTACCGTGCGGTCAAATGGTACCTTTGTATCGGCCAGAAATCATCCAAAAATCTTTTCTAAAAATCCATTCAAACGCACTCGATCGGTCACTAAAGAGCACCATTTTAATAAGTGCGGTATTCAGTGCGGTCATGGTGCGGACATTTTGCCGCTCGAAACGTTTGCCGGCAAACGAGAAATCATAACAAACAGCATACATTTTACGGAATTGTTTTTTACATGACTGTTCGGGGATTTTATAATGTTCGGCAAAATATACAAAGCTCGAACTCAAGAATTCACATGTGAGCATCGAACATCGCAAGTTCTTTTACTTAGAAATTTCAAGCTGGAGGTTCACTGGACTGGAGGAAACTTCACACATGAAAGAAACTACACATGGAAGAAACTTCACAAAAAGAAAGCTTACATAGCTATACTGTAAGTGGCAATCCTGCTATTTTAAACTAGTAACTATTTTCTCCTTACAAGAAAATAGGCTCTAATCAAAATTGAATTTTATACAAGCCTTCATGACCAAGGGGCAAGGTTAAGCTGCCTTTGACAAATACAGAGAAAATTTATACTTGCCACACTACTGAATGAAAAAATGAATCAATTGAATAAGGCCACGATCACAAATAACTTGTGTTTGTGTAGTTTTTAGGTAAAAAAATGAGTTAGTGGTTGGCAAAAAATTGTCTGAATCTAAATGAACTTCAAAAACTAACAGTTGGGCAGAAATGAAATCTGACAGAAATTGCAAATAAAGGGCACACTGTTTTGCTGTGTTTGTGTGTGGACTGTTAGTCACTGTGGTTCTTGGAACCAGACGTCCGCGCTCGATAGGATCGATCATTGGAACAGTTCGATGACGGGTCGATATGTGATCGATGGATTACGATCCGGATGGGAGATCGATAGAGGATCGATACTCAAGATTTTTTTAAGCTCATGATTAATTATCGATCTATCATCGATCTTTTATCGATCTCAATTTACAATCGATAACAAATCGATTAACAATCGATAACAAATCGATTAACAATCGATAACAAATCGATTAACAATCGATAACAAATCGATTAACAATCCATGACGATCTGATTAACAATCGATGACGAACCGATTAACAATCGATGACGAATCGATTAACAATCGATGACGAATCGATTAACGATCAATAACGAATCGATATACTCGATTGAAATACTAGCTCGATAATGGATCAACGAAGGATCGATACTCAAGACTTTTTAATGGCTGAATCTTCCATCGATCTCCCATCCGGATCGTTAAGTAATCCATCGATCCGTCATCGAGCCATTCCGATGATCGATTCTATCGAGCGCGGACGTCTGGTTGGAATTCTGTTATGACTAAGGAATAGAGGTAATACGGCGGTCATCGAAAAAATTTTCTCCTTGTGTCACCCACCCTCTGATTTTCCGGTGTGGAGATTCGAAAGAAATCAAAGAAAAGCAATTTGTTCTTTTATAGTGTAGCTTTTAAAAAAAAACCTGGGAATTTTTTCGACAGCCTGTCCGACCGCCCGCATGTATTTTTAACACCCTTTGCAACGCGAACAGAATTTTTTGGATGACTGCCTAAAACATTTCCGCAAAAACAGGAAATGGAATATTATCTTTGTTATTATTTTGAAATAGAATTCTTGTGCAATTATAATTAGACAATGCAAACATTAGTTATTTGTGATCTAAGCTTTATTCTCTTACTGAGAATGATTAATTACATGCTCTCGTGGATTGAGCCCTACTGCCTTTTGCATGTTCGTCCTTGTGGGTCCCAAAGAAAATCTTGTTTGTGAAATAATCTTGTGGATCTGGAATGATGTCTGGTATATCCAGATAAAATCTTAGGGGTCTAGAAAAATATTGTGGGTAGTTAGTGGCTGCTGCAAAAAAGTTGTGGGCGTGGAAAAAACTGACTATTTTTCACTAGAATAATTTTTAAAAGTTAAGATATAATGACAAGCATGCAATTCAAAATACGGGTAATTTGCAAAAATAATACAAACATTTCTATTCAATAATTAAAGTAGGCTTACAAAACCTTTCCTTGTGAATTTGGAATTAGAAAAATAAGTATCTAAATAAATAAAAGAACAAAATGATTCAAAATTTTCTGGAAAAAAACTACAACTTTTACTTTTACAGTATACCTATAATATACAATATTCCTAAAGAAAATTAATTTTTGCAATCAAATGTTAGAAAGGAGCATTTGCAGAACCATCAAGAAGAAAAAATCGATTATATTGAGTAGCATCTCATAAGAATGTAAAATCTCCTAAAAGTCTCATAGTTGCAAAACATTTCAAATGCTAAAGTAATTGAAATTCCTTTGTCTTTATTTAAAGGGAAGATGGATGTATTGTTCATCGGGCATTCAAAAAGGTTGGCTACAGACCAGTCACTTGAGAAATTTGGGTCACATAATTGTAAAATGTAAGTGAAAATTTTTTTGAGTTGGGAAACTTTCAAAACGTTCATAAAAGCCATCAAACTAATGGACTCGCTGATAGTTAATAAGAGTTATATTCTTTGCTCACTTATCAATTTTGATTTACAAGCGTTTTTATATTGAATTGACACAAATGTGGAGCAAGATTGGTCGGAAAGACTCCTGGTATGAAGCGGGAACACTTATGTGAAAATAAAACCTTTAAGGTGCACTATTGGAACTAGATGTCTAAAATTTTGAAATTTTATTCTAAAAATTCATGAAGTTTATTTTCCTTTGTCAGTTTTTCCCGTAGACTTTGTCGAAAACGCTTTAATTTTGCTGTTATGCCCTTTTGCACATCTTCCTCCAAATATTCTGGAACTCTGTACTTGCTATTGACTTCATTGAGAATGCACGATATAACTCTGTGATCGAATGGTTTAAATTTTTGTCGGCCATTGATGTTGCAGGTTAGAATTTCTCTGATGGAAAATTTGGCTTTGATTAATACAAGTCCGTGATCAGATGCTAACTTGATCATATCCTTTTTCTCTGATTTAGATATTGTATGATTGATATCACTCTCTTGAGAAGACTGGTTTGATGATGGAAGCTGATTTGAATAGTCTTGCTGAAGGTATGAGGCTCGTTGTTGCTGATTGTTGTGTGGTGACGGCTGTTGTTGATGATGGTTCAAAGATTGTTGTTGGTGATGGTTTGACGCTCCTTGTTGATGTTGTTGATTGAGTGAACCTGACAGTAATTCAGGTTGTAGTTGAGCGAGAAAGCTTTGAGCGAAGTTATCAGTGTGGATATACTTGTCCATTTGTGTAACATCGATGACGCCTTCGTTGCTGTCCTTACGTGGAGGAGAAGTCAAATTTGTTAAAAGACATTTGATTTCTGTCAATTGATTACTCATCTGTTCTTTCCATTCTGTAATGTCACGACGTAGATCTTCAATTTGCATGTTTTTGTGATTGAACGGGGTTGATTGAGTAGAACCAAATAGTCTTGAAAAATCAGGGCTGCCATTTCTTTGGATGATGGAATCAACTGTTGGTGATGTTTGTACAGCCACAGCCTGGTTATTTGCAATTGGTGATTTTCTAGATTTCAGTTGTCTTGGGCTTTTTGCTACTGGTGTAGTAAACGACACATTTGATAATTCTTGACCAAAGGATGGCGAATTAGCTGTTGAAGACAATGGAGATAACCTGTCCACAGTTGACGGAGTCTCCAGAAGTTTCGCTTTCGGTGAACGTGGATGTGATGGTAAAGATGATGATGTACACAAGCTTGACAGTAAAGATGATAATGTTAACGAGCTTGAAGTTGAAGATGACAATGAACGTAAACGTGATGGGGACCGAGATTGCGATGGTAACTTTGAAGGTGACCATGGTGACAAAGACTGTCGTAAACCTGATTCTGACACCAAAGGCAAGGGTGACGGTGACAGTGATGGTGATGATTTCTTTTAGGTTTTTCTAAAAAGTTTCGTGGATCTTTTGCTTTAACCTTTTTCTTTTTGGATAATACAACCTTTTCAACTAAGAACCCGTTGAACTTTTCCATCTTACTACTTTGGCGGTGGTGGAAGGCTTTGACAACATCTTTCTCTCCTTGACTCATTTTTCGATCCTATAAAAATGAAAACGCGAGCTCTGAATAAAACAAGTCATTATTCTACTAAATGTAAAAATCCTGTAAAACTGATTTGAATTAAGATTATGAATTACTTTCCTGTCAAAATTTGCCCGTCCAAAAATAAACAGTGACAAAAAGATAAGTCCTTGTCTTCCTTCTCACTTTCAGTTCTTGTGGATCTTCTGACATCACGTGAATACAAACTTAAGAGCTGTGACAAACTTGGAACAAGATTTTGGAAACTCTATTAGCAATATCTAATAATTGTAAGTATTTTACCGGTTCTGGACCACTGCTATCTTTAACTGAGTCTTTAGCTCTTTCAGATTTAGCTGCTTTTGATTTAGATTTTGGTTTTCCATCCATCACCTAATAAATAATAGTTTTCATGGTCATTACTTGTTCTTACTTGAAAAAATTATTTATTATAAGTACTCATTTTGGCAAAAACTAGTTTTCAAGAATTTTCTTAAATTTTCAAAATATCAGCTCTTACCAGAATATGACCTTTTTCACTTCCCAAAATTAAATATCATGATAACTTCTCAAAGTAACCCAAAATTATCTTTAAATTGTTACAAATTTATTTTTCTTCTAGACTTGGACCACTACACATGATGGGGAAATACTAAAGTCAATTTTGAATATCTATTACAATAACTGTAAGTATCTTAGGGGCTCCCCCAGGGGTTGGCGTGACACGTGAATGACCCTTTTTTCTGTCGTGAATACGTGAATTGGACTTTTTCGGCGCGTGAATACGTGAATTGAGATATCAACGTGAACGTGAAAATAAGATTTTTCCAGCGTGAATTCGTGAATCGAGATTTTGAGCGTGAACGTGAAACTGCGTGAAAAGCGAATTATTGTCTAGAACAAAACTAAATAAACCTAAATCTAAAAAATTTTCTTGCTCGCTTCGCTCGCATATAATCTTGGATATCATACTGACGTAATGTTATTGTAAAGTTATTCAAAATAATCAAAACTTTATAAAATTTAAAGATAAACAAATATTTTTCCATATTTTTCTGAGGACGCATTTTGTAACATTTAATGACAACTTTTGTAATGCAAATAATGCATCAAACGATAGTGTTTTGAGCCAAAACGAAAGAGTCTTAGAGAAAATTTTCTCGGTCGACGCTAATGATGGTCGTCTTTCTGTAGTCACTTATATTGTTACTAAATGCAGTACACAAAATGATACCGCATTAACTTGGAGACAGGGAACGGTATTTGCTCTTTTAATAATTTACATAAATAGGTAGTTCTAATAAATCTTGTATAAATGCATCATCGAACATTCAGAAGAAACTCTTGTGATGCCGCACCGTGTAGGGCAGGTACTTCGCTCGCCGTACCAGGTTTTTGCCAGTAAATGGTCAGTGTTGAATATAATGCAAGATTTTGAATGAATTGTGTGACCAAGAAGGCTACTTGGGTTTAACAATAGCGTGTTAAGACCGTTTTCTCAGGAATAAAACGGCTAGTTCGAAACGCAGGTCACAGGTCACAGGTCAACAGGTCACAGGTCACAGGTCAACAAAGTGCAGACCGGAAAAAAGATAATAAGATCATAACATATACATAACATAACATCAATACATATGTTATGTTATTTTGGGGGCGTCACTTTCAGTTAGGAAAGTCTTTGCCCATAACATAACATCAATACATAACGCATTAAATTACAAAAAAGTAATACATGTTATTTAGATATTATAAAATGACAATTGAATAAAATAACAACCTAGTGACACTTACTTACAAAAATAATGACAAAATCATAAAATATGTTGCCTAACAAGACAAAAACACGAAAAATATTTATAATACAGAATGTGATGTTGATAGTGCGAATGGATATAAAACGGCACCAATCAGAAGCTTGTGAGGTCCCTAAGAGAGTGGTTTTAGAAGGATGAAACTAATTAATCATTCAATTGTTATTTTAATGACTTAATGACAATTTTTGACAAAAATGTTGACAGGATCACAAAATATCATGTCTTACAAGAGAAAAACACCAAAAATATTTAGCATACCAAATGTGATGATAACAATATGGCTGGATATAAAATTACACCAATCAGAAGCTCGTGAGTTCTCTGAGAAGGTAGTTTTAGAGCGATGAGTTTTATTATCTGTAACCATCATATAACATTACAAACATTACAATATGTAATATACCTGTTATACGTATAATACGTATGGTTTTAAATTTTCTGGTCTGCGTTATACACGGCGCAAACTGCGAAAGATCGATAAAAGCACATGGTTAAATTTTGATGTTTGAAATGGTTTTATATGGATGAAATTGCTTGAGAATTATGTTTTTGATAATTCTTTGTGTTTTCCAAACATTTTCCTCTGCAATGACATTGATTAGAGTCAGCCTGTCATCACTGACCTGTGACCTGTGACCTGTTGACCTGTGACCTGTGACCTGCGTTTCGAACTAGCCGGGAATAAAAGAAGAAAAAATTGTCGAAAATTTTTCGCGCTCGCTTCGCTCGCGGTCTTCTTTTCCAAAAATTTCCTTCTAGGAGACGAAGGTCAAACTAGACGACCTTTTCTTGCACCACCTCTTTGAAGCCTGAGACTTTCCAGTCCATGATTTTAGGCCAAGCCTCGATTTGAAATTTATCCTTGATAGATACGGGTCTGCGACGAAGAAAATCGGAGGGAAATCCTTTAAAGCTAAGCCTTAACATTGCTGTTGCCACCCTTAACAAGTAAAGCAAAATTACCGCGTGAACGTGAAAATGGTTTTTTTCGCGCGTGAATACGTGAATTGGCAAAAATTTGCACGTGAATACGTGAATTGAGGGTCGACTGGGGGGGCCTCTATCTTACTAGTTTTGATTTACTTTTGTTGGTAGTTGATGTTTCTTGCTTTGACTTTGCTGGCTCGACAACAATCTTTTTTGATTTTGGTGGTTCGGTGGAATGTGATGACTTAGTGACCTTTTTCTTGGTTAACTTTGTTGGCTCCGTGACCTTTGTTGTAGTCTTTGGTGGCTTGGCAACCTGTTTTGAATTTGATGGCTCAACAACCTTTTTGGACAGGGCACCACCCTGCTTAGATGTTGATAGCTTGGCAACCTTTTTGGACTTTGATGGCTCCGCGACCTGTTTTGACTTTGTTTTTGTGGTTGATTTTGGTGATGTTGACTTTACCAGAGTTGAGTTCTAAAAAATGATAGTACATTTAACTGCCAGCTTTAACAAACTTCAAACAAAACAGGGGGGGTCATGCAGTTATTATATAAACACTATGACAATTACTACCGTGGTGGTATATAAACCAAAATTTGGGAAAACAGTTACTCCACCAGTGGACTAACTGCAACATGGGTGGTGCCTAAGCCCAAAATTGTCGATTTTGGTAGGATATGGTGTACTAAGTGAGCAAATTTTTCAATTTTTCACTTAACATTTTAGGTTTTTAAAAATTCCGGAAGCAAAAAAATTCAAAATATTTTTTTTCAAAAGTAAAAAAAAAATCACAAAATTTTTTCTTCAATCAAAATCAAGGCATGAAAGATATTTTAACAAACTTGGATATTTAACTCTTGAACGGTCGTTGATAAGTTGATAAGACATACCCAGTAAGATGCTATCAAAAATGAGGAATTCAGTGAAAAAATTACCAAATTTGGCATTTTTAGGGGTGGTATACACCAATTTTGAGGGTAAAATCAGTTAGTACACTATGGAATAACTGCAGGGGTGGTGGTGTCTGTAGAAAATGTCCAAAATTGCAGTTACTCCACATAGTGTCAAGGAGTAACTGCAAGACCCCCCCCCCTGAACAAAATTGAAAATTTTCAGATGAGCAATAATTAATTCATAAAATCCCTTGCACAACTTCTTGTACAAGGGAAGATATAGTCATTGAGTTTAAAGCCCAAAGTAGAGTTAAAAAGGAATAATCAGATGGTCTGAGATATTTTGCCTGCAGATAGCTTCTAGGATTTTAGGAAAAACCTCTAAATTTTTCGGTGTATTTATTTTCTTAACTCAAGTTATACCAATTTGAAATCTCGAAAAATGGGACTTTTCAGGGACTTTTCACACTTTTTTCTATTGTTTTCAAGCAAAGGTTCAAAATTTCAAAGTGGTATAACTTGAGTCAGGAAAATAAGTACACCCAAAAATTTAGGAGTTTTTCCTAAAATCCTAGAAGCTATCTATAGGCAAAATATCTCAAACCATCTGATTATCCCTTTAAATCTCTAACCTTTCTCAGGCAAGAAAAAGTGAAGCCTTATAAAATGCGCCGCATTTTTGACGACAGATTGAATCTAGCAATTCCTTTCTTTACGATTGATATTTTTTTCGAAATTTAGAAGTAAATTTTAGTTTCAATCTGTCATTTCTAGCCCTTCGGGCTTATACTTCATTGGATATAGTGGCCTCTACTGGAATGATAATATTTTTCAGCTTTGTTAATCTCTCGAGCCAAGCATTTCCGCGCCAGCTTTTGGTTTTTTGTATGCTTATAAAAAACATGTATTATTTTTCTCTTCACTAAATGTTAGTAAAAATTTTTTGACCAACAAACTAAGCTATTCTTCCTTTATTTCAGATGAAACAGACGCTATTGAACGAAAACAAGAATCGCTTCTCTCAATCCGTTATCGAAACTATTTTACTCGAAGACCAACGAATAATCGCAGACGCTATTGAACGCAAACAAGAATCGCTTCTCTCAATCTGTTATCGAAAACGATTTAACTCGAAAACCACCGAATAATCGCAGACGCTTTTGAACGTAACAAGAATCGCTCTCTCAATTCGTTTCGAAAACGATTTAACTCGAAAACCACCGAATAATCGCAGACGCTTTTGAACGTAAACAAGAATCGCTTCTCTCAATTCGTTATCGAAAACGATTTAACTCGAAAACCACCGAATAATCGCAGACGCTATTGAACGCAAACGTGAATCGCTTCTCTTATCCGTTACCGTTTTAATTCTACAAGCATCGCAAAGACTTCATCCGATCCGATCAGATAAAGAAGGAAGAAAAAATCGAGAAAAAATTTTTATACCTCATTAGTCTGTTCAGCTTTTTTCTTTTGCCATTCCAAATCAAATTCGATTAGTTCACCTTTCGTCCCTGTTAAAGAAATAAATTGATAGTGTACACTTTTCTTGGATAAAATATCAGGTTGCCAAGGCTTCGGGGTGTTAATTAGCCAATTCTTTTACTATCGTAGCTCTTAATTCAACCATGGCCAATTTAAGTTATGCTTATAGAGAAAAAAACAAGGAATCCCTGATCAGTCTTTCTTATTCATAATACAAGGAGAGGTGACAAAATGAAATGAAAGTTTGTACAGAATGAATATTATCAAACAAAAATTACCGAAATTAACAAAAGCTAATCGGGGGAACTCATAAGTGATAAAATTTTTGTCTAAATATCAACAGGCAGCTCCTGCTGAGAAACTTACTTCTCGTTCCAACACTTCTCCACGGATCATTTTATTTCCATCCAACACATTGCCAACCTTCCCTTTTTCTATCCACTGTACACGGCTTGTGAGAATAGGATACCGTCGATTCGTCAATGGAGAAATACATCAAAGTCCACTTTTCCTTTTCGTTAATGTTATGTGATTTTATTCAACACGGAGTAAAAATCAGCTGATTTGTCACTTTAAAAACCGAATAAGTTCAAATTATACAGCTCGGAAACAGTTTCTTTTCTAGCTCAGCTGATTCGAACGTTTTGACCTTTAAAAATAAACGAACACTTTCACTTCGAACGTTTTGGCCCTTTAAAGTATTCGAACGTCACATTTTCGAACGTTTTGGCCTTTAAAAGTATTAGAATGTCACATTCGAACGTCAAACTTTCGAATGTCTTCGAACCCTTGCTTCCTTGACGTCCGAAAAGTAGTATTTTCTTGTATTCGAACGTTTTGAAATTCCTACTACGTCCGAAATTTATCAAACGAAATAAATTTAACTGCTATTACAAAATTCATTGTGTATTTCCTTTC
>NW_027103841.1:0-62019 GCF_902728285.1 Clytia hemisphaerica | reverse complement strand
AAACTTCAATTTTTTTGACAATTTTGAATATTCTGGTCTGTAAAATACACAATTTTTATCCAAATGACCCAAAATTTTGTAGGAATGTTATTTAGTATATTTATAACCTGTGTGCAAAATTTTAGAGCTTTATCATTTAAACTTTTTGAAATATAACGGAAATCAGTGACCTACCCCAGGCAAAAAAGTTGTTCCCCATTTTCTCTACCACCCCCCACTTAGGGCCCTACCCAACATTCTTGCCCCATAGTCAGCCTGAAAACCATCGTGATTCTCAAAATATAGATGTGTTGGAACACCGGCAAGGTGGGGGTAAGTGCCCCATATTGCCTGGACTATAATCAAATTCAGCTCAAAATTTTATGTAAGTTACACTAATTTCCAGACAGTTGTATTAAGTCTGATTTTTTTTAATTTTTAGGGCAGAATAAGAATAATGCCTTCCTGTGGTATCTCATGTGGCGAATTTTGAATGGCCTTCACGAGAAAATAGAATATAGCTTCATGATTGCTGAGCATACAAAGTTCAGCTGCGGCAGGTTCTACATACTTTTCTATTCTAAATTCCTCGAAGATATTTTTTGAGATAGAGGTTCAAGCTGGGTTACCTTGCAACTTTTGGAAGAAAATAATAGGAAAATAATGCTAGAGCATATTCATCACCAGCATCTCCAATTTATGAGCATCTCTGTACGAGTTGAGGATAAAAAATAATGCAAAGTAACCCCCTCCTTTATTTAAAGCATGAAAGAGTATAAAATTTCCATATCTTATTATCTTTTTTTATTTCTCGTCTCATGAAGAATCCACCCTCCAAATTATTACACAAACGCAATTAAACTCTATTCTACAAGCCATAAGATTCTCATTGTTATCTAAGATATTATATTGTGCGTATACCTATCATAATCATACAATAGTATATATAATATAAGTGTGTATACGATATCATGAAGCCATCATTTGCAATTTTTGTTGCGTCAAAAAATTAAAAGTCTCTATTGTACATTATCGAATTTTTAAATTTTATTTAACCATTCAATTTCTTTGAATGTGTTTCGGTAGCTTCAAGAAGAAGTTGAGGAAAACTTATGTTTCATCCCTGTACGAAATTGCCGATGTCTGTGATGGCACCAAGTGTAACTTTGCCGTTCTTGTCGGAAATCACAACAAGGACGTGACCGTAAAGACGTACGATTGGTCGCATCACTTTGATAAAACCCTGAATTTTAAGAAGTTCAAGGACATGCTAAAGTACCATCATTTTCGCATGTCAAAAGATGAACCGGGGATTGTATCATGCTATGAGACTCTGGATTCAGAACCAGTAAAAATCTCGGTTTTTAGAAAGCGTAAACCACCAGTTGTAACAGCAGAGCTACCAAATATGGTGGAACCAAAGGGGTTTACCCAAGCACGCGCAGAATATCTTTGGAAAGAAATATGTCAATTTTGTAAACATGGCACTGAAGGTTTGGTTGCTCCTTGAACTTGGATTGAGATGATTATACTGCTTTTTATATTTTCTTTTTAGTGTTGAAACAGTTTCATGCTGTATATAGTTCCTTTCCATAGCATAGCATTGCATTGTCCATTTTCCAAACTGGACTCCACCATCAGTTCATTCTTTGTTATTAACTCTGAAAATGAAGAAAAGCATTGTAAAACTACTGTACTGTCAGTCCAGCCATCTTTCGCCACAAGCCATACATGTTTTTTTTATAAGCAAGTGTATGTCCCTTGGTCAGGCTCATGTATACTTAAGTGTTCAAAGCATCCAGGCATAGTTTATGCTTATTATATGCTTAGCCCCGAGCCAAGTTTTTAATGAAATTTCAAAAATTTTGTAAAAATGTGCTCAGATTTTGGGAGCGTGGAATGTAGCTAGCCGTGGAATGTCTTATTTTTTACTTGACCTCTACCAAACCTTTTTAAACAGATAAAAATGACTACTTGAAAAATATTTTAGGCTGACATATGCTCGTGTTATGCTTAGGAATTCTGCCAGTCTGAGCCTTCATATGCTTATAAGCGTTATGCTTATAAAAAAAACATGTAACATATAAAAACTCCCTTTTCATTAAGTTTTTTTAGGTTTGTGATTTCAAATTTTAAATTTGATGACTCAATTCCATGTTTCTAGATAGACAGACAAAAGAAAGGACATTCTTTAGATCAGAAAAAATTTATCTTCTCTCCTATTCTAAAATAAAGATCCAAAAAGTAGCCTTCTGTTAAATTCTTTTTGAATTCCTGCTTGAAATCAATTAGGGTTTTCTTAAAGTAATTTATGATATAATCGTAAACATATACATGGTGAACACATTTATATTTACTGATTATATCATATATATTGAATGAACGTTATCTTTTACCATTTTGCTGCATTTTTGGTGTCAAAAATTGTAAAATAATATTTTGTAACAACACTGATAAGCTGTGATGACTACTTTAGATGTACTAACTTTCGCAAGCAGAAACTTTTGTGAGGTCAAAGAATTGTAAAAATTACAACATTTACTTTTTTGATTTGGTGGCCAAAATTTCCAAAAATCACGAAAGTTTGTACTGTATGCCTATAAGTCTTCTAGCTAATTGGGTGATTTGTATATATTCGCATAACTTTCTGAGTTTCTGACTAATTTTATTGACTACTGTACTAACACATAAATTAATAAGCTGGAGAACTTTAACAAAAACCAAAAAATGCTGACGTCAGCAAAACTTGTTTTTTAAATAACTCCAGTTTGGCTAATGGTATAAACATGAAATTTGGACAAAAGTTGCATATCATTAATAAAAACATTTTTGCATTATTTTTTTTTTAATTTTGCTGACGTCAGCAGAAATCAGCAATATACGAAAATTTGTAATGAAGTGCAGACATCAGCAAAATTTCAAAACAAACTTTTTTCAAAATGATCCTTTTAATGATGTGCAACTTTGGTCCAAATTTCATGTTCGTACCATTAGCCAAACTGGAGTTATTTAAAAAACAAATTTTGCTGACGTCAGCATTTTTTGGTTTTTGCAGTTTTTCGCAAAATTGGCAAAACCTAAATTTAAGTAACACCGATTTTCATGTTCTACATCGTAATGCGCTTCTTTAAAGGTATAATTTATTATGCTAGAAGGGGTGATGGTGGGTCCGAAAGATTAACGAAAATTTGGACACGCATCAATTTACCCGAGTTGTTTCGCGTCCCCCAACCGACTCTTGAAAATTGAGTCGGAGAGCCAGTAAATTTGTCGGACGTTTGGTGTCAATATCGTTTCTTTTGCTCAAAATTTTATTATTACCAATTTTTGTGAGCAATTTCTAGCGCATTTGAAGCATTCTAACTTTGTTTATCATTAGCTACATGCAGCATTTTGTGTCAAAGGTCAGTGTTCAAAGGTTATAATTTGAAACCATGCAAAATGCGTAGACGTTTTGGCTGGCTGGCTATCGAACATTTTTCTTCCGCCTCACAGACCAATTTTATGAACCCGAAAAACTTTCCGCACTACCGACCAACTCACTTTTTAGAACCAACAAGGATGCGACATGAATATATTTGTGAATTGCCGCCTCTAACTGTAAAAACCCAGTTAAAACTCTGTATTTTAAGCTAAAAAATCACCAAGAGTTTTTCACAATTGCTTTGACCGAAATTTTGTTCTGTTTGTGTCACCAAGCGCCTTCCAGAAAAATAACCACACAACTTTAACAACCAACCGACTCTTTCTTTTGTTATATATTTTTATTCCAATTGCAAGAAATCTCTTTGTTTGGCTTGTTAAGAAAATAATCTACAACCAAATAATTTTGACAGGAGACGTAACAAAATCCAATGGAATGAGTGTAAGTGAAATGAGCAAACAAGAGTTGTATCCTATCCATAATTAGTATTTCTAAATTCTTGAGTTTCAAATGCAAATGCTGTTTTTCTATCTTCCTGTGCCACACTGGTGGCGGTGCAAGCAAAGCAAAGAAATCTGAATACAACTTCAAGACAAATCTGAAAGCAGAAATCATCCCCTGATAGTCAAAAACCAATGACCAGGAAAATAAAACAGAACATAAATTTCAAGCAAACTCCCATTTCCCATACAAGAATCTATTTCCCATCTCTCTTCTTGTGACTATGATCTCATCCTTGCATTTTGCTTGCGAGTTGTTGTTGTTTTGCTTGCTTGAACTCGAGGCTGAAATTCTTACAGCAACCGAAAGAAATATAAACAAACGGCGCTTTTTCCAACTTTTACTCACACAATTAACCAGTCGGAAAGCCGCACGGGCACAACCGCACCAAGACCGGCCTCGTTTTTAATGTACTCCAAATCGTTTGGAGGGTCACGTATATCTCTCTCTTGTTTCGTTTTCAGTTTGGAATTAACTCAGCTTTGAAGATTTGTAATTTCGCTTGTTTCGTTTTCAGTTTTCCGTTTTAAGGTGATTAATGATTATTTTGTTGTATTTGCTTTCAATAGTATATTACATTAGTGTATACACTGCTGATTTTTAGGACAACAAAGTTTCATTTTAATTTTTCACTTTCTGTTCTTTCTGTTTTCTTTTTTTCACATTAAGCTACTAAATAAAGGTCTTGTTTTAATTATGTTTATGTTTTACACATATCCAATTTATTTACTTTCAGAGATTCAGACTAAAAATAATTCAATAGTAGATTAGACTGTTCATGAAGAAAAAGAGAAAATAATTCTTGAGATTGTGTACAGCAAGTTATTTGAATTTGTTTCATTTTGTGAAGTCATTCCATGGATTCATCCAATGGAGGAAGATGTCGACTTTTCAATTGAAACAAGGGACAAAGACGAGGAACTGGTCGAAGTTAACAAAAAAGATCTCGATTCTGCTACTTCCCAGGCTCTTAATATCATTCAATCAAGTGGGTGGTTACATGCAAACCCTTCGATAGTTTCTCAAGGAGATTGTCAAAGAGATTTTTCATCAACAACATTGTCACAACAAAGTCAATGGAAATTAGATATTCGAGAGCAGAACACGTCTAAACTTGAACAAATGTATTCGTGTGAAACCAACAGTTTGCAAGAATGGCAAGAACGTACTGAGAAACCTTTGATGACGCAAATTTGAAAACCATCCTTGGAGGCGTAATTGACGAATTTTCCTTAAACCGAAAACAGACTGTTGCATTTAGGCTGATTATGGAAAATGTTCGTTAGTGGAAAAGAGATGAAGACACTGAATAAAAGATTGTTTACATCAGTGGGCCTGGAGGTACAGGAAAACGTCAAGTGATAAAGGGTGTGTTTTTCACGACAGAATAAAGTTACGTGTTCGTCTACGCCTTTATGATTTTACTGGGGGGACAGCAGCAAACATGAGCCCCGGCGAGCCATTTTGAGTGAGGGGGCCAACATTTTGGAAAAAAATGTCGGCCACCATGGTTGGGCGACGAAGAAAATTTTTCACTTTTTGGACCTACCCCGGTGGGGTGGAGGTCCTATAAATTAACCCATGTTCGTTCGTTCGTTAGTTAGTGTGTTAGTTACCAGCTTTTCTCGAGATTGGTTCATTAGTTTTTTCTGATTTTTGGCACAAAGGTGCATGACCATAAACCCTCGAATGTGACGGAGCCCGATTTTCGAAAAAAAAAATTTTTGGGCAAATTTGGGCCAAAAAACGGCTTAAAAACGGGTTTTTTGGACTTTGTGAAAAATTGGATCATTAATTTTTTCTGATTTTTAGCATGAAAGTAGGGTACAATCATAGTTAAAGCATGGCTCAAGCGGATTTTTGCAAAAAAAATTTTTTGGCTCAAAAATCGCATTTTTATCTATAAGAACCACTTTTAATAAGAAAACATCAATGTTCTTAGCCATATTATTATTATTATTTTTATTAGTTTTTTTACGATGAAAATGTCACGGTGGAGGGTAATGATTTGAGTTTTCTGTAAACACTTATTATTTTTTTGGCTGAAAAACGAATCTTTATCTATAAGAATCACTATTTATGAGCATATATCAATGTTATCAGCCAAATTGTTTTATTATTATTTTTTCTAACAGAAGAAAATGTCACGGTAGAGTGCGACGGTTTGAGTTTTCTGGAAACCTTATTTATTAAGCTGTGCATTTTTCTGATAGTGGTTTTTATAAAGAAAAGCGCTTAATAGCTTTTTTATTTCTTTTTCAAAAATCTTTTTCAATAGTGTTGATAGTTTCTCTCAATAGATATGATAACCAGGTAGGTCCATAAAAGTATCGCTTGTTACACCCTCAAAACACCTTAAAACGATATCTATTTGGGGAGAATAATAGTTTTTGTGGTTTGATTTGGTCTCAAACCAGCTTAAAATAGTAACTCTTAAAAACGTATGACATGGTCTACCAAAAAGTGGGGGGGGGGGGGGGGGGGTAAATAAATAACTCATAAACTATTAATGATATCAATATGAAATTTTGACTGAACAAATATATCGTAATTCTTTAGAAGTAAAATTTTCAAAATCTCCTGAAAAATGATGACGTCAACATTTTTAAGGAATTTTCGATTTTTAGCTATAAAAAATTACGTCATCTTTTTTTTAAAAAGATTTTTACATCAATATCTATTTGTGGTCAAAATTTGACGTTTATATGACTTTTAGTTCACGAGATATTCAAATTTTTAGTTTTATGACGTAATGTTAAGTAATGTTTATGACGTCATAATACAGGTTTTTGGGCTTTATAACCTCAACTTAAATTTCTCTAACACCTATCACGTTGATCTACATAACAAGGCCCTTCTTTCCAGCTATGTCTAAAATTTTGAAAGTGAGTGGAACTGGTTCACTTTTTCGTTGGACATGCCGTAACTCACTAGAGCAATATATTTTGACTCGGTTCCTCATCAAACTAGAAGCTCATATGGGATAAAAAACAAGTTGCTTGAATGGATCAAAGGCTTCCTGAATTGAATCAGTGCAAAAAGCAGTGCTCAGTGGAGTACCTTAAGGTAGTGTCCTTAGGCCTACCCTTTTCGTTCTTTATATCAATGATCTACCAGATTCCGTGAAGTCAAAACTGTTCCTTTTTGCTGACGGCACCAAAGTCGTCAATAAAGTGGAATCAGTTGAGGATGCGCTAGCAATACAAAACGATATCAACCAACTACAAAAGTGGTCTGAAACATGGCTAGTAACTTTTCATCCTAGCAAATGTCATGTGCTAACCCTAGGAAAGTCAAATATTATCAAACATGTATACAAATACACACTAGGAGATAAAATACTTGAACATGTATTATTTGAAAAAGGTCTTGGTGTTATCATCGATAAGAATCTCTCCTTCGACCAACACATATCAAATCAGGTGAAAAAGGTGGTCAAATCAGGTGGACTTATTAGACGGACCTTCACACACCTGACTCCTGAATTGTCTCGAAAACTGTACGTAACATTTGTCAGACCACACTTAGAATACGCCCAGGTTATCTGGTCACCAAAACTGCAGTGGAATAGTTTGCCTTCAAAAGTAATCAACTCATCTTCAGTTCAAGAATTTAAAGAGACCCTTAGTGTAGCCTGGAAAGATAAAAAGTTTGAATATGATTGAAAGTGTCACTATTGTTGCATACCTATGACAATGTATGAGCAATTCATAGAGGCCCATGTGTCTGCACGGTGGCCTGCGAATTTGTAAAACTACATTATTTATTTATGATTTCTTTTCGACCTGTTTGACCTTAACATGATTGTAAGTTCGTAGTTTGTTTTAGAAAATGAATTTTTTACCACATCAATATCTGTTTCTCTTTTCAATTTAATTTCAATTATGAGTTTTACTAATAGTGGTATTTAAGAGTTTCTCTGGTTCAAATTAGTGTATCAGCGCTTGAGATCGCTTGCTTTCCGAACGTAGATTAGCCGCCTTAGACTGAGTCTTCAATTTGCAAATAGAACACCTTTTCGAATTCGAATTCAAATGTTATTTTGGTCCTTGGCAACAAAAACAAAATAATTTCAAAAATTCCAAGCCACAGACAAGATGTAGGAAGAGAAAAAGACAGCTGATTTTCAATTTGAAGTTGTTTTCGTTGATCCATCGAGCAGCCAGGAATCTGACTTGGATGAAACCCATCTTCTAGACAAACTTGTATTGGACTCGAAGTCAGGGAATACCAAAGAATGTACGAGCTGGGGGTTTTCTAAGTTGAATTCATGGATGGAGAAAAGAAACATAGTTGTCGACTGTTGAAGCAGAAACTTTGAACAACATTCTACATAAATTTTATGCTCAAGTACAAACTGTTAAGATAAATTTTTGACACCAAGTTCAATGACAGGTATTGGCGCTGCTATTTATCGAACCATGAGAAGTTTAAAGTATGAAAAATTTTCAAAAAAGTAATAGTTGACAACACTGCAAATTTTACTTTGTCATTTCATTTTCTGAACCTCTCTGAAACTTTTCGGAACCACATTTGAAATAAAATCTTAAGAAAATATTGCTTTATAAATAGTGACAGAATTTTAATGAAAAAGTGAAAAGTTTTTTGTTTCATTCTTTGTTATTTTCGGGCATGATAGATCTATTTACCAGGATATGGTAGATCATTGATCTATCAATTTCTACCTTCTATTTTTTCCATGCTACAGATAAGTGACACTGTAAATGTAGATTATTCAGAGGCTCGGAATAGACGATATCGGCTTTCGATAAATGCAATGCATTTTGGTTTCTAGGGACTCTCAAAGGAATTATAATCTATTATAATTGATCTATTATAATTCCTTTGAGAGTCCCTAGAAACCAGAATGCATTGCATTTATCAAAAGCCGATATCGTCTATTCCCGAATTAGCAAAAAAACGAGTTATGACGTCATCAAACAAAAATTGTGACGTCACATACAAATATCTTTTGTCAAAATAAAAATTTCGAGTTAGCAAACTCGATTTCTTTTTATTAAATTAAAATTTTCGTGTTAGCTGCTATTTTCTTTTTGTCAAATTAAAATTTTTCAAAATTTTCGAGTTAGCTATCTTATACAAAAAAGTGTTGTGTATCTACCAAAACTAAACAAAACACACCATTTTATGTAACATGCATTTAGCATGCTATATTTTAGGATTCCAGTGTCATGGAGATAAACACTATAACTTTAAGTAACAAATGAGATATGACCGTTCATTTCTTCTCTCCAAAGATTCGACTATTGTGGAATACTGTCAACAAATTGGTTGTGCTGGTCGTGATAGAGAAAATCTTTGTCATTCAGCGCTTTACACGTACCCTCAAAGTCTTCAATATGTGGCGCAAGAAATGAAAGACTATGCTTTAATTTGTGTAACCTTTTGTTTGCGTCAAAAACCAGGGATGTCACCAGAGTGTCAAAACTTTCAGACTTGTGACACCTTTGTTTGTGATAGTAAAACTCGATTCTTTCTTAACATCTTCCGACTGTCCTGTGAATCTTTCTTCTTGCAAACGTACCGATGACATAATGGAAGAGGGTGTAGACTTGACAGAAACTGACAGTAACAAAAATACTGGACCTTGCTCCAGTGCTATCTCGTTTCGGAAGTTCAAAGTGCTCTTTTTACATATTATTTTCTCTCCTCTAATAGCAGTGAAAACGTTCTGTAAAATTCTGAACCTTTTTCAAATGAGTCAGAATTTCTTTTTAATTACATGTAATTGTAGAACATGTTCCCTATTTATTAAGTTACACTTATTTTTTAATTGCGTTTCCATGGTAACCTCTCGAGTGTGTCAATAAGGTGAATTTTCTGGTCTGTAAAATTTAACAAATTTTGCGATTTTCATAATGAAGAGTATTGAGCTCAAATTTAAACGTATAAACAAGTTCAAAATATTGCATAATTGATTTAATGTTAAAATATATAACCTTTTAACTTAAGTTTAGGGCAAACTCTTGTTAAAACTGTCAAAAATCGCGAGGAAACGACCACTGGAGTAAGGTCCAAAATTGCTGTTTATCAAAAAGTGCAACAACTAGGCCAAGAGTTAAGGGTCAAAAACAACTGTTTAGGGTGGCCTGCACATAGGGGCACCTGTTCTAGGGTCGGGGCTAATTTTAAGGCTTAAATATTTTCTTCAGGAAGTTATTTTTTCTAAGGAAATTCCAGACTTTCATCTCCTGTTATTCGAGATAGGGACCATGAAAAAATAGCCCCGACCCACGGTTCGGTCTGCAATTTATCTGGCTTTCAAGAAAATCTAAAATGGCTTTTTGATAGCTAATACAATCGTTGCATTTGCATGTTTAGTTGGACCCATTACTCTGCTAAAGAAAATTCATTGGATTCTAGAAAACATCCAAATTACAGACCAGACGAAGAAGCCCTCTACAAGCCACTGTGGTTGGCTGATCGGGAAAAAGACGCGGAATCTGATTGGCGTAGAAAAAAGTGAATCAAGAAACTTGCAAAAATTGAAGGGAAGAAATGAATTTTATTCTTCTTGTGAAGTAAATTAAATTCAACTATCCATTGAAGCGAGCTCTAAACCAGTTTGCATAAATGCACTATGATTTGACCTGTGCAGAATCTTTCACAACATTTGGTGAAATCATGGAATCACCACAGAGTTCCTGGATCTCTAGGATGTGTTCCTGTGGAAAATATGATTGAAACTCAAAACAAGGCTCAGTTACCAGAAATTCATATACCAACAACGGCTGAAGCAGTTAGAATGTACCTGGAAAGAGGAGGTCAACTAAACCACAACCCAGCTTTTGGTGTCGACCCTCTTTTGGGAAGAGACCATTTACATGAATCAAGGAATGAAATGTTTCATAACTTAAGATGTTTTCTGACGTATTGCGTGGTGATAATCATAGCTTGAAATCCCACATTTACTTGTTTGTATATTTAACAAGTTATTTGAATAACTTGGGTGTTCAATAAGAGTTTTTTTTTTAATTCTATTTACTATATCAATTGATATCTAGCACTGCTGTTTGTTTCATTGTTTTACCGTTTTGTGGTACATTTTTTGGGTAAATAACCCAAATTCCTGATATAATGGAAATTTGAAATTAAAACCTCTGATCCGACAGTTTAAAAGTTTGTTTTGGTGTTCTAATGAATCCCTGAAAAACGTTACGATTCGTACCACTAGATCAGAGTATATTTCACTTTGATTTTCTCCACACGTTTATCGTTCTCAAAGTCATTCTTTAACCCTTTTACAGCAAAAATATTTTAGCACTTTTCAAAAATCTTGACCCCCTTCTCTGGAAAAGAAATTGTTTTATTGTGTTACTTGTGCTCATGAGACAGGATTGATATACATTAAATTTTTTTAAATTTATACATATAATTTTAAAGTTTTGTTCATGGCCAGTTATAGCAATGGTGTTTCTTAAGTTAAAGAAAAAAGGCTAACGTTTTTTATTAGCAACCCCCCGGGGGGGTACTACCCTTGTCGACCGACGGGGGTGCTCCGCTGAAGTTCGAAAAATGGACCCTACGTGGGACTCGAAACTTGCGAAAAAGTGACCCTGAATGGGACTGAAATTCCAAAATTTTCTCAAATTTTCTACTTTTCCCCTAAATTTTCCAAAAATAGGCACCCTACGAGAAACTGATTTTTCTATTTTGGTGTTTTTGCGACCCTACGTGGGACTCGTGGAGGTTAAAAAAGGTACCCTGATCAGCGGAGCATCCCGTAACCCATCTTGCCCTAGTACCCCCTCCCCCCCGGGCAACCCCCTTTATAAATGGAGGCTGGCACATACCAGAAACTATGGCAATACTTCTGATGTACAGTAATGTAAAATACAGTAATTTGAAAGTTACTGAACTTGAGCCCAGTGCGGTGCACACGTTGTCAGTTAATAAACACTTATCTTCAGCTTTCGTTATCGCTGACCTCATAAAAATGACTTTGTTAAACTAAAAAGATTATCGCAATCTATCGAATTCTCTTTTATTTTGCATCACGTAACCACTGAGTAATTCTTATTCAATTAACCTACAGAATTCTTATATCTTAGGGGTCACCTAAGAAATTTGAATACTAAGGGTCGTTCACCTAAATTCTTAGGGGTCTCCTAAAGCCTGATTACAAGCCATGTACTGTGATTTTTCTTTCTTTTCATTTAACCTTTCAAAGCCGTTAACTTTTTTGAAAAAGCCCAAAAAATTCAACATTTTTTTTGGAAATTTATTCTTTGAAAGGCAATTTCTCGACCAGGACAAACGATTCAGGTATCAACTTTGGTATCGTTGGAAAGCTCTTTCTCTCAGCTACAAAAAATTGCAGATTTTTTTTCTCTGAATCTCAAGTGGTCAGGAGTTATGACCAAAAGACTGTGTATCGGTAAAATGACCTTTTCAAAACGTATATGTACGTGTTTCGCCTCCTAAGGGTTAAAAAAAGAAGATAATTACAATGCAAAATCTCTTTGTTTTGTTATAAAGAAGTCACTGTATTGCAACACTGGGCAGGGCAGGGCGAGAGAGAAAGTAGGGGGCAAGAATGTCCCCCCGATGTAGAATGCAAAAGTATTAATAGTGCAATTAACGATTAATCACAATCCTCTAAACCAATCAGATTTGAGTAATTTTGCACAACATGTTTTGCTGTTGATCGGGAAGGACTACACTTAAAGTGTATAACTAACAATGGGGAAATTAAAAACTTTTTTCCTCTTTCTGATGGAAAGTTTAAACTGGATCCCACCATCAACAAGTACAACCTGGTTGTGTGGGAATCACTAAATCGATAGCTTTATTTTTGTATATATATCTTCTTGTATCATAGTTCTTCTCTTGTATAAATATTATATAGCTAGGCTACCATTTTATAAATTAAAAGTTTGTTTACATTTGACATCCCTTCATGGTGACTCACGAGTATTTTGCAGAACAGATCAGTGTCTATGAGTCAGAGTCACCATGCCACTTTGTTGAGTGTTCTGTGTTTTGTCTTTGCTGCCCATGCTCTTTGGGGCCTGGTAACGAGTTTGACCTTTCTGCCAGGCTCAATAGCGAGTTTATGTATTTGCACTTTTGAGGACGGTAGAGTGACTGAAGCGATTTGGAAAAAAATTAGAACCTTACCGTCTCCGTCGCTGAAAAACACACATACATAAACTCGCTAATAAGAGCATGTGGATTTCACAGAGTTCTGGTTGAAGACCATACATGCTGTACCATTGTTAGAGCAGAAAATACATTTACTTTATGTCATTTTGTAAATGACTTGTGTTCTCAATTTCCTCTGCCCAGTACCATCCACCAAACGTTTTTAGTAGCTTTCGGGTTACTACATTTGGTAGCAGAGGGTGGTTTGGTACTGTTGGTACAGTCATGTAGAACAGCACGGATGGCTTCAACAACATACCCATGATGAGCTGATCTCTGCTAATTGGGCATTATCTGGTGGTATCAGTGCAATCCGGGGCAAACATATGGAATCCGTCCCCATAACCACCGGAAAGAAGATTCTCGGCCCTTATTGTGTTTGAGGACACATTAGACCGTGGCCGTTCCAGAATGGCTAACCAAACTGTCATGGATAAGCATTTCAAGCAGCTAGGTGATCTAATGACAGAATTGGACATCATCGATCAACCGAAACGAATTTTCAACTGTGACGAGTCCGGAATTTCACTAGACAAAAAACGTCCAAGGTATGTAAAAGTATTTCAATTAAATTTTTATTTCAATTAGAAAAGTTAGAGCAAATAATATAGTTTACAATTCTTTAACTGGGTTTTTAGATTTTAGGTTACTGCCTAGACTTAGTGGATATTCAATGTCTGATATTTTCTTTTTAAGGTTGTGGTTCACCGGAAGACAAAACAAGTATATTCCGAGCGCAAAGGATCTCTACCACCGTTTAAAATTTTCAAAAAACCTTACTCTCTGGACCATATGCGAGAGCCGGCCCAGACGGTGCCCTGTACGGAATTTCACCAAATGGTTACATGGATACTGACCTTTTTTACCTATGGGTGACTAAGCAGTTCATCCCCAAAACTTCTCACCTTCCTAAGCCGATCCTGTTCATCTTGGATGGTCATGGCTCTCATGTTGATATCAAGGTGATTGACGTCCTTGTTGAGCATGGAATATCCCTTTATTGCTTGCCCCCTCACACTACAAACATCCTCCATCCTTGAATCAGCTCTATCTGTTTGAACAATCAAAAACGGTTCCCGTAAATGTGGTGTGTACCCTTTCAACCCTGATGCGATTGACAAGAAACGCTTGATGTCGAGTAACACCCCTTCTGTATCAGCCAGCGCCAGTAAAAAGCCAGACAACACCACATCCCTTGCCACCACCACCACATCCACCGCCACCATCACCACCGCTGCCACTGCATATCCCGCCACCCTGGCCACAGCTGACGATCTTGCAGCAAACTCTCTTCCCAACACCACCAGGACCGAGCCGGACAGAACTACTGCCGCCTTTGTTTCTACCGCAGGTACGACGGACAAACTCCCTTTAATTCTCTCTTTTAAAGACGACGATGACCTTCCTATAGTAGATTTGGCAATTTCAGCACCTGGTGAAATTATTTTCCCAGACAGTCCAGCGAACAACACATTCGAAGATTACCTCCATGAAGTGGACACCATCAACATCACTACAGATCAAACTTGCAACAACCAACACATTCACAGTCAATTGCAAAATCAAATTCCCTTCCAGGAGCATCTTTAAACCACCCAGAAATGAAACGGGTATCAACTTTAGTTTCATCTGGAAAAATTACACTTGTACTTCTTTCCTCTTTTATCATCCCCAATACATCACCAAAAAACACTCACACAATAACAGACGCACGGTTCTTGACAAGCAAAGAATCCCTCAAACTTTTAAAAGAGAAGATTGTGGTAAAAAAAGAAAGAAGAGAGAGAAAAAAAGAAGAGGCGAAAAAGGAGAAAGAAATTTTGAAGGAAAAGCAAAAGCAAGAGAAGGAGCAACGCCTTAAAAAAAAGGAAGAAGCGAAAGGTTAAAAATCAGGATACCACCACCTTCAAAGAAACGAAAAATAGAAAGACGACGACAACTCAGAAAGATGATGCTATGATGAAGACTGTGTACCAAAATATCACCAGGAAAAGAAAAACCTTGAAGCTGCATATGTTTTTTGGGAAACAAGCTCAGTTATGCTGAGAGATATTTTAGACTCAGGCTCGAAGTTTGTTTATCATATGCTTATTTTTCCGAAAAATTCGAATCTCCAATTTTTCCAAAATCTGTCGTTGCTATACATTGTAAAATCTTCCTAAATCTTAATAGTTCTGGATCATGAGTATCAGTAAAAACATTGAAGATTTTAGATATAAGCTTTATACGTCTTTCCGCTACTGAATATACTTTAAGAATGAATATAAAAACTATGTACAGAACGCAATTTAAAAAACGTGTATAAGTCACGTGATTGCGCACGCGTCGTTTCTATAGCCCTAGACCTCTCACTATTTTCCACACTTCCCCGCGAGAAAAATGAAAAATTTTATTTTGTATTTTTGAGTCTATGTAAAACTCCTTCAATTGCCGCTCTTCTGGTCGGTCTACTCCTTGCGCTTTCAACGTGCTTATCTACTTTAGGTTTCTCCTTCAATGTCTGTTCTGCTTTATCTCCCTCTATTTCCAATTTTATCAGTTTTTGCAAAGGTCGGTGAACGGATGTTAAATGTCCTTGTTTTGATGTTGTTTTAATCTTTGCTCCACTGATTTTGCCGTCCCGACCTTTCACCAATTCCTCAACTATTCCGGTCCTCCACTCTGCTCTCGGTACCATCTTTTCTCCTTTAATTAAAATAACCTCACCAACGCGCAACTTTACATCATATCCGTATTCTTTCTATAAATGTTATTTTGCCTCAATTCTTGAAGGTAAACTTTCTCAAATCTATTTTGGAAATGTGACAGAATGATTTTTATGTGTCTCATTCTCTTTGTACAGTCGTCATTATTGTCTAAAAACAAAACTTCAGCATTACCGTGTTGCTTGTGAAAGATATTCTTCCCAAAAATTAAATGGTTTGGTGTGATAGTCTCGTCGATGTCATCTTCGTTTACGTAACATAGTGGTCTGCTGTTAATAAACGCCTCAATCTGACATAAGATCGTCTGCAATTCTTCAAGTGTTACTCTGGATTTACCTAATGTTTTCTTTAAAGATATTTCCACGCTGCGCACAAGACACTCGTACATGCCACCCCACCAGGGGGGAAGAAGGTAAAATAAATTGTTGTTCAATGTCCTGTTGGCTGAAAAAAAGTTTAACTTCTTTCGATTTGAAAGTTTTGAAATTATCGTGAATAACCATGCAAGGTACACCTCGGCGTGACGAAAATCTTTTAAAAGCACGAATGAAAGCAGAATTTTTCATGTCTGGACAGACCTCTAGATGGATAGCACGAATTCCGGCACATGTTAGGAGTAGAATGTAGACCTTCTGAGTCTCTTTCTTGTCTTCACTTCGTACATACAAGAGTCCAGCGTAGTCCAATCCTGTGGCATTAAAAGCATTAAAACTTAAACGAAAATCTGGCAAGTCAGGACTAGCTGGTGGTGATATTGTCTTTCCTTGATAACGTTTGCATAAGGTACACTTATATAGTAAATTTTTGACTGTCTTCCTTCCTCTGACAAACCAATAATTAGTTCGTAAATGGGCCAGTGTTGATTCTACGCCGTGATGGAACACTTTCTCGTGTGTCTCCTTTATAAGTAGTTCCGTAAATACACTCTCTGTTCTGAGTATGAGTGGATGCTTTTCTTGGTATTGTAATGTTGAATTTCCGAATCGTCCGCGTAGTCGTAAAAGTCCTTTCTGATCTTCAAACAAGTTTATCGATGATTTCAATTTTTTGTAGTTCTCTTGTCCCTTCTGATGTTGTTCGTCTGCAATAATCAGTTCCATGGTGTCTTTTTGTTCTTCAGTTGAAAGAGTGTCCAATGATAATGGTTTTCCTTTCTTCTTTTTCCTCAAATTCTCAATAAATCGTCTGACGTAGCTTAGTATACTTATAAGCTTCTCAAGTGAGCCGAAACGTTCGTACTCAATGATGGCGTGTAAGTCGGTAGCAGGTATTTTCGTCATTGTCAAAGTCGTTGTCACGTTATTGTCAGTTTCCGTTAAGTCGATACTCTCTTTCATTATGTCATCGTAAAGTTCAGAAGAAGAGAGATTCGTAATGATGTCATCAAAAGAATCGGAAGTAGAAAGATTCGATTGTTAGTCAGAAGAGGTTAAGAAAGAAGGACTCTTAAACCAACGATCTTGAAGCAATCCGTCAAAACCACTCAGTTTCCTCGTAGGAATATCCGCTGGGTTCTCATCACCTGCTACATGCGACCAACCTCCTCGATCAACGACTTGCCGAATCTTCACCACTCGATTTTCAACCCAGCCTTTCCAAGCTTTCTCCTTTCCCTTTATCCAACTCCGAGCTACTTCTGAATCCGTCCAACAATGTATTCGCTGTAGATCGACACTTTTCAAGAATGCACGTTCAATATCTCGCACCAATCTAGATAAAAGAAGACAACTCAAAAGCTCAAGAAGTGGAATCGTAACAACTTTGATCGGAGCAACCTTCGTTACGATGCTAACAAAGACGTCTTCACATCAGTCCCCATCAGCACTCTCAAATACACAACTGCGCAATAAACTTCCGACGAACTATCACAAAACCCATGTAACTCACATCCTCGAATCAAATCTGCTGGAACCAAAACAAACCTCTCCACCGTTACTTTACCCACACTTGCAACAACATCGACAAACCGAAACCAAGCCTCCCTTATTTCCTCCGAAACCTCGCAATCCGATTCCGAACTATCTTTGCAGAGTAGTTGGAAAATGGTTTTCATCCACGCCGTGATTGGTGAAATCAACCCTAAAGGATCGTAAAGAGAAGCTGAAACACTCAAAATATTCCTTTTCGTCAATACAGTACTTCGACATTTCACAACGAACTCACTTAGGCACACTACTAACGAGTCTGTTTCCTTATCCCAGTCCATCCCCAAAACTTTGTTGGAAGAAACGGTCTTTTGACCAAGCTGAGATTTGCAAAATGATTCGTCGACTCCGTCACACTTCGGTTCAATTACCTGTTCATCAAAAAACTTCTGCAGCTCCCTGTCATTCGACTTCCACTTCCTCACATCCAATCCCGCCTTAGCCAAAACCTTAACCGCCTTTCGATAAAAAACTGAGAGAAAACTGGGAAGTACATTAGTGCAGGATCCGTTGATTGATTTCACACTTTCGATAAAACTCTTTTCCTTCTGCCACGTTTTCACAACCACTAGCCTCATCATCCACGTACAAAGCGTTCAGAAATTTTTTCACAAAGAAAACGTCTTTTTCTTTCTCCACATGCTGCTTGATCGTTGCATTCAACAAAAATGGCGAACTAGTAAGCCCAAAAACAACTCTTCGAAACCGAAAAATCTCAACTTCATTATCCGAAGAATACCAAAAGAACCGCAGAAAATCTCTATGCTCAGGATGAATACCAACATTCAGAAAAGCCTGTTTGATATCCGCTGTAATCGCAATTCTATTTAACCTGAATCTCAACAGAATATCGAAGATCTTTGCAAGCATGTTAGGACCAGGATACAAACACTCATTCAGGGAGGGCCCGTTAACCTCACACGACGCGTCGAACACAATTCTAATCTTGGTTGTATCTCTATTCTCTTTCACGACTGCCCTATATGGAAGATAATGAACCTTGCCTCTGTCCTTTGCAATCTCCTCCTCTGGAACCTTTTCTATGATGGAATCCTTCTCATAATCCTTGATAATCTGTCCATAATCGTTCAAAATCCCACTCGCCTTTAGTCTCTTTCTCACATTCTCAAGTCTCCGTTTGGAGACACTGAAATTGTCTGGTAACTCCACTACTAACCCGATCACCATTCCTCACGGACATCTCCATTCCTCACTATTCCTCTTCTATTCCTCGCAATTCCTCAGCGTTCCTCGAACGTTCCTCAGGAATGGATATTTCAAAACTTTGTTTTAGCATTCCTCATCTATTCCTCGAACGTTCCTGAGGAATGTACATTTATGACGTTATTTTTAAGCGTTCCTCGAACGTTCCTCAGGAATGTAGATATTTCAACTTCATTTCAGCATTCCTCATCTATTCCTCGAACGTTCCTCTGGAATGGGCATTTCTAACGTAATTTTAAGGTGTTCCTCACTCGTTCCTCGAGCATTCCTCAGGAATGGTCATTTATGACGTTATTTTTAAGCGTTCCTCACTCATTCCTCGAACATTCCTCAGGAATGTAGATATTTCAACTTCATTTCAGCATTCCTCATCTATTCCTCGAACGTTCCTCAGGAATGGACATTTCTGACGTAATTTTAAGGTGTTCCTCACTCGTTCCTCAATCGTTCCTCACGAATGGACATTTCTGACGTTATTTTTAAACGTTCCACACTTGTTCTTCGAGCGTTCCTCAGGAATGGACATTTATGACGTTATTTTTAAGCGTTCCTCACTCGTTCCTCGAACGTTCCTCAGGAATGGAGATATTTTTTCTTCACTTTATCGTTCCTCATCTATTCCTCACACGTTCCTGAAGAATGGGCTTTCATGACGTTATTTAAAAGTATTCCTCCCAGGAAAAGACATTTTCGGAGCTGTTAATAATACATTTTCATGGATAAGATATTCAATATCAAAAACTTTTAAGTCGCTTAAAATTTTAGCCTCTGCTTCTAGAGAAAGAGAAGGCTTTTTGTCCTTTAGAACAACACATTAGTAACGGAAGCTCACAAACAACTAGGGCTTTTTTCAACCTGTGTTTTAAGTTCCTTGGAAATCCCTACAGGTCTTTTGGACCTACCCCGGTGGAGGTCCTATAAATTAACCCATGTTCGTGCGTCCGTTTGTTATCAACTTTTCTCAAGTTTGGCTCATTCAAAGTTTCTGATTTTGGCACAAAGGTGCATGACTATAGACCCTCGAATGTGAGCCCGATTGGATCATTAGTTCTTTCTGATTTTTTGCACGAAAGTAGGGTATTACCGTAGGTAAAAGATGGCTGAAGCAGATTTTAGCAAAAAAGATTTTTCGGCTCAAAAAACGCATCTTTATCTATAAGAACCACTATTAATAAGCATACAACAATGTTCTCAGCCAAATTACTCAATTTTTTGATGAGATAGATGTTTCACAGCCCCGGTGGAACTTTTTCTCAACTGGGATGGGAATTTTATTGTTCCAAGTTGGAACAAAAATCCAGTGGGGATGGTTTTGGAGTGCAATTCTAAAACATTGAATCTCGAATGAGGATGAAATTCCAGGGTTTTTTCCCAGCAGGGACGAATTTTTGCAAAGTTTTCCAGCAGGGATGAGGTCTCAGTGGGTCTGGCACAGAAGTGTATTTGTATTTGAGCATTAAATTTTGGTTTCTAAACGTGTTTTTTACAAGAAACAAACGACGAATTTTAATATATTCTCACTATTTGTGTTCTGAATGATTGTCTAATGGTCACGCTTACGTAGATATCAATTATATATTTGTTAAATGCATAACCAAGTAGGTCAATAAAAGTATCACTTGTTGTTAATTGTATACAAGAGCGAAGGAGAAAAGGTGACACGACAAGGTGACATGGCAAGGTGACATGACAAGGTTACAAAACGGGGAGTAAAATGAAGGGTTACAAAATTATTATAAAATCTGAATTAAATCTTTCGAAAATAAAATGAAAATGAACATGAATCTTTGAAAAAAATTGTACAGAAAAAATTTTATTATCATACACGTCTTTAAATAACAACGAACTACTGTATATAAAGGCTTCGATGGTCAAAATTTTAAAAACATTTTAAGGCTTTTAGGGGACTCAAAAAGATCCTAATTCATACAAAAATGGACAAAAATACTCACAAAATGGTGAACATAAGAATATGTTAAGAACTTTTTTAGACTCTGATTTAAAATCGAGCGATTTTATCGGAAAATCATATAAAATTTTGAAATTCAGTGTGAACAGGCCAAGCGTCTTAAATTTATAAACAACAATGATCATCCAGCCATGGAGAGCAGCCATATTTTGTCCTCTTCTGAAGCATATACTGATGGCTCCCCAGCAAACTTCGGTAATGTGAAGCCACTTTGAATTGGAATGGCATCTTTAAGTCTATAATACAGTCCTGTTTGAAAAAAAACGCGATATCATTTTGATTTGAATGTGTTCTGGAAGGAATGTTTCCATTAGAATCCTTTTTATTCATGGTTCTAATACCGTATTACTTCGAATTTATTTAATTCTTTCGATTTTAGGAGAGGCGTTTATTCGAAGGGGGCGTTTATTAAATTATTTGAGTCTAACGTCAAATATTTAGAGCAAACCTACCCCTTGCTTTAGTTGTAAATGTCTCTCGCCTAGAGGAGGCGTTCATTCGAAGGGGGCGTTTATTTGAGCAGGAGTTTGTTAAACAATTTTCCTTTTAGAAGGGGCGTTTAAAAGAAGATTATAAGAAACTTTACCACAACACCATTCATTAGAATTCTAGAAAAACTAACTTTCTCAATTTGATTGTCTTAAAACTACTTTGAATACCTGTTTCTGAATCGATGTTGAGATTATATGTTTTGATATGGAGCACAACAACATTTTTGCCGTCGACATTAACCTGCACGATCCTTTCGATTTGACAACATGTCTTTTCATCGACCTGACAATGGCTGCCGACATTAATTGTATAGTCTTCGAAGTACTCGTTTAGTTCGCTGGCTTTTTTTAAGAGTGTTGCACTTTTTATTGGATCTTTCGGTGAAAGGAGAACATTCAAAGCGCGTAAATCTGATTCATTCGTCAACGTCGAATCTGCTCGCTTCTTCGTGATTCTTTCAAATTCACCCGTTTTGACAAGAGTCTTCCGGCACACAGCGTTCTTAGAGTCGAATGATTCCGGAAACTTGTTTGTAATTGAGCAGTGTACGACCCAGTCGAATAGCTAAATACAAATTATATGGGATTTATTAAAAATTATTTAAAAACAGCTTTTAAATTTTTTTCTTTTGAAGATGAAGTTTATTTGTCAAGAGGTCCTCTAAGCTTAAAATAAAATTTATCATTTATAAAGATACCTCCTGCGATTATACTTATGCCAATATTAAAGGAATCAATCATTGATTAAAAAACCGAAAGCAGGCAAAATAGGAATTATTCACCTGATAAGTTTCCATCACACATCTTTCCATATGGTTCTTATTATTTGTCCTACGTGTAATCCAGGAGTTGAATCTCTCCAGACAGTACATCCAGGTTGCATACAACGGTCCGAACTTTTTCATATTTTGTGTAAAGTGATGACAAATATGCGTTGTTATGTTGAACAAAATACTTGGCAACTCGGTGTATCTAAGGGCTGATTCTTTGAGTTTTTTCTCTTTCTGGCTAAAATTCCGATTCGGGTGTATCTATGACAACGAGAACCAAATTAATGGGTCTTGGCTTTTTCGTATAGGTTGTCGAAATAAAGAGGCTATTATACGATATAAATCAATAAGACATAAATAAGAGTTATCATTTCTTTAATTCCCATTCATATAATGAAAACAAAAGAGCAGTTGAATGAACAGTTTTGGGTGCCCTTGAATCTTGAACAATACTGTTTTTAAAAGCCATTTACTGAAGGAAGTTTGCTATCTACCTACTAAAGGTTCATTATATCTATTGAACATTTGGTACTCTTTTAATTTAATTAAATAGGTCTTTTATATCCTATAGGTTCCATTTAACTCTATAGTTCTATTATCTATTGAAAACATTGTTTGCTCGTTACGTCAAAAAGAGACCTGGAAAATTGGTCTGTAAAATCTTATCAGCAACGAAATGCTACCAAATTACCTTTAAATCGTTATTGCATGGATAGTATCGTAGTCTCTCGGAAAATTTCGCTTTCAACAAAAAGTAGTGTATAGTATAATAAGAATTTTAACAATTCGCAAAGGTTTTATCCGCTCCAAACAATGGAATTCACTCTATAAAGGCTTACGTCAGTAGAAACATGGAATTTTAGTGAACTTTGAGCGCCAAAACTTTATTATAAACTTTCACCTATCAAGACTTTTATATGCGAATTATTGAAAACACATTACAAAACATGGGTTTAAGATAATGTCAAATTTTCAATGCCCAATTAGAAAAATTACTCATGCAATTCAAGAATTCACTTTGAAAATTGGAGAATTCTTACATTTTTCCACGAATTAGTAATTAAGTCTTAATAATTACCTTGGTCATATATACATCAAAAAACGCGAAATTTAATGGAGACTTCAACTATGTACTTTGTTTTGCGAAATTCGAATGCTAAAATAATTTTATTTGCGATTGAAAAATCTATATAAAAAGTCTTTTTCAAACATGTGTGTTCGCCCTTAAATACACCGAGAAGTCACGTTCCAAGAGTGCCAAAGACAAATGCACATGATCTTCAAGGACATCTAATTGGTCATTTGTAAACTTCTTGCGGAAAAGATTCGATAGGACGGAAAAGAAATATACAAATGTTCGTTGCTGTCTTTCCGGCAGGAGTCCGCGTAGTGCATTAACCCAGAGGTTTTCAACAGTATACTAAAGGCAAAAAGTTGTTCTTGAATATACCTTACTTAAATACCTACTCTTGTCTCCCGAATAGACGGGGGGGTCCGAATAAGCAATGGGGTAGGAAAATTTTCTAAATTCTAATAAGCGGGGTGGATGGAATAAGAGGGGGGATGGTTTGAAGACAGATTATTTTCTAACTGGTATCAATTTGAACAACATTTACTTTGTAGCTTTTTGATGTAAGTATCTACATGGATAGTTCTGAAAGTTTTTCGTGCTTTTAGAAAAGATGCAAAGAACTTCAACGGGATAAATCCGTTGCACGGTCGTCTCGAGGTGGGATACGGGATATACAGGGATCAGTAAAACCGTATTGGGACTCGGCAAGCCTCGCCACCAATACGGTTTTACTGACCCTGTATATCCCGTATCCCACCTCGAGTAGACCGTGTAACTAATAGTATCTTACATGTGTGCATATTTCTCCAAAACAGAAGATGAAGTGTCTCATGCTATGAACCAAGCTGTTCAAGATGCTTTTGAAAACGGCGGTGACAAGTATGAACAAATGAAATCAGTTGCACATGCCTATGTATCGAAACGGGAGGTATCAGTTTATCAGTTTAAGTGGAGTTTATAGGTCTGTTGCAAAAATGTGCTATGCAGAATTCTTACCCTTTTACAGTGTTGTTTAAGAAGAAAATGATGAAAATGATTGTCAACCTAATCAACTTGAAGACGAATTAATCGAAGCAAACCATCCAACAATAAATGGCTATCCAAAAGTTGTTAGACTCCGGACGATGAAAGGTAAGCTTAAATGTCGCCAAGTACCGCTAATTCTCCGCCTTTATGAGCCTAATAGAAACAAGCATCCTGAAGATTATGCACATCATCTTTTGATGTTATATTTACCATTCCTTGATGAAAAAGAACTGTTATCCGAGGAGCATAACACTTACACAGCAAAATTATTAGAGCCAGGTGTTATTGAGACAATTGAAGAAAATCGAGCATTAATTGAACCATATGCAGGTCTAGTAAATGATGCATTGCAAAGATTTAGAACTGACATGATTCTCAATATGAACGACTTTGAACAGCAGGAAAATGATGAAACAAACGCTGAGCTTCAAAATAATTCTGGGGATAATAATAATGATGAGTCAGAGGATGAAAACAATGAAGACACAGCTCAGCTTAGAGCAGCAATACCAATGGAATCGATCTTACTCCCAGACAATGAAATTAATACAAGAATAAGATCTCTCAATCATCAACAAAGAGAAGTTTTCGATGTTATACACAAATGGGGCAGAGAGTTTGTCAAATATCTTTCGTGCAAAGTTCCTAAAATTATAGAGCCATTCCATATCTTTTTAACTGGTGGCGGAGGCGTGGGAAAATCCCATTTACTTACAACAATTTATCACTCATTGTCAAAGCTTTTAATGTACAAAGGGGGAGAACCTACTAAACAAAGGATTCTTGTGCTTGCACCAACAGGTGTAGCAGCTATCAATGTCAATGGAACCACAATTCATACTGGTTTAATTATTCCAACAAAAAAACTATTTCCCTTGAATGCAATGTCTAAACAAAATTTGCAAAAAAAACTTGCTTGTGTTGAGATTATAATGATAGATGAGATTTCCATGGTCCCTAGTCGATTATTTAGAAATATTGATTCAAGGTTACGTGAAATATTCAGTTCTGATAAACCTTTTGGTGGAAAGTCGGTCTTAGTCTGTGGTGATTTATATCAACTGCCACCAATTTTTAGAGATCCAATTTACAAAGCCGATTGTTCCTCTATGCAAAGTATTGTTGGATTTGAATTATGGAGAAGTTTCCAAATAGCAGAATTAACTGAGGTCATGAGACAGAGAGATGATATAGATTTTGTAGACCTATTAAATCAAGTGCGTTTAGGTGAACTTGATAAAGAAAAAAAAGAACTTCTGAAATCTAGGTTTATTACAAATTGCAATCCAGATTATCCTGCTAATATAACTCATATTTATGCAGAAAATAAACCAGTAGATTCGTACAATTTGCAAATGCTTGATAAATTACAGACTGAAAAACATATAATTTTTGCACAAGATGAGGTGCCAAAGCATTTAACAAATAGTGATTTGAAATTTATTGAAAATGCCAAAGCAAGAGATACAGGTGGGCTAGCTCGTATTATTGAAATTAAAGAAGGTGCTCGTGTTTTTATTTCAAAAAATATTGACATTGCTGATAGATTAGTCAATGGACAAGTTGGAACAGTCATGAGATTCAAATTTAATTGCAATAATAAACTTTCAGGTATCTATATAAAACTTGATGATGACAATGCAGGTAAAAAAGGGTCCAATTTGGATAGTGTATGCAGAGAAAATAATTGGACTTTGATCGAAAGAGCAGAATCTACCTTTGATACAAGAAAATATAATAAAAAGTCATTAATGGTTCGTAGAACACAATTTCCACACTGTCGTATGCATGTACTAGCCACAAAGTCCAAGGGCTAACACTTCAGTCAGCAGTTGTAAGCTTTGAATTATTTGGTCAAAGATATTTCAATGAAGGTCAAATGTATGTTAATTTGTCAAGGGTGACTGACATGAATGGACTATTCTTAATTGGTGAATATAATAGAAATGCTATCAGAGTAAACACTGAAGCGGGACTTGAATACGAGCGTTTGAGAAAAAATTGTTGTTTTCAAAAAGTTTTTCATCTGTTTCGACCTCTTCCAATTGTTTACATATCTCCCTTCTTAATATTCGCTCAATGAATAAACATGCTGTTGACCTAAAAAAGTCAGAAAATCTAATGAACAGTGACTTATTATGTCTTACTGAAACTCAACTATCACCTACAAGTGATACTAATGAAATTGATCAAACATTAAATGGTTTTAATATAGAGTATAACAACAATTCAATTAATCGCTTTCAAAACACTGCATATTGTTCAAACTCTTCAATTCAAATTTTGGAGTGTAATAAAGCAGCTGGCTACACATTGATTAAATTAAAAAAAGAGTCATTTATTAGTCAACCTATTACCCTTTTACTCTTGTACAGACCACCTAATTCTTCAAGAAACACTTTTTATGAAGATCTATTGCAACTTATAAGCTATGATGGTGTAGACATTATTGTGGGCGATTTCAATATTGATGCACTAGATCCTACCAATCAAGACTTAAATGAAATACTTTCTTCATACAAAATGATAGTGAATGAACCAACTCATCTTGCTGGTGGGCTTCTTGACCATGTTTATATAAAAACAAGTTTTATAAGTCAGAGAGAAGTGAAATGCTTTATAAAAGATATTTATTTCTCTGATCACGATGGAGTTTGTTTCACTATTTTGAATGATTCTTGATGTATTAGATATGTTTAGCCCACTTAACATTGTTTTGGCCTATTGTTTGACATGGGAGGGAGGGATGTAGAGTATGGATGATGGGATACATAAGGGATACAAAAATTTTCATGAGAAGAATAAAAGTTCTCTTGTTCATATCATGTATTCAGTGCATGTATAAATAAATAATCATAGCTTATTGTGTTTAATTTTGAATCCCTTACGTATCTATCATATAGAGAGACTAAAACTGAAAAAGAGGAATTTGTCTTATTAATACGGAAAGAAACTTGCTTGGTGTGAATTTTAATTTTGTGGATGATTATAATTTTCTTTATAACCTATTGTACAGCACTCACATTGTCGTTTTTGTGTGATGATAGTTGCAAAAGACATTTTCCTCGGCTACTCAATTTTTTATTGTTTTTATATAATGCATTTAATTTTTTAAAGTATTTTTTTTAACAAATGGATATATTAATTTTGTACTCTCTTTCTATATTTTTTATAGTGCATTTTTCATTAAAAATCTTTTTAGTTTATGAATTAATTTATTGATTCAATATTTAGTATTTTATTACTCAATGGAAATTATTTTTATATATTTTTTTGTTCAAAAGTGGATTAAAATTTTATACCAATCAATTTATAGTTTTTTTTAATCAGCTCATTAATTTATACAAAATTTAGATTTACAAATTAAAAAAAATGAACAATAGCAATTAAAAAACCATGAAATAACGGACTAAAACTTTATGTTGGACTGGATTAAAAGTTTGACTGGAAAAATAATGGATCTTTGTATAGTATGATGCTGACACGTACTTTGTTATTCGTTTTGTTGTGATGTTATGTAATCGTGGTTAATAGAATGGATAAATGGACAACCTAAAAAGAAACAATCAAATTATTGATTTATTGGCATCTTGATATAAACAGTTATTTGACTCCTATAAATTCAGCAACTAGATACGCAAAGGTCACATAAGCACAAGGTTTAATAAAATACATACTCATATTATTACATGCTGGTATTTTTTACAGACAGGCGTTATATTATCTTTTGAAGTGACGATCAATCAAGAAATGAACTGATCATGTGTTTTTTCAGAAAAGTATTACAAATGAATTGAGGTGTTCAGTATATCTTTTAAACTAAACTTAAAGTTATTTCTACTTTATTCTTTTATTTTAGATATCAATCAATTGTCTGGGTGATTCACCACCAAGAACGTATTGTTTGTAACCTCATCACTCCAAACTCCAACAAGTTATAAGTAAATAAATGGTGAAAAATGCAATCAGGTATGTGTTTTTTTATAAGCATACTATTTTTGGGAAACAGGCTTAGTAAAATTTTCATATCATACTCATAGTCCTGTAGAATTTGGAGTCAACCTAGAAAAAATTCTTATAAAAGGTTTCAATATACCGTTGGAAAGATAATTTCATCAGCTTTCGAATGCCAAATATGGTCATTTTTTTCCTCTTGGGTAAAAAAAGTTATGACCCAAAGAATGAGAGGGGTCTTTTTAGGTAGCGAGCCCTTAGAAACGTCAATTTTAAAGTTTTAAATTAATTTATTTTGACTGTTCCATCTGATAGAGCTCGAAGAGTAGATGTCTAAAATGGTGTCATTTGTAAAATCTGTCAACCACATCCCAAGAAAATGACCAAAATTGCTTAAACATGGTAGTTTTTCTTGCTGACGTCAGCAGTTTTTAGAGATGAATGAGGGGTTAAAATCATTTTCAACAGAAGCTCCTCTATGAGTACTGTCGATTAAAGGTATAGTTTGTTGAGATTGCATGTCTAGATCTCGAGATATTTGACTTTTAAATTTTGTCCGACACATTATTTTTAAAAATGACCCCATTTTAGACATCTACTCTTCGAGCTCTATCAGACGAAACAGTCAAAATAAATTAATTTAAAACTTTAAAATTGACGTTTCTAAGGGCTCGCTACCTAAAAAGACCCCTCTCATTCTTTGGGTCATAACTTCTTTTGCCCAAGAGGAAAAAAATGACCATATTCGGCATTCGAAAGCTGATGAAATTATCTTTCCAACGGTATATAGAAACCTTTTATAATAATTTTTTCTAGGTTGACTCCAAATTCTACAGGACTATGAGTATGATATGAAAATTTTACTAAGCCTGTTTCCCAAAAATAGTATGCTTATAAAAAAACACATACCTGATTGCATTTTTCACCATTTATTTACTTATAACTTGTTGGAGTTTGGAGTGATGAGGTTACAAACAATACGTTCTTGGTGGTGAATCACCCAGACAATTGATTGATATCTAAAATAAAAGAATAAAGTAGAAATAACTTTAAGTTTAGTTTAAAAGATATACTGAACACCTCAATTCATTTGTAATACCTTTCTGAAAAAACACATGATCAGTTCATTTCTTGATTGATCGTCACTTCAAAAGATAATATAACGCCTGTCTGTAAAAAATACCAGCATGTAATAATATGAGTATGTATTTTATTAAGACAAAGAACCTTAAAATGTGACTTTGTAGCAGTAACACTTCAAGGTTCTTGTCTTTCAAGAAACTTACTAACCTTGTGCTTTTGTGACCTTTGCGTATCTAGTTGCTGAATTTATAGGAGTCAAATAACTGTTTATATCAAGATGCCAATAAATCAATAATTTGATTGTTTCTTTTTAGGTTGTCCATTTATCCATTCTATTAACCACGATTACATAACATCACAACAAAACGAATAACAAAGTACGTGTCAGCATCATACTATACAAAGATCCATTATTTTTCCAGTCAAACTTTTAATCCAGTCCAACATAAAGTTTTAGTCCGTTATTTCATGGTTTTTTAATTGCTATTGTTCATTTTTTTTAATTTGTAAATCTAAATTTTGTATAAATTAATGAGCTGATTAAAAAAAACTATAAATTGATTGGTATAAAATTTTAATCCACTTTTGAACAAAAAAATATATAAAAATAATTTCCATTGAGTAATAAAATACTAAATATTGAATCAATAAATTAATTCATAAACTAAAAAGATTTTTAATGAAAAATGCACTATAAAAAATATAGAAAGAGAGTACAAAATTAATATATCCATTTGTTAAAAAAAATACTTTAAAAAATTAAATGCATTATATAAAAACAATAAAAAATTGAGTAGCCGAGGAAAATGTCTTTTGCAACTATCATCACACAAAAACGACAATGTGAGTGCTGTACAATAGGTTATAAAGAAAATTATAATCATCCACAAAATTAAAANTCTCCTTAAGAGGCGTTTAGTTCGAGGGGCGCTTAAAAGAGGGCGTTGGATCATGTTGTGAGAAAATTAATGACAGCACCTGCACCTACACTGCTAGCGAGTTGATCAAGTTTTAAATTCTCATTACACTTGGTATGGGTCACACGAACAAAGATGAAAATTCTTCTTTTTTCACGCCGAAAATCTACAAAAGATTTGACCACTGATTCAGACATGCAGTGAGCCAACTCCACGTTCTTCGAAGTTTGGGCGGGACATCTCACAAACTGACCGACATTCCATGCAGACACCTTTCACCTTTCAGCCTCTAACTACTCTGATTACAATTATGGCAAATTTTAATACACCAAGAAAAAGATCAAAACATGGTCACGAAAAGCAAGGTAAGGATCTTCTTCAAGCTGTTATCTTGGATTGTTACACGTTTTTTTTCTTATTAGAACATTAACAGATTAAGGCTGAAAGTTCACAAAAATTAAAGAATACATGGTCAGCCTCTGCTGAAAAGAAATTCATGAAAAAAAACACAAGATCTTATAACTTTTTCATGCATACTTAGACAATTTAAATTTGTACCTTTTGATTTTCCCAGTTTTGGTGTTAAAACCAAATAATTTTTGCAACTTTTCTGAAAGTTAAATGAATGTGGAATGTTCTTATAAATATAACAAAACATTCAATGTCTCACCACATAGGCACATCCCTGAACTGAAAAATGGAATAGGTTGCTTACTAAAAAAAATCATAATTACTGGCAATTAGTCAGAAGTGAAGTAAACAAAAATTTGCTCAAAAGAAGCTTTGGCAAACTTTTGCTCAAAATATTCCCTAAAAATAATTTCCAATTTTATACATAATATTAAGGTCTTTCCTTTTACATTGTTTTTAAAAAAAGAATTCAAATAAATTCATATTCAAAGGCACAAAAAATGTGGCCAGGACAACAAAATAGAACATGTTTTAAGCCAGACCCGATTAATCGAACATTTCGATTATCGAACTAATCGAACTTAATCGAACAACTAGAGTTCGATTAGTCTAGCTAATCGAACTTTTCATTTCAGCGGAAAATTGTGAGAGTTCGATAAGTTCGACAAGGTTCGATTATGTCCGATCATGTTCGATTACTAATCGAACCAGTTAATCGAACTATTCGAACTTGAATTGGAGCTAAAATTGTGAGAGTTCGATAAAGTCCAATTACCGAACTTAATCGAACTCTATTCGATGAACAAAGTTCGATTAAGTTCGACAAAGTTCGATTAAAAAATCGGTTCGATTAGTCCGATTAATCGGGTCTGGTTTAAGATATTACAAATATTACAAATAATTTGCTAAATAAATTTGGTGCTTTTGGCATGGGTATAATGATGTGAAAGTTTTCTCTAAATCATGATTTATTCTTTTTTTCTAGACCTCTGTGATGCAGTTGGATACATTGAATATGTAAGTCCATTGAAAAACAAATTCTTCGACGCGTACATTCTCCAAGAAACAGAAGAAGTCAGGCTGGTAGTGTTTGACCTCCATCAACACTCTTCATTTGTAAGTGCACTAAACAAAGGTGTCACAATCACACACTTGGCAAAATCATCAGGTGGGACAAGCGACTTGACCTACACAAGCAAATCCAAGATCATAATGATGACTCCACCATTCGAACAACAACGCAGGGTACCTACAGTTATCAGCACTATCAAAAAGGCTATGACAGAAGTTGATATGTTTAGCCGTGTCCATTTAGAAGTTATGATAACAGATATTGACATCCCTGGGACTTGCAACAATGCGCTTCCATATCAGGAACTGTCGGTAACTGACAAAAGCTTGCCAGAATCACAACAACTAACCATTTATGGCAACTTAGTTGGTAAGTTTCAAATCAATAAATGCTATCGATTACATTTTATCACAGTCAGTACATTTGGTGGATGCAGGAAATTGAAAGCATCAGACCGTTCTGAGTACAATGAATTGGCAGATAACACAATTGTTTTGCCAGCCATACCAACCATAAGCAAAGAAGGAATCATAACCAGTGTTAGCTTGTCATCTTTGAAAGACATTAATTTGTGTCCACATTGCAAAAATGAGGTGGTATACATGCGCTCGATTCCAACTTGTGTCACCTGCGATCAAGCTTTGGCATTATCTGATGTTATCACCACATCGGTTATCAAGTTCATGCTGAAAGATGCTGCAGGTCGGATTCCACTCTGTTGTGATCGTGTTCTCATGGAAAGGCTATGTGGTGTTTCGCCCACTGATACGGATGTCATGTTGTGTAAAATTCTGAATATGAAAGTTATTATAAAAGTAAAGAGATTATCCAATGAAGTTATTTCCATTGAAAAAGTTGTGGAAGTCGTGGAACAGACCGACAGTGAAGGTGCCGAAAGTGAAGACTAATAGAACATCTGGACACACACACATTTTCGAGCCTGCCACAGTGGTTCTTTTATTGTATTTGTTACCATTCCTTGGTTATTATGATTTCATCTTTAAATTCAGTGTCATCAAAGATTTCTGAAAGGATTTTTATCTGGCTTGTATATAACTCTATTTTAACATGTAATTTTTCATGACCTGGACAAAAACGGTAAACATTGTCAACCTGAAGAGCAAGCAACCAACTGGTTTGTTCATTTCTTGAATTATAATTCTCAAAAAGTTTTTAAAAAATCTGGGTTTTTCTTACTGTTTCTACCAAATCACTGGTTAATCTTCAAGTTTAGAATATAGGATATTTTTTAGAGATTGTTTGTATTTTCTTATTGTTTTTATTAAACCACTGGTTGGATTATTTTATATTCTCAAGTTTAGAACACAGGATGTTTGAGAAAGTTGTTTGTATTTTCTTATTGTTTTTATCAAACCACTGGTTGGTTTTATTTTTTAAGTTTTGAACGCATTGAAAATATTTTAAAGATCTTATTGCTTTTCAATTGACCTTTTCAAAAGTCCTTCAAAATTACTTCTATAAACAAAGGCTTTAAAAACATTTTCAAAGATAGTTTTTTTTATCTCTATAGGTTAGTAATGTAAATATTTAAAGTTTATAGTTTTATACAAGCAAGTTGTAACCTGATTGAAAATACTTACCTCCTTGCTTTCATATATTTTCACTCTTTCTAAAAAGTGAACTTTATATGTTGCAACATGTCTTTATTAACTTCCAGGCCGCCATTTTTGTCCTAATTTGTTTACGTAATGAACGCATTTTAGAGAATGAGAAAAATATATTCATGATACCGTAAATGACCGAATGGGGCGCTTATTTAAAAATAATTTTTGTGAGGGGGCGCTTATTCAAGCCGGGGCGGCTGAATGGGCGCTTATTAAATTATTTATAATTACGGACGGTATCTTTTTGTTTTCATTTTTTTTCTCTGTTTGTACAACCTACATTGTTAAATGTCAATGTCTTCATCACCCTCCTGTCCTGGTTTGACGGAATAAGCGCCCCCTTTACGGAAGCCGAGGGCGCTTATTCGGTCATTTACCAGGTCAGGAACTATTGCAAATTAGGATATGATAGCCAATTTAGGATGTTGGCCTAATTAGGCCAGAATTCATATCCTAGTTAGGATATTAATGGCTTAATAAGGATATAATATATTCAAAACCTAAATATCTTGAGGACAAGTAAAATCCGTGTCAATTTTACAACGTGAACTTGTTATTTGGACTAGGCAGAGTATTTTAAACCAAAAATTTTTCTCTTTTTCGAGCGGAGTGTAAAGTTGTGATAATTTTTCTTCGTTTCTTGTGGCTTTTCGTTCCGAAATGTTAGTTTGAGAAGTCAAGGTGTTGAGAGAGAGGGTTAACCCTGTTTTTCTGTATTTTTTGTCATGGCTGAACCGATCACAAAAAGAGTTCGCTGCTTAACATCTGAAGTTGTTAAGCCAATCGATTATGACCTAGAAGACATTGTGACTCATAACATTGAGCTTTTTTTTGTGTAACTACGCATGCACAGTACTAAAAACTGAATCTTTTCTCACTACGCTCAAATTTTACCCAAAAAACAGGTGGAACTTGCTTGAATAAATAAGAATTTGACATTTTTAGCTAAATTTTGACGCGGATCTTGAAATCTAAGTCAAAAATTGGAATTTCGTTCCTTCCTAGCCTAATAAGGATAGAATTTCTAGCTTAATTAGGCCATCGTATCCAAGTTAGGCCAGAATCGGCGAACGTATCCTAATTTGCAATAGTTCCTGACTGTTTACGGTATGCGTAATTTTCGGAAGCACCAATAATAGAGAGCAAATTCCGGATTTTTCGCCGACTCCGGCAGGGAAAGAGACTTACGCAAATTTAAGAATATCATGAATTATCAAGTTATTATTCAATGATGTTTGATTAATCTTAAAAAAATGATTAAAGTCGTATATTTAGTGTTCATGCTGCTTAGTGATTGCACTGTCATGTTGACGAATCTTCTCGGGGAGCTGCAAAACACCGTCGTAAGTAGCAAAAGCAAGTCATCCGGATCGGTGCGCTACAAAACCCTCGTCATGTATGTGTACTTTTCAATGTGTTGTATTACCGTTCGTCGTTTCATAACTTGGTCTGACATAGTGTGGGTACGTTCCCTCGATTGGTTTTAACGGTGTCTCCACTGTTGTAGACAATGGGTTCGTTTTCGTCGTTGTTACATACATGAATAAGTAAAAAGAAAATAGCATTAAACTTAGTTTATGGGAAGAAATTTTCGCGGAATTTAATTTCGCTTCTTTAGGTGCCATTCGCACAAACAAATTTTACCCTTAGGAAAAATCACCCCTAAAGTTAATTAGTTCGTTTTTTTTCTTTATGTGCTAATTTTGGCCCCCGTGACACTCATATGACGCGCAATAGAGAGAAAATCTCGGGGTATGTCCGAAGAATATAACAGTTATGCATATTATGAATCCCCTTTTTGCATTCCATTTCCGACCTGTTTATTTTATCTAATCCTTGCATCTTTCTCAGCTTACGGCTAGAGCTTCCAGCGCAGCTGGTTTATTTATCTTAATTTATCATTATTTTATTTTTCTTAGATCTTAGATTAACTAAATATTTTTTTTTTTTTTTTTATCACAAAACTTTTTGCTGCTTTAGGCAGATATACACATTTAGACCTTTTCAACCACTTTAGACTCTTTGCCATTTACTCAATATACTCATTACTCAACTCCGGTAGTTTCACTACTCTCAAGTCTTCTTTCTAGCCTCGTTTAGCCTCTGGGTCGTTATTATCCTTTTTAAACTTATCTATATATTAATAGTGGTAGTCTGTATGTGTGTTTGTCTGTGTTTTCTACTTTCGTTTTCTAACGCAATGTTTTTGTTCTTCCAAAAGATGACTTCCAGTTCTTGCTCCACAAACAATATTCGCGCCGTTTTCTATAATAGGGGGTAATTTTTCTTGAAATATCATATCTTTTCTATAGTCTCACGCATTAATTGAACACCCGTCACTCGCGAAATGATTTTGATTGGTTCTTTAAAAAAACTGAAAACAGAATAGGGGGTCATTTTAGATTTTCTTCAAATGTGTTTTGGTGGCCGAATCCACCAAGATACTGAACAACACAACACCCGTCACAATTCTATTGATTTTTTTGATGAAATTAGAATGATTCACTTTCAATTTGATTTTGCTGGAGCTGGTACTGTTGGACTGAAATGTTAACTTTTGGCTTGATAAATGAGAAATGGAAATGGTTTTGGAGAAATGAATCACTGGCATGCTAGAACAAAATTATCTGTTTCTTGGAGCTGTGTCTAAAGTATATTATCATTTGTTTTTATATCCTAGGTAGCTCATGACCCAGGTCAGATTTAAGGAAAAATCCTCTCCCCCAAATGAACCAAGATAATGAAAATGGCTTGATTGATGTTGAGGGGCCTACTGATAGGGGTAGGAGAACTACTGCTGAAAATGCATGGAGGGGAAGACCAATGGAAACTCCCGAGGAAGCTCAACAGAGAAGAGAAAGAAATGCTCAAAGAATGAGAGCTAGGCGGGCTAATGAAAATGAGCAACAGACTCAGCAGCGTAGACCACTTGATTTAGAGCGTGCTAGGAACAGGCGTGCTAGCGAAAATGAGCAACAAACGCAAGAGCGCAGACAAATTGAATTAGAGCGATCTAGGGATAGGCGTGCAAACGAAAATGTAGCACAAGGTCGTAGGCGAAGGAATGTCAATGCTCAAAATGAAAGAAATCGACGTGCAAATGAAAATATTGAGCAAGGACGTCAAAGGAGGCAAGCAAATCTAGAGCGAATTAGAAATATTCGAGAAAACGAAAATGAGGTTCAAATTGCACGTAGACGTAGAGGCGATAATGCTCGGCACCGCAGACCTAGGCGCTTGAATTTAGCTCACATTGGTAACCCCCTTCCTAATGAACACTACTTAGGAGCTTTCAATCATGTCTGTGAATTTTGTGGGGCCTTGAAATTTGAAAAAGAAGATGAATTCAAGTGTTGTTCTAAAGGAAAAGTTTCCCTGCCTCAATTACAACCTTTTCCACCTCAACTTCAACATCTTTTCACTGATAATTCAAATGAGGCCAAGGAGTTTCGAAAAAGAATTCGTATTTACAATAACTCTTTTGCTTTTGGCTCTTTTTCTGCCAACTTGAGACCTCCTCCAGGTATTGGTCCTCCAACATTTAGAATTTGTGGACAAATTTGTCATCGCTACGGTACTCTTTTTCCTGATGAAGAACAACCACAATATGCTCAATTGTATATCATTGAAGCTGCACATGCTTTAGATTTGAGAATGCAGAATCCATCTGCAGTTGATTGTAATAGGGCCACTATGGCTCTCATCCAGGATGTTCTTGAAACAGTAAATCCTTATGCTGCTTCTTTTAAGCATATGAAACAGGTCAAACAAGAGGAACAACATCGTGCTGTAGCTGAAAACCGTGCAGTTTCTAGGGTATCCATGGTTATGAGAGAGGGACATGATCAAAGGCGTGGAAATGCACCTTTACATGAAGAGGTGGCTGCCATCTTCACAGGAGAAGATGGTGCTCCACCAGCCGGTAGGAATGTTGTTGTTTATCCGCGAAATCATCGTTTGCAAAGTATACCATCAACATCAAGCGTAGTTGATCCATTTATTTATCCATTACTTTTTCCAAGAGGTGATCTCGGCTGGGATATGAATATGCCTCACGTAGCTGAGAGAGCAACAAGAACCAGGAATCATGTGACACAACTTGAACATTATGTTTATCGGTTAGCTATTCGAAGGGGGTTCTCTGCACTTCATTTTTCAGGTAGGCTATTTCAGCAATTTTTAGTGGATGCTTCCACAAAAGTTGAAGGTTCAAGGTTGGACTTTCTTCGTCACAATCAGCAGCAATTAAGAGCTGAATGTTATCAAGGTTTAGTTGACCATCTTGAAAATGCTGCAGAACAAAGAAACTTGAATGCCGGTCATGTTATTGTTTTGCCTTCGACGTTTTCAGGGTCTCCCAGAGCTATGCACCGGCTTTACTTGGATGCAATGGCTGTAGTTTCTAAGCATGGAAAGCCAGATACTTTCTTGACTTTCACGTGTAATCCTAGATGGCGTGAGGTAACTGAGAACTTACTTCCCAATCAGAAAGCGCATGACAGGCCTGATTTACTTACTCGAGTGTTTCGCATGAAGTTGTGTGCCATGAAAAAAGAAATTATGGAGGATGGTATTCTTGGAATGGTTGTTGCCCGTGTGGATGTGAGTTCCAGAAGCGTGGCCTTCCTCATGCACACATTTTGATTCATTTTGCAGCTGAATTTAAATTGAGAAATGCAGATGATATTGACCGCTTAATTTGTGCACAGTTGCCTGATCCTGAAACTGAACCTGAACTTTATGAAATCATCAAATCAAACATGATTCATGGACCCTGTGGTGTTTTAAATGACCGTAGTCCATGTATGGTTGATGGTAGTTGCTCAAAAGGTTTTCCAAAAGCTTTTAATGATGGTACAGTTATGAATGTGGATGGATATCCTTTATATTATAGACCAGACAATGGCCGCACTGTGAGGGTGAGAAATCTTGATCTTGATAATAGATGGGTTGTGCCATATTGTCCTTATTTGTGCAAAAAGTATAATGCTCACATTAACTTAGAAGCCTGCGTGTCCATTAAAGCTGTCAAATATCTTTACAAATACATCTACAAAGGCCATGATACAGCTCATATTGAGATAGCAGAGAGAATAGATCATGATGAAATCAAAACCTTTCTTGATGCACGATATGTTTCTGCTCCAGAAGCATGTTGGCGTTTATTTGCGTTTCCTATGCACACTCAAAGTCATACGGTCACTAGGTTGGCTGTTCACCTACCCAATTTTCAGCGTGTTTATTTTAGGCAGGGTGAAGAAGAAAATGCTGCTGAGAGAGCTGGCGGTAGTGAAACCATGTTGACTGCTTGTTGAACCAAAACGATCCTACAGCCAGGCAAATCTTATATCCTGACATTCCTTATGAATATGTTTTTATTAAATCCAGACATGGCAACAGGTGGAAGGTCAGAGAACGGGGGCACGGGACGGTTATCAGTCGGATGTACAATGCAAGTATACGTGAAGGTGAAAGATATTTTCTGAGAGTTTTGTTGTTACATGTTCCCGGTGCAATATCCTTTGAATACTTAAGAACTTTTGATGGAGAAACTTACCCAACTTTTCGAGAGGCATGTTTAGCGAGGGGACTTCTAGCTCATGATAATATTTGGGTGGAGACTTTGAATGAAGTGGTCCATGTTGCTTCACCAGTCAAAATTCTAAGAACGTTTTGCACAATTCTCATTCATGGTGAGCCAAACAATCCTGGAGAGCTTTGGGAAAGCTTTAAACAGGCTATGATGCAAGACTTCTTACGCCAACACACTGAATTGCAGGCTGAACAGATGGCTTTAGCTGATATTGAGGCAATGCTTAATCAATTTGGAAAGTCTTTAAAAGACTTTAATTTACCTGATCTGAATATTGAGATTGCTCAGGACCAACCTGATGCAGAAGCTAACCGTCAAGAAGCCAGGGAAATTAGGCCATTGCTAAACAATGATCAAACTATTGTATTGTAGCGATGCGATGCTGTCATTGAAGCTTTGTCTAATAATGACCATCATAGTCCAAAACTTTTCTTTCTTGATGGTCCAGGGGGTTGTGGGAAAACATTTACATATAATTATATAATCAAAGCAGCTCGGGCAGAATCTTTTTCTGTTTCTACTTCCTCTTGGACTGGTATTGCTGCTACCCTTCTTGATGGAGGGAAGACATGTCACAATCTGTTTAAGTTGCCAGTACCTGTTAATGATGGCTCTTCATGTAATGGGAAGCCCAACAGCACTCATGCTTACTTTATGAGAAGCCAAGATCTATTCATATTTGATGAGGCCAGTATGATACCTAAACATGCCCTCGAGGCAATAAATAGATAGGATGCTTAGAGATATTTGTAACAGTGATGTACCTTTTGCTGGAAAAATTGTTATGTTAGGTGGTGACTTTAGACAAACACTTCCTGTTGTAAAACGAGGAAGTCCTGCTCAGGTGGTTGAAAGTTGTTTGAAAACCAGTCGTCTTTGGCCCCTAGCCCGAAAATTCCACTTGAATCAAAATATGCGTGCAGGTCAAGGTGAACAAGAATTTTCCAATTCCCTTTTGGAGCTAGGTGGGAGTACACTTCCAGTCAAAGAAAACGAGCCTTATCAAGGTTGTATTCAAATCCCTGATGAATGTACTGTTCCAAAAGACTCAGATTTAATTCCATATATCTTTGGGGACTTCGATAATCAAGACGACCTTACTAAAAGAGTAATTCTTACACCAACAAATGATGAGGCTCTTGAAATTAATCTATTTTGAATAGACTGCATGGAGATATAAGAACATATTTCAGTTATGATTCTGTTGTGAGTGATACACAAGAAGAAATCGACCTTTACCCACAAGAATTTTTAAACTCTTTGACTCCAAGTGGAATGCCAAAACATATGTTAAATCTTAAAGTTGGTGCGGTAATTATGTTGCTGCGAAATTTGTCTTTAAAAGATGGTCTCTGCAATGGAACACGCCTTAAAGTTTGCAATTTACAGGACAACATCATTGACGCTGAGATTCTCACAGGTTTTCATGCAGGCCAAAGGACTCTTATTCCTAGAATAACATTTTGTCCAAATGATACAAATTTGCCTTTTCAACTCAAAAGAGTTCAGTTCCCAGTGCATTTATCTTATGCAGTTACTATAAACAAAAGCCAGGGACAGACTTATGACAAAGTAGGCATCTTTCTTCGAAGTCCATGTTTCTCCCATGGACAACTTTATGTAGCTTTTTCACGTACACGGGCCTTTGACTGTGTTAAAGTTCAAGTTTGTAATTCGTTTAGACAAGGCTATATAAGAAAAGGTGCTTCACACAAAATATCGTCTACCCCCAGATTCTTTGAATGTACCTACATCACAGTAAAACATGAGCTACTTACCTAGGATATAATTCAAATAACAGTGACTGGTTTCAGGTTTTATTTTCGGAATAAAACTTTTTTATAAAACGTTTTTATCATGCTTTTTACTTCCTCAATGACAAATTAAAACATTTGCGTTTGTATATACCAAGGTCTAATCGAATGAGTTACCTTTGTATTGATTGTAAATTATTTTTGGTTTTGAGGGTTGGTTTGTAAATATAAGTGTACAGTACATGATTTGTGTTTTGTTTTTAATGGCTTTTTGGATCTTGGGCTGGGTGTTTTTTATATTTGTGTTTGATAGGACATTGATAAGGAAATTTTCATCGTATGTGCAAAACTCGATTCGGATACCACATTTCAGTCAAACTTCATTACTGCTTTATATCACCGAAAGTTGTTGAAGTATGGGAAGGTATGGAACATTTCTTACCAACATTTCTTACCAACATGTGTGCTGTTCATGGAATTGCCGATGTTCAGAATATCCCCATTCCATATGGGAGACAAATCATTTTTAATGATTTGTTTATGAAATTGCATTCGTCAACCTGTTAAAGAAGACACAAAACCTTACCCAAACTTGGAGATCCCCATTTTTCATATGGGAGACAAATCATTTTTAATGGTTTGTTTGGTCGCCGTTTTCAAGCATTATTCGATATAAAACAGTACCCACAACGTTCTTCCTCTATGATTAATTTTTTTAAATGTACAAACAACACTTTTATGTCTGTCCTATTGAAATTTGCACAGTCGATGAAAATTCCCTTTCCCAGGGTTTTGTTAATGATGATTTGTAATTACTGAAATAAAACCCTGGCATTTTCCACTTTTACAAAAAATTTGATGGATTTATGTAAGAATTTATGTAAAAAAAGTCCTCTATTTTTCAGTAAAAATAATTTCAGTTAAATCTGCACAATATGGGAAATGTGATTTTTAGCAGCACGCAAAACCCCAGTACTACCTTGGTGAATGAGGAGTGTCAAACCCCAAAAGTAGAGATGGTGTCTGTATCTTGCCAGACCGACAGTGCTCCTGTCTTAAACGTCATTGACGACCACAGTAAGTACATTTCTACATCTCTTTAATGTAGGAGCATCTAAATTGAGCCAGCGTAAAAAACCAACCTCACGAAAAACAACTTCGGCTTTACACCCCTAAAATAACTGTCATTTTACCATTATAGCACGTCTCATACTTGGAATAGTTGCTCAAGCGAGAGTGGACCTCAAAGATATTTTGAAAAAGCAGAAGAAGATCGAAAACAGTAAGGATATTGTAATACTTTTCTTTTCTACCTTACTGTAGACCAGGTCTGATTAGAAGGGCTGTTGATACCGCCAGATGAAGTTATTTTTTTTTGCAATTTGATAATGTTGTATCAAATAGTCTTTATTTTTTTTAGTGCCTACTATACCCGAGCATCGCGTCCCTCAACTTCGTCAAGTCGTTCAACGCGATATTCCCCATACACGAAGATCAAAGATCGTTGATATGACTCGAGACAATGTTTTCAAAATATCGTTTTAAGGTAAACCTCATACTAAAAGCCACATAAATTGTGGTGGTAACAAAACTCCTTTCTACCAAAATTTCTTCCATTAAAGCTTACTGTGTTGCGTTTCTTTGCTTTCCTTGCACTTTTCCTAAATAGTTCCGTTTATACTGAGACGATTAGTTTGTCTGAGATGATCAAAATTAAAAATGAGCCTCATGAAGGAATGTACAGTACTTCCCATTCATATTTCAATAAATTAGAATCTCTACCACAGACCACATTTTACAAACTATACGTCTTAGAAATTTTTTTCCGTCTCAGTATAAATGGAACTAACGTCTGATGGATTTTCTTTATGGTCGTTTTTCCATCCAGTTACATTGGGAATTTTAGTACCAAAAAATCTGTTAGTTCTGGGTTATAATTTAGCCGTACAAACTTTCGCGAGGTCGAAAAATCGAAGTTCACGACATTTACTTTCGCAAATTTGAGGGAAAAATGTTTTTCGCGAGCATAAACTTTCGCGAATCACTTGGTAAAAATGAGAATTTCTAAACGAAAACTGGCTTAAAAGCTACCTCGGGTAAGTTATGGCATGTCTCAAAAACCTGAAAATTACCATAATTTTTGAAGGCCATTAGCCGGCAGAAAATGGGGAAACCAATGATTTGCTACGAAGGGTACCATGATGAAGTTTCGCTGTAGGGGTGTTACCTAATTGTTTACGCCCTTATTTTTGCGAAAAACCGCAAAACCAAAAAGTGCTGACGTCAGCAAAACTTGTTTTTTAAATATCTCCAGTTTGGCTAATGGTAGAAACATGAAATTTGGACCAACGTTGAATATCATTAAAAGGATCATTTTGCAAAAAAAAACTTTTCGAAATTTTGCTTTCGTCAGCAGAAATCAACAAAATACGAAATTCTGCAATTAAGTGCTGATATCAGCAAAATTTCAAAAATTTCATTTTGCAAAATGATCCTTTTAATGATATACAACTTCAGTCCAAATTTCATGCTTCTATCTTTAGCCAAACTGGAGTTATTTAAAAAACAAGTTTTGCTGACGTCAGCATTTTTTAGTTTTTGCGGTTTTTCGCGAAAATAAAGGCGTAAACAATTAGGTAACACCCCTACAGCGAAACTTCATCATGGTACCCTTCGTAGCAAATCATTGGTTTCCCCATTTTCTGCCGGCTAATGGCCTCCAAAAATTATGGTAATTTTCAGGTTTTTGAGACATGCCATAACTTACCTGAGACAAATTATTCTTGAATCCGATACAAACAGTTGTTTAATGGCTTTAAAAAGGCGTCAAAGACTAGAAATATGCTTAACATTTTATTTTTTATTACGATTTCAAAGTTTTTTAGATTTCCATTTTTTAAAGAAAATTTCGCGAGCATAAACTTTCGCGAATGACCCCATTAAGAATTTTCAAAGACATTTACTTTCGAGAAAAGGGCTAAAATTCGCGAAAATCGCGAAAGTTTCTGCTCGCGAAAGTTTGTACTCCTAAAGTATACACCGACAAACAGAATATAATTGAAAATAAGCTTTTGTATATTATTAAATCGATCTTTTATATATTTTATTGAATTTTTATTTATAAGCTAAAAGAGACAATTTTAATTCATAAAAGAACATTTTATTTTGTACATTGTTTTTAAAATCTTAACTACTTTTTACTCCCGATATGCTATATATATTTAATAATAATAACAATATATTTAACAATATTGTTATTGTTTATTGTTATTTTTTTATGAAATACCATATAATCAAATCAAATCTCCTTTTTTCTTATCATCAAGCTGAAATGATAGAATCTTTGATAAATATTGTGTTGTTTTTTTTCAGAAAGTTTTAAACAGGGGTCTTTTCTGAACAATGCACATTAATTTCCTTCCATATTTTCATATAAAGAGAACAATTAAAATCACGTGTCCGAAACAAACGTGTAAAACAATGGAGACTACAAAGACTTCAGTTTACTTTGAGAGTATTGCCTTTTCTTTTTTCTTCAATTTTTTTTCAAATTACAGCAAACGCGTCTTCTTGCGTTCAGCAAACAGCTAAACCGGCGTGCGACGCCGGGTACCGGCTAGTATATTTAATAAAAATTTATAACTATTTATTCTATTTATTCTTTTGTATTTTCATTTTCATTTTTAAGTTTAGGCGGAAGAGCAATTTGTACAAATTGAAGCCAAATAAATGTGAAAAAAAAAAAAAAAAAAAAAAATGTGGTTTAAAACAGGAGCTGAAAACTGCAAGGAAGAGCTGGCATGATTTCACAAAAAAGGAAAAGGAGATGAATGAGAGTGGTCAACAAGGTTGCTGTTCAAGCGATATTCGGGGAGTGAGCATGGTTGCATGTGAATTTTGTGAGAAGTGGTTCCGTGAATGTTGCTGAAATTTTGACTTTCAATTTTTGCAGCTTGTTGATTTCATATGCTATGATTGTTTCAAAAGTAATACAACTGCGATTGCTAACTATTTCTTTTATCACTTCAAAAAGAATCCAGATCTTGATCAGCATGGTCGTGAAATGCATTGGAATACTCTGTCAGAGGAACACAAAAAAATTTTTGGGGACCATGTATTTCTAACGAAAAAGCTGTTGATTACTGACAAAATCATTGTGCAGAGTAGGATAGGCAAAGTGAACAAAAAACTAAACTGCTGGTTCTCGTCCGTTTTGCACTTACTTTTTAGGTCCAGTGCAAGTTCTCTTTTGGGTTCAGCCAACAGCAAGGGTACCTGCAGTCAACTTGATGAGAGAATAAGAAGCGATGAGGGACGATCTTGGGATTTATGTCAACTCAAACCGCAATCAAGATCCTTCTGACCTGGCCTTTTCTATCATTTGAAGATTACCACTGGCACTTGATTTCAAGATCAGGGCACTTGTCATTCACAATTTCTCAAAATGTCAGCAGATTTTAAAGATTGACTCGCGTACAGAAGAAGAATCTTTGTATTTAACCGTACCAGCAAATTATCAACATTAAATCAAACTGACTGATTTGGTGTGGTACAATTTAGGTGGATGGAAAAGCTATGATCATGACAATATATTGAAAAGATGCTTGTGCAAATCAAATGAGATTTCTACTTTTGTCACCTTACTAGACTCTCCAATGTATATTGTATTGAAGTTTAGTCGCATCAAGTATGAAAATAAGCAAGTCTTTCTCGCAAAAACAAAAATATTGTTAGAGCATGAAATCGATATTGGTGAATTTTCCCCTACCTTCCAAACACAATCAAAGTACCTCTTGGTGTCTTCCGTAAACAATGCTGGTGGTCAGGATAGTGTGTTCTCAAATCATTTTATAGCCACCCTGTTCGACCATGAAAAAGGAAAAGCCGTATGGTTCGATGATAACACTGTGAAGCGTTTTACAACTGAAAAGTGGCTGAAAAATGAAAGTCAGTCTTTTATGCAATCTACATTAAGAAATCATCTATTGGAGTAAACAAAAGTTTTGACCATCCTTGGAAACTCGATAGACAAAAGATTATCCTAACAGAAAAAGTCATGTTTGGCGATCTAACACCATCAAATGTTACACCAACGAGCTCTGGTGAAAATCTCATTACAGGCGATATCATTCTTACTTTTGTAAAAGTTGTCGCAAGCAATCATCCCTCGGTTAAAGTTATTTCATCAGATGTCATCACTAATGCAAGAAATTGGTCCCAAAATGTCGAGTTACAGGTACTTCAAAGTGGAGGTATTTCCTTGTGTAACCTGGTAATCATTATCCATCATACACCTCCAGGACATTGGTCCATTATTGGGATTTATCCAAAACAAAAAATTATTTTTAACTTGAATTCAATTGCCACTAAATCTGAGGAACCGTTTCAAGAGGCACTTTATATTGTTAAGACGGTGTATGAGACTCAAAGAAAACATTTTTTCTTGGCTGAGTGGCAGCCTTATCAACCTGTACAAATTCTAGTTTTGGATACTTTAATGCATCACATTAATCAATTTTCTAATGAAATACTCTTTTCTTGAGCAGTCTGAATAAAATAGTTTTGCTCTTTTTCTCTAAATTTTCATTTGAAATGGCAAAAGGCTATTATTATTATTAAACTGCTTGAAATTATTAAAGTCACCTTTCGGCATCAATAAGATAAATAACTTTGACATAATAAGAATGAAAATTATATTAAACAATTTTAGACAGTTTGGTAAATATCATTATTATAGTTATTGCTGTTATCACGATCAGATTAAGATTTTTGTATAAGTTATAATCTTTTGTGTGCTATTGTATTATTTTGCTATTATTTTTCATTTTTTTGTGTAAAGTTCAAAAAGTTCTTAAAATTTATTGCCAATGTTTTCTCTGAAAAAGCTAATTAAAATTCAGAAAACGCGTGTCAAACTAAAAATCAAAAACATTCAAACTGAGCGAGAAATCATAGGACCCTGCCGACGCACCGGACTTAACGAACACCGGACACTCGAAAGTCCGGTGTAAAATGAAAATTTTTTTTACCACCGGACAATCTCTCCGGTGTTTCTTAATTTTTTGTTTCATAAATGTCCGGTGTCCGAAATTCCCTGTATGCAAACACCGGACTGACACCGGACTTATTGCGTCCGGTGTAGCGAAAGGATACTTTTTGCCACCGGACAAATACACCGGACAGTCCGGTGCGTCGGCAGGGTCCTGAAATCATTTTCACCAACTTAACGAGACAAGGACAAAAGTTGAAAACCAACAAAACAAAACAGCGTCAAACCTTAAAACCAACAACAAAAACAAAATAAACCCAAAGAACCAAAAAGTAACAACCCACAAATAAAAAATCTTACAATAGACAAACAATAAATCTACAGATTTGACGTAGAGAAAACCGGTAGTAAGTGAATTTAAAGAAAGTTGAGAAATAAATGGAGTGCGGATAGATGAAGACCAAAGTCTGGCATCAGGTGTGGCCATGAGTAAGCTTGCCCTGCTACTCTAGAGTAACCCGTCATCTAACCAAAGGTTAGAAAGTGTTGATCAAGCACAATCTAGAAAAGAAAAGATTTAGAAGAAAAGATTTATAATCGAAAAGTTTGAAAAGTTGGCCGAGGGCCCGGTTCGGCGTGCCGTATCCGAGTGTCCGTACGGTAGAAAAAGAAGAAGGAAATGAGGACTTAAAAAAAAAAAACCAAATTTATATCAATACGTGTGAACTTCTTTAACCAAAATTTTACTAAGGTGAGTCCCTAATTCACATATCCTGTAAACAAGTGGAGCGCTACCAACCACTAGACTTTCTAATAAGTTCGAACGAGACATTCACAATTTTCAAACTAAAAATGTTAAAATAAAACGACAAATCCGATAAATGTTTTAGATGATGATGATGATTAAATAAAACTAGAGAAGACTTTCTAAGAATAGTGTTATATTGCTAGCAAGGGAATGGAATACCTGCTGGCGTCCATACACCTCCTTTCTCTTTCCTTCATTTTTTCCATAATTTAGTGGCCACTCTTTTTTTGGTTCTTAAAACACTTTAACCCAAAAAACTATTAGTTTTGACAGCTTCATTTTGTGTTTAAATGAAATGAATTTTAATTCTTTATCTCTGGTTCATGGTACATTGGGCATAAAAAAGGTGGCTGTTTTAGCCAATCTAGAGGTCGAAATTCAAAAATTTTCTGGCACGTCGGGCCCAACCAGTGGACCCTCCTTAGACATTATATATAGCTGAATCACTAAATAATGCTGAATCTTTTTTGCAGGGTATCCTAAAAATCCTAGATACGTGACTTCCATTAGTTTCCAATTCCAAAGATGACCACTCTCCCCCACATGACCCCATTTTGTCATTTTTGCCTAAATGAGGTTTGACGGTTGCCAATTTTTAGTGGAAGCGCACGGCAGCGGAGAGCATTGAAATTTGACACAGACACCCTTGAGTATAAACTCTATTGACTTCCATTAGTTTCCAATGCCAAAGATGACCTTCTCTCCCCCACATGCAGAGGCGGATCTGTAATTTTTCTGAGGGGGCTCAAAAATCTCTTTCCAAAAATTTTGATTGAGTTCAATTGTTCGATCAATCACTTCGGTTGAGTTCGATCAATTCGACCAGTCACTTCTATTTACTTCGATTGAATTCGATCGATTCGATTCCAAATCGAATTCGATTGAGTTCGATTGACATCCCCTGGATATATAAATAACTCAAACTGATAAAAACGAAAAAAGTTAAGAATATTAACCCCCCAATTTTTTCTCTAAGACTATACATGAAAACAATTGTATCAAAAGATGTCATAATATGAGAGCTTTCAAAAAAATAAAAAAAATAAAAAATTTAACCCAGTTGCCATGGCAACCGAGAAAAACAGTGCTTTTTGGGCATTTTATGACTGTGCTCTGTCTAAAAAATAGAATGAACCGTACAACTTCATAAGCTCAAATTTTCAGCAAAGTAGTATCTTATATTGGAGAATGGGATAAATTAAAAAAAATTATAAAAATGTCACGGGATTTTCAAAATGGCGGAAATTTTTCTAACATTTTCAAAAGAAAGCACTAGGTTACCAAAAGATTTTCTTCATTTTTTTTAGTTCATCCCATACCTTACAAGCAGATGAAAAACCTGTGAAAATTTCAAGGCGATCGGAAAAGCGGTTCCAGAGATATTTTAGAAGGCGTGTTAAAACTGGTCATTTTGAGAAAATTGCGTTTTAAGTTTTAGAAACCTAATTTTTAAGCGAAAAACAAATCAAAAATGATAATAACATAACTATGACCTAAAAATTCAATAGATAACTGTTCTAGTAATTTCCTTGATCATACATCTTGCCATTTTTTTTGTCACTCTTGTATTGCTTGTCCTGAGCAGTCTTTTTCAAGCCACATATAATTTTGCGCCTTTTGCAATTTTTGTCGACAGATTTGTATTTTGAATGATATAAACGTTTCCGATTCCGAAAATTTCTTTGGGAATACCCTTGCCTGGCTTGTACGTATTAAGCCCTGTCACCTTGTCGGATTCGTAATGACACCAACTGGATTCTCCTTTCGGACAATGGGTATGCCAATTATTCGTTTTCGTCGACGCAACATGAAAGAAAGAAGCATGAATTGCTTTTTTCATACCTTCAAGGTCACCAGTATTTGATCTTATAGCAATACCATAATAGTTCTGTAGCTTATCAATAATAGAGGCAGTCAGTTTCCCGTTCAGTCCTTTTACTTTTTTCTTCAAGTTGAGCAATCTTTTGCCGACCCTCTTTTGAACATGACACATTCAAGTTTTTTCAAATTTAAACCTGGGTTTTCTGCAGCCACAGTATCAAACCCCTTACTGTCACCATCACCAAGATATTCGGTATATCGCAATCCCCTTTTCCTCACGCTACGCTCAAAGATTCGCGTTGCACCAGTAACCTCCATTCCGCCAGCGCAACTGTTATGGTTAAGTTTGCAGTACTTTTTATGTACTGTCATCCATTTTGCATAACTTTCTGGATTGCTCTTTTTCAAGGGTTCTTTTAACTTACAAGCTTTACAGTATCTACTCATAACCTCACAGTCTAGAATTTTCCCTGATTTTAATGAAATAACCGTCGTTGCCATGATCCATCAGCGGAGATGCCGACGTCAGTGACCTCGTTTTTGTCGTTTTTTAACTCTGTTGCAGCATCATTCATAGTTTCCTCTGCTACTTCATAACATGCTTTCAACAAAGAAGAAGTAGTTTTGTCATAATTGTTAGCAGTCATAGGCTTTGGCAAGTTCATCAAAGCGTTAAATTTTTCAATCAAAGAATAACCTTGCCCAATTAATCTCATTGCGTAGACCATTCTTGTGTTGATATTGTAAAACTTATCCCGACTGTCACGACACTGTTTCGATGTATGAAATTCGAGGGAGTTAGTGTTCGGCAAAAAGATCTTCCCAATGTTTCATTTATAAAATCAATCCAAACCAGTCCAAACTAATTTTTTCAAGAACCTTGCCTTGCAGAAAAAAATTCAAAAACTTCTATAATCCATACTATTTATTAGGCGGTAATAATAACAAGCGTTATCTGCAATCTCACGCCAAAGAGTTTATGAAAATATAAGTTGATTCGCCTGTAAAAAACACTTTTTTGTGAAAGATATCTTGTTTGAAAATATATAGCATCAAAAGTAACATATAGGTACTTTTATCATTTAAGTTGTCTTTTGGCCTAAAGTCATCAATCATGCTTTTGTTACCACTTTATCGTACAATATAAATCGGCATTATTCTAATAGATGATGATCAAGCTCCAATGTTAAACAAAAATCTCTTGAGAGTCAGCAAGCGATAATGTGGGGGGCGTACGATCTGGCGGTATTCGGGATAAGGCCTAATTTAGGGCCAGGAAGCGGTAAAAACGATAAAAAGTGTTCGGGAAACGGTATTTTGCAAGAGCCACGGTGACAGTAAAACACCTGATTTTTCGTCCGGGATGAGGTAATTCTTATAAAAACCAACGGTATTTCGGTAAAAGCCATAAAATTTTCGGACTATAAAAAAGCTTGTCACAGGAGACAGCAAAGGTGAAAAAACGCAAAAACACCCAAAAAAAAAGGATCTTACATTTCATAAAAAACCTTATTTGAAACGTTAATGCAGATGTGCACGGGGCTTTATAAAGCCTGTTTCTTATGAAAATGTTTTGTTCGCGGAGAAACTAGGCTACGTCATATCTCCTTTGTTCCACTTGAGCTTCTCTTCGAAGAGAAGAAGTTTTACGTCCGGAGCGCAGGAGATAAGGATAAACCAGACAAAGATTCGAATTTTTGAATGTTTTTTTTTAGAATTCGATCAGCTTGTCCTATCTGTCACCTCGAAACTTTGGGGTAGGCTGGAGTCTACAAAATTGGTCGAATTGTAGGCTGAAATTTTGCACGCTTATTCTTGTTCCTTGGGTGAATCCCTGGGGTGTTTCTTTTATTCAATGATTTATCATAGCCCAAAGGGCTAGATTTGCAGCTTTAACCTTTATCCAGCAAAAAAATTAATCATGATTTTGTGACTCGATTGAATTTCGAGGTGATGGATAGGATCTAGCATTTTCATTGTTCTCGGAGTGTGAGAGCAAGAAAAGTAGGCGGCAAACGCTATTTCGCATCTCTCAAACCAGTGAAATTGCATGATTTTAGTCAGGTGACTTTGATAGGAAATCCTACCAAAGCCCAAACAAGGATGAGACAAACAAGAATGAGCTTCACTTTTTGATCCAGGCTGCAGATCTAGCCCTTCCGGCTTTACAGATATCTGTGTTTTTTTTCATTTTTTTAAACTTTTGATTTCTTTGGGCGTGGTCACAAGTTTTAGCCTCAAAAAGAGGCTAAACTTTGGGGCAGACTAGAAACTTCTAAAATTGTCTGATTAGGCTGAAATTTTGCAATCGAAACAAAATACAAAAATAGTGATCGACCTCATACACATTCTATTCCATTTTGCCGAATTTTTGACTTCTAGTCCATAGAATTTTATGGGAAAAACAGCGGGACCGGTATTTTCGAAAAATTTGGACGGGTGATTTTCAAAAAAATGGCCGGGATGGCGGTAATTCAAAACCTCGTACGCCCCCCACGATAATGGAATCAACAATCAATCAAGCCAAATCAAAATGTTTCCATTATCGAATAAATATTGAAGAAATCTTCAATGACGAAAATAGAAACTAAAGTCTGTCCAGATATAATTGGCAGTGGAAACAAAAATGCCTGTAACTTTTGATAGTCAAATTTAATTATGGAAATTTTTTTTGATTGTTTTAGAGAATCAAAAGCGCTATATTTGAATGTATTTTTGGTTGAAAAATTCGCAATTTTTAGTGGTTAAAATTGCGATTGCAAAAATTGAGCTTTTTTTCTACTTATGCTATAACGTTCATTTTTACATCAGTGGTAGTTCAACCTTAGGTTAAGAAGTTTCTTAAATTTCAAGGCAAACAGAAAAGTCCTTCGGAAGATATGGGACCCGAAATACCCCTTGGTAGCACTTTTCTGTGAAATATCAAATCTCCAACTTATTACTTAAAACGGGGGTAGTGATATGATTGATAAAACAGTTTTTCGATCATAAGTTCTTTAATGACTTAAAAATAACAAAGGCAATATAAGTTCATGCTTATCTTTTCAATAAAAGCAATTATACTGTGATTTCACTTCGTTTCGAAATAATTAATGATACCAATAGTACCAATGAACCAACACTTAACATTTTCCAACTTTTAATTGCACTGTTCAAAAAACATGATAACATATAACCCCCGTTTTTAGTAATAAGTTGGAGATTTGATATTTCACAGAAAAGTGCTACCAAGGGGTATTTCGGGTCCCATATCTTCCGAAGGACTTTTCTGTTTCCCTTGAAATTTAGGAAACTTCTTAACCTAAGGTTGAACTACCACTGATGTAAAAATGAACGTTATAGCATAAGTAGAAAAAAAGCTCAATTTTTGCAATCGCAAATTTAACCACTAAAAATCGCGAATTTTTCAACCAAAAATACATTTAAATATAGCGCTTTAGATTCTCTAAAACAAGCAAAAAGAATTTCCATAATTATATTTGACTATCAAAAGTTACAGGCATTCTTGTTTCCACTGCCAATTATATCTGGACAGACTTTAGTAATTATCATTTTGATTCTGCTTTCCAGTACAGTCGTCTCTTTTGTCTCGTAAACATTGCAGGGAATAACATGGAACTGGTACAATTTATATTCAGCAGGACCATTTTATTATTCTCCATCAATCACAATCTGTTCATACAGTCATAATGCTATGTATACTTTGGTTTTATGCTGCTTCTTTGATGTGCACGTTCACCCACCAAAACTCTGAAACACTGCTGATTCAGCCAGTCAGCCGATCGGTAGTTAAAAGTCACCCATCACATCAATCAAGCTCCTTCACCTGAACCCTGAAGACAGAACAGATGAAAATAATTATAGTTAGAGTAAAATAAAATAAACACACGATCCATACGAATAAAAATAAGCCTGTGAAAAGAAAACATGGCCATATGATATCCATGAAACACATGGCCGAGAAAAAAACATTTTGATTTGTGAGATAAAATCCAATTTAATACAAAAAAGTCAACACAAAGAAAAAGTTCACATTCCAAAGGTAGATGAAACTATAAAGGTGAAAAAAAAAATGAAGATTTACCTATCAATGGGCCATAATCAGTCCAAAAGTTAATGCATGCACCTCAAAAAACCGAAGAGATGCGTTGGTTTTCAGGGTCATCTTTGTTGTTTTGAAAATGAAACGCAGAAAAAAAGTCTGGGCCCATACATCTGGAAAAAAGCAAAGGAGATAAAGTTTTGGTACTATTACTATTATTTGTACAAAAGTTGCAATATTCATAAAAGATCTTACATTATAATACTCAAAACATAGATTATATTCTATTAAAATAAGTAATTTATGAAACAAATACTTCAAATAGTGCTAAACTAATTTTAACCCCATCCAACACGAAGCAAAGTCGATATTTCGCCATCCCACCGGCTCATTTTCAGAAATTTTCGTACATATACATAAAGGATGCTACACTCCCTCCAAACGATCGTTCCGCAAAAATATTGGTTTTGAATTATTTTTATTGAATTTCTTTGTGACCACTGTTCACTAAAAATGATATATCTCAAAATCTAAGCTAGATTTTTTATTTCTGTTTTCAGATTCTTTTTCTACATTAAATTCTCTACAGAAATGGCTTTAAAACCCATTTTTGCCACAAAAAAAAATTTTATTTTATTTACCTTTTAATTATGTTTATTTACGATTTTTTTTATATTTTTAATTTTTAAATCATTCCGAAACAGAGGGAAATTTAGCAAAAATTCGAAGGCAATTTAAATAGTGGTATGTGAAAGAAAAACCTAATCCAAACGAAGATGATAGAAGAAAAGTAATATTGGAGAAACAATGAATTGCAAAAATCTTTTACAAACACACTTACGTGCAATCATTAATACAAGCTCATCAGAATACATACAAAATGGGGACAAACACAAAACAAATATACAAATATATAAAAAAACATGCGTAAACACAACACAAATCCGAAGTCCCAGACTTGTGACAGGCATAGTGACTTTCCACGTGTTTAAGGGCCCACACTCAGTCGCCTTCAGAAAACATAACAGAACCGACCAGCAACTTCCAAACAAATAACAGACAATACAACAAAATACAGTACTAAAGGGCAAAAAGACACACGATAACAACTATCCCACATACACTACAGGTGAAACAAACATTTTAGCAAACAACATCTCACACAAAAATAGAGAAAATCAAACAAAACCTGAAAAAAAAATAAAACGACGGTCTAACACAGAATCAGAAGTTGGACGAGAACCCGGTTCGGCGTGACGCGACGGGACGACCGCACGGGGAAAAGAAAAGTAGAAAATGAATAACTGCGATGTTAATTCTCAGATATAATAATAATTAAAAAAAAAAACACAATTTTACAATTTGAAAATATATAAAAATTCTTCAACGGTTTTCCCATACTTCCTAAAACAGTCCGGTAACCTTGAAAAACATTTGAAAACTTTCTTTCTTCAAGAAAGCATTTGAAGCTCCCTGGTTCCGCATTCGAATAAAAAGTTCAGTGATTCTAGGAGTCAGATCTTCAAACATGAGTGTGCTACGTGCAATCCGTAAAATTTCTGAAAAGAATGCACGCTGGGATGGATCTGAAAATATTGCTTTCAACGGTGATATCTAAATCTAAAAACGATGCATGGTTTCGATGGTGCTCAACTTTGAGATCTAATTCTTTAGGGTAAATCTGTTTGTAGCAATCATGAAACTCATATCTGTCATTTACTTTAATGGGATAAATTTTCGCGGGGATTAAATTTCGCGGTTGAGCTCATCCGCGAAATTTTAAGATTTCGCGGGGATTAATTTTCGTGGATGAGGGATTTCCTGATTTTTCGCGGGGATTTAATTTCGCGGATTGGGGTACAAATTAAAATTTTTGAAAAGGGTTAAAACATTGAAATAAAATTTTTCCAGGAAAATTAAGAATTTTTTTTACAAGTAATAAGAGGGTGTTTTGGAATAGGGCGAGGAGATATGTATTAAAACTATCAAAAGTTGAATTTGAACTTCCATGGTGCGGAGCTAAATTTTCACAGCCTATTTGGGAAAAAAGCGGAAGAGAAATTCGGGATAAGAAAATTAAATTGAAAATGAATTAGTTGCTCACAAGCATATCGAGGATTTGACCTTTTTCGAGGGTTGCGTGCCCTCATGTAGAAAAAAAAAAACGATAAAAATAGAAATTTCGCGGATTGCAAAAAAAAATCAAATTTTTCGCGGAAACTAATTTTCGCGGATGGGCCTTTTTCAAATTTTCAATGGGACTTATTTTCGCGGATGACACCCAAATCCGCGAAATCCGCGAAAATTAATCCCCGCGAAAATTTATCCCATTAAAGTAAGGCACACAAATCGTCAATTTATTTGTTTGTTTGTTTATCTTTTTTGAGATTATAGAAGAAGAATAAATCTGCCGACAGAGTAGAAGTTATATAGTCAGGTTGCTGGACCTCAAAAATTTTGAAGTTTAGTTAGCCTTACTGCAAAGAATCTAATTTGATGCACATTTCATTCTTCATACTTTACTTAAATCATTTCCCTTTCCTGGACATTCTAATTCTACCTTTATCCAAAGTTATAGATAAAAGTTTTACACAGTGAACGCCATGTTGTCTTCCCTCTTTGCTTTTGTAATAGAATATTATGTAAACATTAAAACGTTCTTAGACAGGGGTAAGGAATCATACAAATAATTCTTGATCAAAAGAATTGGATCTCATCAGAATACGATTTAGAAATTATTGTTCCTATATAAATACAACATTTTTATAAACACTTACAGTTTATCAAACCCCCGTTTTTTTTTAAATAGACACGAATTTGTAGCAATACATACAACTTTTCGAATGCGAATAATAGCTCAAGCTTTGAACCTTTTTTTATAAACAACAAATCGGGCAACAAAGTCAACCCTAATAGATGCAGAAGAATAGCTATCTAATATTGATTGAGCTTTTTTCGTATTGATATATATCGATGATTTCAAAATAGTCTCCCAAAGGGTAATTTTTTAATCGGTTTTTAAACAATTTAGTCTTCAGATAGCTATCCATTATTGATTGAGCTATTCTGTTGTATTGATGTGTATCGATGCCGTAAGGTTTTTCTGAGATTAGATATAATGATCTAATGATGAGGGTACAACTTGCATTAACGAGCACATCTTTAAATCTATTCTGATTAGGGTTCTGTGAATCAATCGGCCAGTAATATTGATGTATTCTGATGAGACAGGGAGTAAAATGGACTTTAAAACTGTTACCTCCTGCAATTCGTCGAATTTAAGCCACTTCTAATTGCAAATATTATATGACTTGACTTAAATTTATGACTTGAAAAAAACCCTGACATTTCGAGATTTTAAAGAAGTAGACACCACCACCCCTTAAATTGCTATCAATACCAACTTGAAAACCCTAAGTCACATTTTAAAATTTTGATTCCTTTCACTCGGGAAATTTCAAAAATTTCAAAAGGAACCTCGGGAAATTTATACTGAATTTCACTCATAACCATGAGATTACTAGTACTAATTAGCCATGTAATATGATGTTTGATTTCGATATACTTTTTTTGCAATAGCTAATATATCCGTGGCTGGGGAAAGAATATACAAGGGGTTAGTCTAAAATGTGTGTGAAAATATCAAAAACCGGAAAATAAGTTGGACCTCGTCGCAAATTGAAAAGGGAGAGTCTACATAATATTTAAATAAATTAATAGTCATGCGTGATAGGCGTTAGTCAAGGTGTCAATAAGGAGCTCCTTCAAAACGGGACCAGATTGATCTGGGTAATCAAAGGCTTTGGCGAAAAGTTAATTTGGCGAATGGCAATACGGTTGGTTCGAAACGCAGGAAACAGGACACAGGACACAGGACAATAAAATACAGACCGGAATGAATTTTATTATGTTAGAAATGCGGACCAGAGTAAAAAACAAACAAACTGAATAGTAACAGAAGTCGTTATAGTTTTTTGACACGTATACGTGTTACATTTTTTAAAAAGCATAACCATTTACCATTACACTCTTTTTTATATAAGAACAATTTTATAAGAGGCTCAAAAATTAACCCGATTAAAGTAACCATAATCCATGCGAAATTTCTGAAATCAGTGACGAATTAACAGGTTAATTTAATCCGATTAATATGAATATCTTAGGGAGTGACTTTAGATAGGCTTAGATCGAGTCGAGCTGGGTCAATTATTCTCAATTTGATTTAAATCTGAAAGAAAAGCACAATTTCTCCAAAACTTCCATGTGACATACTTCTAGAAGGTATAAAATAAGGGTGTACCGTGTACTATATGTGACAAGAACATGACAAATAGAGAAAATATTTTACAGCAAGAATCTTTGTTTTCTTTACACATTAAAATCATCGAAATTTGATCTCAATACCAAAAAAATAAAGATTACGCAAATAAGAAGACAAAAGTACAAAATAACAGTAACTTATGTCACCATTCTACCCCGCATTCTACAGATCTGTTTATAAGTCTAAAAGGAAATGATAAATGGCTTAAACTTTGTCAAAGTAAATTTCGCATTCAAACAAATCTTTGTATTTGAGTCATCTTCACTTTTGAGACTTTTTCAAGAAAAACGAAAGACTAGCAAAAACAATGGAGATTCTCAATGCGGAAACAAAGTTCAATATCAAGCTAAAAGCCCGAACAAGGCCACAAATGACAACACAAGAATATTGTTAAAAGGATAACATAAATCGTTAAAAATTAGATGCATACTTTTCAAAGAGGTTTTGACTAAAATATGGAAATTAAAAATCAATAAAATCTGATAAAATCTCCGTTTCCAGCCTTTTCACTTTTGAAATAATGCTCTATGTATGTACAAGAAAAGAAAAAGGTTAAAAAAACAACCTGTAAAAATATCATGCTTTTTCGTTTTTCAAAAAGGGTTTTGACTAAAATATAAACATTAAAAATCAATAAAATCTGATAAAATCTCTAAATAAAACCTCCGTTTCCAGCCTTTTCACTTTTAAAGTCTAGTGCTCTATATACAAGTAAAGAAAAAGTTAAAAAAAAACTGTAAAAATACCATACTTTTTCGTTTTTCAGAAAGGGTTTTGACTAAAATATTTACATTAAAAATCAATAAAATCTGATAAAATCTCTAAATAAAACCTCCGTTTCCAGCCTTTTTCACTTTTCAAATATAGTGCTCTATGTATGTACAAGTAAAGTTAAAAGTAAAAAAAAAACTGTAAAAATATCATGCTTTTTCGCTTTTCACAAAGGTTTTGACTAATGTACATTAAAATAAATGAAATCTGATAAAATCTCTAAATAAAACCTTCTTTTTAAATCTATTGCTCTATACACAAGTAAAGAAAAAGTTAAAAAAATCTGTAGTATCATGCTTTTTCGCTTTTCAAAAAGGTTTTGACTTATGTACATTAAAATAAAAAATAAAACCTTTTTCTATTTTTTTATAGTTTAAAGTTAGGCGAGACCAATTTAATTTGTTGTTTTACGGGCCAAGCTACTCAAAAAAGAGGGTCGGTCGGTCGGCAAAAAAATAAAAATAAAAGTCAGATTTCAGTCATAAAACATCCCAAAACAGGATCAAATATTAGTAAATCGTGACAAAAATGCAAAATGGAACATCAGAAGACACGGAATTGGTGAATTCGTGAATGAAATGAAAAATTGAATATAGAACCCTCAAAAACTTGGAAAAGCTAACAAAATTTTGAAAACTTGACAGTCAGCAACAATGAATATAAAAATATGGACTACCAAAATCAATTTTATTTTTATTTCGATTTTTCAAATTTGAGGGTCGGTCGGGCCCGTAAAACAACTTATCAAATTGGTCTCGCCTTATAGATAAAAAAAAGCAAACACTGCCCCCCGAATGGTTAAATTACAAAACTGTGCCAGTTAGAGGGCTTCAATCAAATGTGAAACAATGCGATGTTCAATTAGCCTCCGTCTCGGAAGAGGACTGGGCCCGAATTTGCGGACGTTTTCACAGTTTCACTTTCGTTTTCGGCTATACGACAGCGTTTTCAAGCAGAAAGCAGAGGAAATCTGTGAAATTATTGCAGGGAATGCTAACCTATTTTTCCAGTGTTTCTCAAGATTGGAGCAAGATTATTGTTCTACAAAGTTCATAAAGGCCTTATAGTTTCAGATTAGTATGATTTCATCAGAAAAAACATTTACACCAAAGCTCCTTATTGATATGTGAAGGCTACCAAAAATTGCAATGTCCTCCATCAGAACAACTTTAACATAAGAGACAAGGACAGTCAAGAAGTCTACTTTGTTGAACATTTGCACAAAATACTTAGAGAAAATGGTACTATGGAAGCCCATTCTATACTCCTAAATGATAGTTGAAAGATCACCAGTTGAGAGGGTTGATTAAATAGAACTCAAAGCACACAATAAAGTATACATATATATTTGTCCAGAAAGAACTGGCATGTTGTTGCTTTGTTTTGGTTTTAAAAATATGTACTTATCAGTCCTAAAAAAATACAATTAGAATAAAATGAGGGCAATGAGTCGGGTTAAATGTTACTATATTACAAGAAAGGATTACTGAAAAAATACTACTGTATGTATATACTACTGATGAACTAAACTCAAAAACTAAAACTTTAACCATAATTTACATTACGACAATTTAAAAAATCTATCTTTAATAGCAAAAAGAAAAAAAACATGGCTCAAAGTTTTAAAAACAGAGCTAGTCAGAGCTTCAATTCAGTAGGTATAGAGCTTTCAAAATTTGAAAACAGACACTGCACATACTATCCACACGGTTTTTTTGATTCATGAAAAAAATAAAGTGTTTATCAAAAAAAGGTTCTTTTTTTGGTAGTCAATTCCAACAAACAACAATCAATATAACAGTTTTTTGAAAACCATCCCACAGTGTAAACATTATCAACCAACTAAACCCACACCGCCAAAATTGTAAAAATAAGTCAATATAATTTCTATCAACAATTTCTCGTAAAATGTTTTTTTCCAACATTCTGATACCAATCATAGCTGGAGGCATCATGTGTAGAGTGACTGTGTGGCATTTCATTGCTTTTAATGATCACGATACCAAACATCAACCAATAAAAACTGACGCCAAGCCAAATCTGTCGCTTTAAAAATTTCCATGAAAATTATAATTGAAACTTATCTCGTAAAATGCTTTTTTCAACATTCTGGAGGTGTTCAAAGTTAGAGGTATCATATGTAGAGCCAAGCACTCGGGTGAGTTAGGGCGTGTCTAGATTTTTAAAAATCACAAATCCCGAATCCGCGACCAATAGCACCCATTCTCAGGGATTCACTTATGGATTTTTAGATGACCTATACCTTCAAGTTTCAGGACCCGGTGTTACGTAATCAAATATTAACCTAAAAATTAATCATTAAAGAAAGTGTGAATTGTGACATCATCAAATTATGACGTCATAAATCGTAAATTAGCTCTAACTCTATAAGTACATGTCAAATCTTTGTCAAATTTGGACCAAAGACGCATCTTAATGGTGCCGAGCTTTTCAATGAAAAATTTTTTGAAGATTTTGATGACGTCAGCAAAAAATCCAAAAAATTGAAAAATGCAATTTTTTGCTGACGTCATCAAATTTTTCCAATTTTTTTTTTTCAAAAAGCTACATTTCAGTTAGATGCATCTTTGGTTCAAATTTGGGATAGATTTGACATGTATTTTTTATATTATAGCGATTATACGATTCATGACGTCACTAAATTCGATCAAATTATGACGTCATGATTACAATTTCTTTAATAATTGATTTTTAGGTTAATATTTAATTACGTAACAACCGGGCCCTGAAACCTTAAGGTATAGAGGTACTTTAGAGCCCTAAGTGGATCTCTGAATCTGGCTGCTATTGGTAGCGAAAACTTAGGGGAAACTGTTAGGTTTTTGAGACTTGCCCTAAGTCAATCGAGCAATACATGAAAAGTCATTTGCTATCCCATTTGCCATGAGATATATGAGTCAACAAATCAAACAAAAACCAACAAATCATGTCTCTTCACTTTCATGTCACATCGTGTTTATATGGAGTATCAGAAAGCCAATCCACAAGAAGAGCCATCTTCCTTTATTATGGAGTGTTCCAAAACTATGGTAGGTTGTTTGGAAGTAGGGAAACCCACACAGTTTGTTTTATTTTGAAGATTTAACTTGAAAACAAACTGCATCTTTCCAGCAGAAACTCATGTTTCAACCTGCTACATAACATTGGTCAGTCGGGTCTGCTACTAACATGTAATAGTTTTATTATAGCCGAGCTTGAGAATCCGTAGGCAGAACTTGTAACATGTATTATGTGTATAATTATGTCAGTCGACTTGAATCATGATACATTACTCACATTTCACTGGATGCATTTTCGCTGTGAAATTATCCGCAAAATTTTCTGACCGCGTTCTGAGACGGAGGCTAATCCAAGATCAAATTGAACTCCTCTCTAATCTTCAGTTTATGTGATTCTTTGGGTGGCGCAAAATCATTTTTTACTACATTGTCAGCCTTGGTTAACTTTCGATGAGGGAATTCAATTGCAATGCATTTTCTATCTAAATGAAAGTATACGCTTTCTTTGTTACTGCTGACACGCGTTATAATTCGGCCTTCGGAGCGAACCGGATAAGCTCTGTGAAGTTTGAAGCCCAAAACCATAT